>NC_045487.1:11412512-11763762 GCF_009650955.1 Corvus moneduloides
ACATTCAAAATCCACAGTGACATTGATAGCCTGTCCAAGTTCATGATTTTCTTCTATTATTCTATGTATTTTATTTAATTGATCTTTCAAGTGACAGATCTTAAGTCCAGAACTTCAGATTTGGCCAGAAAGTCCCTTCTGCCTGCATTCCACATGACAATGCCAAAGAAAAACTGGCTGGCAGAGTTAATGTCAGCCTGGGCATGCCAGTCTGTGGACATGCATCCATGTCATGACTTCCAACAACTCAAGCTTCAATTTTGCTTTATTTATCAACTCTATCAGGAGACAAGTTCACTCTGACACAAAGGGCACAGTTATGCTGATGGGTTTCCTGAATCATTAGGGAGGTTAAGTGATTTGTGAACAATTAAGTCAACACTGGATTGAAAAATGCTATTAAGATGAATGATCCTATAATCATCTACAGAGTTTTGAGTCCAGAGAAGCAGACAAAAACAGTAGCAAGAAAAGTAAAGTAAGAACTTTCTTTTAGAAAGTTAATCTACTTCATAATTCCATTTCTACAATAGATACAGTGAGACAGTTTTAAAATTTTGTGGGAGGGGTTAGATATTTAAAATATCCTAACAGTATAATGAGTGATACCCAAGAAAAAAAATGTAGAAAAGATGTTTTTCAGACTCAGCCCCTTTCCCTTAAAATCCACAAATATCACCACTGTTAGAACGGAAAATGAGTATTTACTTTGGAAAATTGCTTGCTTTTTGAATAAGTCATGTTATTCAGGGTAGAATGGAATAACCTACATCATAAATTAACGCTGTTAAAATGAGTACTTGATATGAATCCTGGGAAATGTTCTTTGCCATCAGTGTTTGAAAAAAAGTAGGAGCTGTGCAGAAGCCAAACCAATTTGCATTGCTTGAAAACACATAGGTTTCCCACTACTGATGAATTAACAAACACTTTGGATCAGCTCCATCTTGTAGTGTTGTTAATGTTTACCTAAAAAGCAATAGTGCAAGAAGGTACAGTATGTGATTTGGAAGTAAATCAATACTGAAGTTCAATGAAGAATTGTAAGTTAGAAGAGCAAAAAGAAATGAAATTCTGTGGACCTAAACACCTGACATATATCACCGAGCACAGGCCAACAAAGGTTGTCTAATACGCATTTTCTGTATACTTCTGAGGAGATATTTTAGTTTGGAAAAATCTGTATTCCTACTAGGCCAAACTATCAATTACAGCATCTATCCAGTTTTGGATGTCCTTGCAATTTTTAACTTCTTTCCTTTTTCTTCTTCTGATTCCATTCCATTCCATTTATTTCTCATGCTATTCTCTTGCCATTGCCTCCATCAATGGCTCAGTTCTTCCCAGTAACTGAAATACTCTGATTTAAGCACCTTTGTGTTTTCTGGTAAATTGTTCAAGCAGCTATTTACTGTCCTGCCTATGATAATTAGTGTTTTATTTTCCCACTCAGAAAAAAAATGCTCTTTAAGTTAACCACTGTAAATTGTGTATATTGTTGTCTTAGAATTGGCCAAACATTCATGAGCACCACTTCTGCTGAAAAAGAGACGGGTCCAGTGACCTTTGTGGGAACTGTGATAGCATTTAGAAAAGAAATGTAACAGACTTTTGCTCTCTACGTGCAGGATCACGTTTTTCCAGTTTCTTAACAAAGTAATCACTGTACTTTCTAGTATGACAACTGCCAGATTAAGATTGTTTCGTGATCAGAATTTAAAAATGATCTGATGACAGTAAAAGTAGCTGATAAAGATGGAGGAGGCAAAAAAATAATCTCTGCAATCTTCTTCCATATGGAACCTCTCCTCATCTGTGGCTGTAAATCTCAAGCAGGAGTAACTGGGAAGCCTCTTAGTTTGCTCCCTGAGTTATCCCCTTCCCTTCAACTCCCTGACCCCAAACTTGTCTTTATTCCCTGGGCAGTGTAAACTCATACTTTCATCTTTATAGCCTTGAAGAGTAATGTTTGAAACACAAGTACATGGGAATTACTGTACTGAAGGAGAGCTCTAGTTTTGCTGTCTAGCATTCTGACTAATAGAGGTCATCTGTGAAGTGCTCATTAAGTTTGTCTTAATATCTAAAACCCAGAGTTTTAAATCACTTCAAATAATTCTTTGTCAGCATTAAGTAAAATTCTTTGTTTCAACCACAATGTATCTCAAGAATTTATCTATGTGAAATCTATTCCCTCTGTGAATCTTACTTAATTTATGGCTTTAGCAAAATGCCATGGTAAGGAGTCCCAAAATCTAATTATGTGTTGTGTGAGAAAAATTATTTTCCTTTTATCAGTTCCTAATTTACCCCACTTCAATTTAATAACTAACTCATTTTGTTGTATTATGGAAGAGAAGAAGAAAAGCTCCCAGTTGACCTTCTTTATAGCTTTCATTACTTCTTAATACACTTTTTGTCATGCCTGTTCCTATTCGTCTTCTTTTCAAGAAAATAAACAAAATAAGTTTAAAAGGCAATTTATCCTTATCTAAGAGGGTTTTTTTTTCTTCCATCATACTTTTCTGCTTCTGTGAACCCCATTTCTTGAATATCCCTCATGAGATGCAGAAAATCTCTAGGTGTTTTAATCCACATTATTTAATTCTTTTCCTTATATAGTAAAACTTTCTTTTCTTTTTATAAGCTCCCATTCCCACTGCAGGCCATGCTTCAGGTCTTCACAATATTGGTTAGATGTCCTTCCTGGATTATAGGAGCTCAGAACTTGCTAAGATGAATGACTAATTCCCATTGCCTCCCCAATGTACATTAATTTTCATTTATCAATATTGAATTTTTTCAACAGTGGCTTTAACTTACATTATTAAGCCATTTGAAAGACACCAACTGCTCTACAAACACTGGATTTTGTCATACTTGGGAACTAGAAATGTTTTGTCAAAATAAGAAGACAAACAGATTTGAAGACTGACACAATTATGAAAAATTCCTCGTCCTTTCATAATTGTTTAACTGAGGCACAGAATGAATATCTTTTGTGGGATTTGGGCACCAGCATTCCGGGACTAAGGAAAAGGGTTCAGTCTGGCCTTATAGAGACGAGGTCCAATATGGACTTTCCAACCTGGTTTGGTTCATTTAGAGGGGACTCCAGGTTTCTAAACAACCATCTGCTGCCGTCATCTCCTGTACCAGGATTTCACTGGAATGGCTATAGAGTGGACTTTAACTCTGAACTATATGTAATGTAAATGAGCCATTGGAATGTAATGATTTACTGCACATTCCACCACATTTCTATATTTCTTACCCCCAGTGCAATGGCTGACAAGTTTTATTCAAAAGCCCTGGGAAGGAGAACTGGAAGTTTTGTGTTGAGCTTTGAGTGTGTCCTGATTAAGGGCCTTTTCTGAGTTTGACATCCTCTGCCATTGTTCCTGTGTTCTGCATTTGAAGTGCCAGGGAAGGGATGCCCAGGGTGTCTTTATCATGATGGTAGAAATTTGCTATAGCTCAGCAAGAAGGCACTGAACTGCTTACAAGTAGTCCAAGAGCCCCTTCCTTGTTCATATTTCATGTGACACATAGATTACCTTCTTGACTGCTTATATTTCCTAGCTCTAAATGCTGTGCTATTTGTTTGATGTGCATCTTAGCCAGGATTCAGCATAATTCCTATGAATTGATTTAACAATCTTTGTCATGTGGTTATTGAACTTAAGAGGTTTAAATCTATCTGTCACTGAGCTGCACTGTTCCTTATCACTTAGCACTCTTTTTCTTCACCTTCCTCAACTCTCTAGTGTCACTGGTGCATTTTTGGCACTAAATCTGGCCCTGCTGCTCCCTCGACAGCCTCATTAACTTTATCCTGAGGTGTAGATTTTTGTTTGTAGCCTTTTCTGAACCCAATCTCATCAGTAGATCAATTGTAATTGTGCTCTGAAATGGTGCTTGTTGTGATTACGAAAGCTGGGGTATTTATCCGTTTGGTTTTAGGGACTTGCATGTGCAAGTAGTACTTGTTTCTCCTGCTTTACAACCTCCTGACATAAGCAGTTATTTTTAGGTGTGTAACTTAGGTTGTGAGCATCTGATGTATAAGAACTGCTTACAGAGCAGGAGTGTGTCGTTACAGAGTGTGTACCTGCAGTATATGAGTGCTCCCATGAATTCCTCATTTTATTCTTCACTGACACTGTATCTGCTTAGTTTCAAGGGCATTGCAGAGTGGCAGTGGGGGTGGGATGTAGAAGGCAGCTTGCTGCTGACAATTCTGGCATAAACATTCTTTGTAACAGACATAATTTGGATACCAGGCTGAATTTTCAGCGGTAATTAACAGGTTGAGTAACCTCAGCAGTTGTTTATAAAGTACCTGCAGAAGTTGTTCTCTAGAGAGTGGGCATTTTAGTATTGAGCAATTTATACTCTGGCAGATACACTCTGTGAACAGCACTTTACCTGATCCAAATTCACATTGTGTTAAAATTGGGTTAGGTTCCCCATAAAAGCATTAGAATTATTATGCAAGAATGTTCTGCGATAAATTTGGAACAAAATGAGGATGCTAAAAATAACAGGTGTTATATTTCACGCATGTATTTTTCTGTGGCAAAAATATTGATAAAAATATTTTTAATTAATACACCTCTG
This sequence comes from Corvus moneduloides, assembly GCF_009650955.1. Lineage (NCBI taxonomy): Eukaryota > Metazoa > Chordata > Aves > Passeriformes > Corvidae > Corvus > Corvus moneduloides. Next base: position 11,417,133 of record NC_045487.1, read on the forward strand.
CTCCAGAAAAGTGAACTTATTGCAGAAGAGAAAAGCACAGAAAGCATATTTTGAATGCATATACTAGATCCTATGAGCTTCAAAATATACCAATACAACCAACATTTGGCTTGTTGCTAAGGGCATTATGTGAACATTTGTATACCTAAATCATGTAATATCACTACTGTGATAATTGTTCATCTTGTTTTTCTGAAACCCTTGAAGTTGGTTTGGTAGAACTAGGGGGAAATAATGTCCTAGCACACAAAATGGTAAGAAAGCTGTTGGTATCTTTAGGCAAGACAGTGAAAGACCATCCTAGTCAGTTTGTGAAATGTAACACAATTTTAATTTACTTCTCTGACTCACATGACTGTTTGGAGCACTGTGCAGGCGGAGGGAAAGTCTCTCTACAGTGAAAACCCAGAACAAGAACATATCAGTGGCTGCACGCGCTGCTGTTGACACCAACACCTGGCCTCTCCCGTGGGTTGTTCCAATTTGAAGCCAAAAGAGCTAAAGCAGCTGGGCAATTTTAATGTAAGAGAAACCAGCTAGGGGCAACTGTATTTTTAAATGCTAACAATAATCTTTAATAGATTTCAACTACCAACTGGTATAAGTTAGATATAGTGCTGCTGCTCCAGATGTAAGAAGAGCTGGCCGAGTTTCAGCAAATCAGGCACTGTGATGTGTTTCAAAAGTGCTTCCATCAAACCATTCCGATTTGGGAAGATATCACTGTTAATTATCACTTATTCTACTGAGAGTACTAAAGAAGATAGCCAAATGCTCCAAGATAGACCAAAAACGATCATAGATTTTTCTCTTTCAGGTTTTTGTGACTGGGTATAAAATGTGCTTCAGTACGCTTGTATGGAAACATGTATAAAGGAAAGGAAATGGAGCAGGCTGGATTTGTTCTCAGTGAAAAAGTTCAGGATGTGAAACCTAATAATGTCTCTAAAATATCTAAAAGTATAATAAAGAGGGTTTGAAGGAAATCGGAGGTATTAAAACAAAGCGCTTTCATATGCATGTATTCAGCAGTACAGAGGTAATAACATACATACATACATATATATATATATATATATATATATATAATATATAGTACAAGTCCTTAAATCCAATGGTGTTACTGGAGAAAACACTACAGTCTTTTCAAACCCTGAAGTTTAGTTTTTCTGTTTGATCGGTTGTGTTGCAATATCCTACAATGGTGCTGCACTGATAAAGAGATGCCCTTTCTGTACAGGTAATCAGGTATCACTTACATGCTATCTGTATTTAAAAAAAACTGTGCTGTGTGAGCTTGCTGAAGTTGTACTGGTATAAAATACTAAGCATTTAGACTTAGAGCTGTTTTCTGTTTCTGTAGACTTAGATTTGTTTTCTGTTCTTGGGAATCAAAGGGAGCATTGCTATGTTCTATCTTAGGTGTGTCTAGGGGTGTAACTGTTAGAAGTATTAAAAATCCTCATGCTGGTATGGAAACAGACAGATTATAGCCACATCCTTGTTTACCCTTTGGTTCCTAATAGAGGGGGAAAAAAGGCTACAGTTAAGAGAATATTTAGAAATGAGTTTAGAATATGAATGGATATTTTAATGTAATTTCATTAGTATGCAGTGGGCTGACAGGAAAGGATGCTGAGAAATACACATTACCACATCTTGGGATAACTCCTATCTCAGTCTATTATTATTTATATGTTCTATTACTGTGCTTTATTCCTTGATGAAGCGCATGTGCTATGGAGGTCCAATAAATGTGGTTTCATACTGAAGTGCAATGTGGCATTGTTTGATGTGATCTGTTTCTTCTTGTCATTCAAGCCCATTTAAAGGAGATGTGTAATACTGCCAAACCTGAATTGACTGGTATCACTCATGAATATTTATCATGTCTCTGATTTGGTTTTTTTCTACTTTATTCCACATAATATTGCTTCTGACCAGATTAGTGATGGTGACAGTGGTGTTGGCAGGACAAAAGTAATGACCAAACCAGATTTCTGACTAGACCTTAAGAATTTTCTGTGTCCATTTTGGGCAACCTGGGAGGCCTGAAATGACAGCTGTGAAATACAAACATAACTTAGTCCAGGAGGGGGCTACTCTAGAAGTCCATATATTCACAAGCAGTGTAGAAGAGTGGAATAAGAAGCAGTTATTTCTGGCAACATATGCTGCTACCCTATAACTCTGGCCAAGGGGCAAGTTTAACAAAGTAAAGGAAGTGCTCACTCATTTTATGAATGATCCACTTGTAGTATTCATTAAGGTGTTGTGGAAACTAAAATTATAAACGGATGCACAAAGATGTAACACAAATTCATGTCATTAAGTCCACCTGTTATTAAATGTGATGGTCCACATGAAAACTTCATCTCAGAAAGCTTTGCCTGGGAGGAATACTTTGGAGAGGATGCTTCCATACAGTCCCTGCTTCCTGGTCTTCAGTTATCTCCTCCTGGTCAATGTCAAAGGCAGAAATAGTATCCTAGTTTGCAACTGTAAAGATACCACATTAGGGTTTTACGTGGCTCTTTTACTTACAGGAGGTTGCAAATTTGCTAATCCTTCAGCAGTCAGTGAATTCCAGACTCTTGGGTCCCAGTCTATTGTTGCAGAGTGTTTTACCCATGAACGTATTGTAAAGATGCAATGTGTGTGTTATCTCCCTTAAACATAGGTGCAGAAGCTTATAAACTGCCATTCTGCAGTTCCTTGACTGGGAAACTTGCCCTCCAATACACACATTTGGTACTCGTACATTATCTTTTGGCTTCCCATGCACATGCCCATCTGTTCTGATGGCATTGTGCCTGCTCACAAGATGGTGTGCCAGCTTCACTAGACAATGATGCCAATCAAATAAGAGTTGCTGCAAGTGCTTTCTTTTCTAAAAGTAGCCCCTCTCAAGTGAAAGCAATGCTATAATGGTGCCACTTGTCTTCTTTTTCCTGTTTACACCTGCTGACACTTATTCTCCAAGATAGTGCTGGAGCAGTAAAAGAGAGGAAGAGCTGCAACATGGGATAACTCAGGATTGTCAGAAAATACAGGCAGAATCATCAGAGGAACTTCAAAAAGACATTTTAAATGTAGAGCTCGCTGACCATGTTGGTCAGGGGCAGAACCAAAAGAAGGCAGAAATATTTAATTGTAAAGAAAAGCTTGAAAATAACTCTATCACTGGCAAAAAAAGGGAAAAAAGCTTTGTATATGTGTTACTTGTGTGAGTGTACACACAGCTTTGGAACCATAAGCTATAAAGCTCAAAGGTGCAGGTAAACCTCTTTATTCTGTTGTCTGTTAGTGACAGGTACCTGTTCAACTCACAAGAAACTGAGAACTATACCTAGGAAAAATCTGACATAAAAGTCAAATTGTTTGACAGTTTGTTATAAGTTGTATAACCAGCTAGGACTGGAAAGAACCTGCTTTTTCCTTTCCATTTCTTCTATAAACCAAAATTAATTCAGTATTTCACATCTGAACGTATAATGCCACTTTCCATGTTTTCTGCTTTCATTTGAAAGGATATCAAATCTGAGAGCACCAGTTTAGACACAATATAGAACATTTTGATACAGTCTGCAAAGCTTTGAGAGGTGTTAGTATCCAGAAATTAATCGGAGAACAAAGAAATGATAGAGAAGGATCTGAGGTGACATATATTTTCTGCATTTTGCCATTTAAAAATGTTTGTGGACTATAACTGAGTGTGTGTTAGTGTAGTTCTGAAACTCTGATAAAATCATGACCCTTTTAAAGTATATAATCTAATTTTTCCTTTCAGAATACTTGCTCAGCTTGGTATTTTCCCCTCCCTAAATAGAGTTACTAGCACCTTATTTTTAAATTGTGAAGTCAAGAGTTAATTATTGAATTTGCATAGCATATGGTAAGAAACTGTGAAGCAGTTCCTGAGGTGCACAAACCTTGCATTATTAATCCATGGAATTACTGGGGAAAAATTAATCTTACACAGAAATAAAGAATGACTCTCAGTTCTTACTTATGATGATCATCTTGATACTTGAAAGCCCCTTAATAGCCCATTAGCAACCCATTATAGTGATCTTTCTGCTAAGGTGACCATCTCCTGTAATGACAGATGTGATTAAACACAATACATCTTCACGGCTTTCGTATTGGTTAGCACTTGATCCAGAATGCAGGCATTCCAATGGCAGAAAGACGAGAAACTTAGATTATTGTTTCCAAGAACAAGCTGGGCAGAAACAAAATAAAAGTTGACTAAAGGACAACTAGCCTTCCCTTACTGATGTAAAGGGCAGCCTAGAGAAAAATGTATTTTCTAATTCTCAAATGTATGAATAAAACACCAAAACAGAAGAATAGTGATTATTACCAATAAGCAGCAACTGAAGATACCAGTGTCTGCATGAGGTTCTTGAAACTTTTGAAATTATTTTCATAATTTTTTTTGGTTTGTCTTCTAGTGGAATATTGATGCTGCAAAACAAAATAGGAGAGGTATCCATATGGAAAAAGAGAGTGTTTTACGGTTGACACAGACACTAATAAAGGTCAAAGATTAAACAGTCACAGAAGATGAAGTGAGCTTCCTAAAGTGTCCAGAAAATTGAATATCAGATCTAGGAATATAATCTGGCTTCTGAGATGCAGACGTATGTCCTATCTGGGTCAAACCATTACCTTTGAGGCCAATAGCTTAGACAATGTCTAATTAGCTAATATTTTGAAGTGATTGGACATGAGTAAGCAGTGATAGGACCTAACACTTGTACAGAGATAAAAAGGTAATAGTCCATGAACTTTTACTGGCTCTGCAAAGAGAATTACTAAATTTTACATTCATAAGGGGAATTGATTTAGGAGGGTACCTGGTATTATATAGACACACTGTTCATGGCTAAAGGTATTTCACAATGTCAGAGTCCTCTTCAGTCATAGAAAATGCATAAATCTCTATTACATTAAAAACCTAAAAGCCAGCTTTCAAATTTCTCTCCTTAGAGAACAATAAAAGTCAATCATTGACCCAGAAAAGCTCAAATAAATCTTTACTTATAATTTACAACAAAACAACTTACATCAAACATTTTCTGAGGGAGAGAGATGTGAATGACTCATTGGAAAATGTAATCCGGACTAACCCTTGGCCTTTGCTCTCTCACTCGGGCTGCTGCTACCTGCAGCTGTTCATTTAATGCAGAAGCATCTCCATTCTACAGAAGAGTTGAATCCATTGCATACCAGCATTATTGGGACATGGGATTAACACACTGTAAACAAGATTTGTCTTATCACATCTCGTAGCAAGAGACTGCTATGTAGAACTGTAAATTGTCATGAAGCTGTCTCCTTAATCCTTTCTGCATTCATTTTTATTAGATTTCTTACTGCTTCCTTCAATCATGTTTGCAGATTATTAAAAGTAGGAGTTTGGGAAAAAGCAGTCTTTTGAGCTGTCAACTCTGACACTGCTGCATAGACAGAATGCATATAAATAAAAACCCTCCTAATGTTTGCTTTAGTATATTTGATGCAGTAGCATGTGTAATTGTGCTGTTAGCTGCAAGTCCCCAGGTGAGACTGGAAGTGATTTTGTCTCCCTTATCGTGGCTTGATGACTTTCCTAATACTAGAGGAACACTTTTGTATTAGGATGTTAGGCTGGTAGAACTATCAGATTGATATTGAAATAATTTTGGTTTGTTAAATTCTTATCTTCATTTCCATTTTAACACTTCAAATTTTCAGTGTTTGTCAGCAATAAAGCACCTACAGTAATAAAAATAATGGAAAGAACAAGGGAATTGTGTTCAAGGCAGGGGAGGAAGGGGAGGCTTGTTCACTCCACAGAGAGATAAGGGAGAGACATACGGGGTACCATGCTATAGTCGGAGTTCTTCCGTGTAACAGCTTTGTGAAGTCCTGAATTTAATCAACGAAGGAAGCAGACAGAGCACACCTGTATCTCTGGTCAGCCTCTCTTAAGTTCAGCACAGTCCCCTCAGGGTGCTGCTGGGTTTGTATCTGTTAGAGCTGTTCATGACCTTGTAGGAAATCTCCATGTGTTACCCAGGAAGAACATCCCACCATGCCCATTCCTCCTGCCCAGCTTTTGCTATTGTAACCTTTCCATTATTTTTTCAGGACAACATGATAATGCTTTCTCATTTCAATTTCTCTGCAGCTTATGACACAAATCCCTCTTTAGAATATTTGCTTCTTTGATCAGATGGCCCAAGTGCCTTCATAGTGCTTATTTCCCACAGCAGTTAGCTAACAAAACTCCTCCTATTGGCTATAATTTTTTCTCTTGTTTCTAGCTTCTGCATAGCTTCTCTAGAAATACAGCACCTACAGTCCTCCTTTACTGAAACCTGAAAAAATAAGTATTTCTTTTTAATTGCTGGGTTTTTATGGGTTTCCCATTCCTGATTCACAGCTGTCCTTCCTCTAGGGTAGAAGACCACCACTGTAAGCACCTTTTCCTGCTGTGACTCCTCAGGCAGGTGTTACAGGCTGTATTTCTTCTGAGCCCCATCAAGGGACTTATATAAACCTCCTTAAGCTGTGAGTAGTTAGTATATCTTTTATTGTAAGCTGTTGGGAATAATGTTTCAAAACAAAATCTAATTAATCACAGAAGTGAGTAAAAGTGAATAATTAAATGGAGATAAAAAGTATAATTCACACAAATGCCTAATTATTGTCAGTTTATTACAATTTTCAAAATCTCCTGTGTGTCTTAATTCACTTGTGAAAGTGGGAATACAGCTCCTCTATCACTTAAATAGTTTCAGAAATGTTGTATACCAGTTCTTGGTCCTTCCCTTGAATCTATTTTATGTTCTATAGTTTATACACAGATATCTGTCATAGAGCAGACTAGCACAGTGCTGGATCATTAAATATTAGGCCAATGTTATACTGAACTGACTGAAATGCCTGAGAAGGGGGAGAAGAAGGTTTTACTGTGCTTTGTAGGTTTTATGATAAATTATATTCACATTATTTACATTAATTTATGGGAGTCTGAGTGTGTCTAATGGTGTCAGGATAATTAGAGGGAAATATTTTATGGTTTGCAAGGAACAGAGCTCTGTTTTCCTTCATGACTGAGGCCTGGATACAAGAAGATAAATGACTCTGGTACCAGAACACATTTGATCAGGTTCATTATACATGGTTTTACACATCTTTGAATTCTGACTGACTCAGCAAAATGGAAAGAGCAGTGTCATGTCTTGGGGTGCACTCAAATAAGAAAACTTTTGGCAAGAGGCATCTTTACCTACCTTGGGGAGTTTGAGCAGTAAGAAAACCAGAGCTGGCTAGTTTCACTCAAAAGGACATTTCTCCAATGGTGTGATATCTTCACTTTTCCTTGGGGCTTGAGATTCAAAATTGTATTATTGCCTGGATGATTCCAAGGAGCTTAGTACAAAAGGCAGACTAAAGCAGGCCTGTTCTCCCAGGAAATAGCAAACCCAGGCAGAATTTGCCCACAGGATTGGAGGCTGGTGCCATACTGTGGATGGAAGAGGCCAAGGGATGGGGCAGGAACTGGAGCAGGGTGTTCTCGTGAGCCAGTTAGCCCACAGATTTGTGAAACTTCACAGGGATCATGGACACAGATCCTGGAGAAAACAAAGAAGAGAACAAGCACAGATTTTTGTCATTCTGCTTCTGCTGCCTAGCACTGCACAGGCTTTCCCAAATCACTCCATGGTCAGATTTAGACTATGTGCCAATGCCTTCTCAGTGAAACCACATGGAACACATTCGAGAAACTAATCTTATCAGAAGCTGCTTTTTGAAATTCATGTAATAATTGAACCATTTGCAAACTTCCCTACTGGTTTCTGTTTGCTGTTGCACTCAGGCACACTGGGATGGATGCCCTGTGTGCAGATTAATCTAGCATTAATTCTGCAGTTGAGCAAAGAGGAATTAAAGTAATAAGGCAAGGAGATGAGCATATAGGCTAAATCAAAAGTAGACGTCCTGTGTATGGATGTTAAGAAGGGAAAAGACATGGTCTTCAGGGTGGAAGTGGATGGAATGAAAGGACTGAATGGCAAAACAAATATCAATGGTAAAGTCTGACTCCATTTGATAGCAGTACTGTTAATTCCAGATATTCCAAAGTCTTAATGCCAGTTAAAAACAAAAAATAAAATCACACTTGCTTAATGAAATAATTAATGTTGTTTCCCCTTTGTTTTCTTTTCATGAGTGTAATTTAGGGAATAGTCCTGCCAAAATTTTTTGTCTTTTTTCCCCACAACAAATGAAGTGTAGAAGTATATTCTCTTTTTATAGTAAAAAGATCAGGGTGTGCAGCAGGTCGGGTGTTCTTGTTTCTTATGTTTCTGAATCTGCCATGGCCCTGCAGGGTGATTCAGATTAGCAGTTTTCCTGCACTTACATGCTTTGCAAAGCAGGTTGAGAGCTGTGGGTGTGAGGTACTAGAGACCAATCATGTACTGTGGTTATCCATATCCAGAAGGCTTCCTTCTGTGCCAAGTTCCTGGTAGGTTTATTTCCTGTTCTCTCATGTACACCAAGGAACCACAAGAAAAACTGGGTAGTTTTTACTCTCATCTCTCCTAATCCGTGGTGTCATTCCTCAAGCAGTCTGAATATCTACTGGTATAACACATTGTTTAACATTTACCTCTTTTGTGGTTATATAATCGTTATCTTGGCTTTCAGTGGAAGTTTATGTGAGTGCTCAACTTATTTGGAAACATTTTTTTTTCATTTCATTTTTCTTCTAAAATAATTAATTTTGAAAATGAAGTCCATATTTTGTATTTCCTGGCTGTTTCTCTTTACTCTGCCCTGGAATATACATGTTCCCTCCCGGTATATTTGTGTTTTACTTTCTGAAACCTGGGAAGAAATTTGGAATAGTATCCATTCTTCCAAGTATTTTCTTTTAAGTTTTTGCTTAGATTTGGTCTTATCTTGCCTTAATGTGACAATAAGCACTTCTCATAAGAATTTCAAAGAATACAACCGATGACTCAGTAATATTACCTTTATTTTCTATTCCTCAGTGTTTTGAAACAGTAGAGCCCAAATTTTTGAGCTTGAACTTAAATTTTATTAACTTACAAGTAACATATAAAATGTTTTTGAACCTGCTTCTTTAAATCACTGATATTATTGGTGAGGGAAGAGCTTTGCTTCCAAAAAAAGCTTTTGTCTCACTCTAAGTGAAATTGCTCATAGCAATCTTAAATGTGAACTACAAACTAATAGAGTTTCTCTTTAGCAACTGCTGTCTTTCCCAGTGTATGAGCTGTATTCTGAGATTTGAATATGTAAAATGACTAGGTCAGGCTGTCTTGAGGATATAAAAATTATTGGATGAAGTAAAATTTTGCCTGAAATTAAATTTGCAGAAAATCAAATATCTGTTGTTTAGTTCTTAGCAGATGTTGAAAAGGTTTTCTTGGATGCCGTCCTTCTTGATGGTATGTCTTTTGATCTGAAGCCAAATAAGAAATCTGGATGCTAGTCTGGATCTGGAAATTTTCTGTAAATAAGCATATTAGTTAAGTATGTAAATCTGCTTATCATCACTTAAGGAACATTGCCAGAGTAAGAAACATCTGGAGCTCAATATCAGCTAACTTATTAATTCACATTTTTAGTATGTTTCATACAGAGTATTGTAGGATTCTGTTATCTCAATTGCTTAAGTCAGCTTTATCTAAAAGGCAATTAGTTGTAAGTTCTGTTGTTTACATTTAGACACATATGAAATCCACGGAGTGTAGTTTTATAGGCCTACTCACCCAGCTTCCCAGAGCTGTTAGAAATAGGCCAGTACACACTGTGGTACGAGTAACTCAGCTAAAATAATCCTGGCTTTGAAACACCAGTGCTTTCTTCCACGAGAGACAGATTCTGGAAATAATTTTTCCTGCTTAACGTTTTGAACGACATGGTCTGGTTTCTTTATCTGAACTCACCACAGTCTAATTCCAAGAAATGATTATTTGACCTGTTCTTGGTAAGAACGTAAGTACAGATGTCAATACAGCTGTAAATTTTCCTCACTTTCATATTTCCCCCTAAGCTTAAAAAAGATTCTCAACTTTTAAATTTACAGCAAACCATTTGTATTTTTTAGCCTTCTCAAAAATGGATGCTGGATGTTTTATAGAATATTTCTGCTAGCTTAGACGATAGGCTGTATTAACCCATGAGAGGTACCTTGCAGTTACTGAAGTGAGAGTGGCTAATGGCTGACCCTTTATATGTGAAAAGCCTAGAAAATAAAGGAAACATGTTGTTTAAGGAAATATTGTTTATTGGTGGTGAGGAATTAGTATAAGTCTCTCCACAAAAAAGCCCCATTTTGAAACCGAGTCAAAGCCATGGAACTGCACAAGCAAGATGGAATGTGCAATTCTATATAATTATAGTGGAATCTGCCTAGTTCACATACTGCTTGGCTGTGCAGTTAAGGTGACTTGAAAAAAAAGTGCACATAATTCTGAAACTCAGCTAGCAAGACTTATTTTAAGGATATAAATGGATATAAATATCCATTTTTTCTTTTTTTTTTCTTCAATGAAATTCTTTAATGATAATGGTATTATTAAAGTAAAACTCTTCAGACCTGATGGAATTCAGAAAATGCACAAGCTCCAATTAATATTCTAAACAGTTCCAGCCCTTTCTAGCAACTTGGTAGCAGTCTAAGGTAGTTCAGGTTTGTGTACCTTAAAATTAAAGACTGTCTTAGCTGCACGTTCCTGCAAAAAGATATTTATATTTTGTATTTACTCCGTAGGAGTCAGGCCCAAGCCAAAGCATTCTGTGATTTAATTTTTCTCAAGTACTGTTCATTGCAGTCACAGTCCCTTAGCTGTGGATCAAAAGTGTTGGTCTCGTGTCCTTGAGCAGATTAGGTAAGAATTTATGACTGCATACTGCTTGATGTGGCATCTGCTGATGAATTTATATGCAGCCTTACAAACAGACCATAATGATCAGTATTACTATTTTTAATAATTTGATTAGATGTAATGGCTTTGGAGCAAGGATTGCTTCTGTGTTGTTTGTACTTGTCATTGTGGAAGGGAATACTTATTCAGAGTTTGATTTCTTTGGTGCTGCCATAAAATGAAAGCTACATAACAATATTCATAGTAATTTGGAAATATAAGGCAGATGGGACCTTTAGCTTATAAAGATGATTTTCTTTTTTGTTCTTGCTGTTGCTCTGACCATACAAAGTTACATTAAGGGGTAAACAGTTCACCAGTTTTTGATATATAAAAGGAAAACTAAAGTATCTTACTGTGAATCCATGAAAGAATTGTAGTATTAACTGAGCAAACAAAGCTCATGTATGATCTTCTGTTACTGTTTAAATTATCATTATGTTTCAGGGTTTTAATAACTGCAAGTTGCTTCACAATATACCTACTGTGTGAGCTAAGCTGTTCCAAATATTTTTGCTGACTCAAATCAGTTAAGAATATTGTGTTTCATCATGTACTTATAAATACAGTTAGAGTCTCCCTCTAGAGAGTGTGTACATTAGAAGAGAGAATTTTTTGGAGGGCAAGAAATTACCAGCACAGTGTTGAAAAAGTGTTTCCTCCCTGAAACATAGAAAGTTTAATAATTTTTATTTTATACAGTAATTATATATTGTATTACTCAGATTGGCATGTACCTACTCGTTTTATGTCCTTATAGTAAGTTATGTTTCTACATAATAGATTCTAATTTTCTACTGGTCAAGATAAGAAAACAACACAGGGAGTATAATAATATATATAAACAAAAATTAATATTTTATCATACAACAATGTTTCCATTCACTTATTTTTTAAAGGAATCTCAGTGTTGGAGTGAGAGAAACCTATCTCATATTATTTTAAAATCTTTTTCACTTGCATTTCAGCATTGGAAAGAGCAGTGGGGTCAAAGTAATCTTCATACTGACTTGCATATATACAGGCAAAAGATAAATAACGGGCATTACTGCTATTTTGTGTTGAGATTTTATTTCATTAATGATATTTCACCTGTGCACAGATGACATACTGGGTGCGTTCATTAGTGTCTGTGAATCCATTAACTTCAGGTGAGACACAGCAATAAACACAAGCTGAAACCTGTTCTTTGAACTGGATTACACCCACGTGTAGGTTTATTTCTATCTGTGTTAGTTTGGACCCTCCCCTCTTTCTTTTGTGTTCTCTATCTTTAAGAAGTGAAGAATCTTACCTGAATTGTAGGGGAAAGCTTCAAAATACAATGTAAATAAACATCTGAAAAGTAAGAAATCTGTGATACTGTTCATAGTTTATCTTTGAGGTAAGACAAGAACTGAACGGTGCTCTCCTTGCTTTTTTGTTCTTTTGGGAGAAGCATAATAGGAGAAGGTGAGTCATGAGTGTGTTACAGGAAACATGCAGCCCAGTAGTACATTCTATTTGTGAGGCAGATTTACTGAAATTTTACTGTTAGAAAAATTCCTTTGCATTGGCAGTGAAAGGTCTAAGAATACTTTTCCAGCCCCTAAATGATCAATTGTGTGTGTGTAAATGATCACCAGTGTAGCTTTTAGGCTGAAAAGTTTTGACATATTCCAAATGACTTCTACAGAACACTCAAAAGACAAATAAACTTTCTAATGTCATTGGGGGTTACAGATTATTTGCTGAATGAAAATGAAAACACTTTCACTCACAAAGAACACAGAATTTCATCACATTCATGTATCTTGAACAAGCTGTTGAAAAGGAAGACATTTACTGGAATTCAGAAAGAATTTTCTTGAGTTCTTATGGTGATAATAGGCCCTCTTTCTCTGATGAGTCACTCAGCAGGTGTCAGCACTGAAAATGCGGGCCTAAAATTTTCACATGGCGTTTTCTCCATTATATTATTATTTTTTAAGAACAATAAGTAGTGTTTTTTGTTGAATCCAAAGAAGAAATTTGTTTTGACTGTAGAATGTAATTCTGGAGAGGAACAGCGTGTATTATCCAGTGAATCATACTTTTCAAACAAAAAGCAGCATACAAAAAAAGATCAAGGTTTATTATGCCTCACTTACTATCAAAGAAAAATGTAATGGCAGATGCAATGTTAGCAAATTTGTGGTGCACTCTTCACTTTCCACAGCAGATGAATGACTGTAATTGATGGACTGGTCAGACAGACTAAAACAAAATAACATTTGTCTTTGACAGATCAAGGATTCACCTGCTTTCTTTTTAGAGAAAAACATGAAAGCTGGAATGAAGTTTTATTGGAAGTGATGCAGCTTCATTGTCAGTAACAGGCAAATGAGTAGTGCAGGGACAGAAGGTAAGCTCAATGTTTGTATTTAATAATTTATTGCTAAAAGGCATGGATTTTTCTGAGTAATTAATATTTCTAAGAGCAAGATTGAGCAGGACCCAGTGCTTAGCAACAAGTGAGGAGGCCAAATGATTTTTCAAAACTTATTGTGTGGAACAAGATCATTTAACTACTCACTATATCTCAGAGTTTGTGCCACGGACTCAGCAATACAAAAAATAACCAGAAGGTCCTCCTTCTCCTATCTTGTCTCCTTGTTGCTGGTTGGTATTTTTCTTTATGAAATACCTAATGACCCCTTCTGGTTTTTTGAGGGGCATTCGTCAGTATGGTTAAAATATTCTGGAAAGCCAGAAGTTATCTTTGTACCTTAGGGGAGAAGAGCCTGTTGACATTGGTAGACAAGATCTTTTGCATACATGCCTCCCTCCCACCCCCATTAGACTGTCTCTTAACATTATGTGAAACAAGCAGAAGACATAGTTACCGGTTTTATATTTATAAAAGCACTTTTTATCTAATTTTTTTTTAATTGAAAACTTTCCAGTTTAAACAAGGACTCGCAGTAAAGACCCACTTTTTAAATCGATATCTATCGTTCCACCCCCCAAAAATTAGAGTGCTTCAAAAAATTAAGGGACAAGGTTTGGTTTGCTGCCATGCTATCTAAAGTGCATGGCCTTTGCAATAAAGAAATCCGGTATATAAAACAACTTTTCCAATGAAAGCTGAATAAACAGTAAGCTAATTGTGTTTACATTTGTGATAATGCTATTTAAACACTGTGGTTCTCTACTGTACTTATCTGATATAATTCTTTCTTTGCATATGACCATGTCCCTACAATATATGTTGTCACATCTCTGATAAAATGGAGTTGAGAGTCATGACAAAACCAGGAACATCTGGGAAATGAGAGCAGAAAAGCTGAGTGTCAGATAGCAATCAATGGATCACTTACGGCAATTATGCTTAGGAAATGAAGGTAGTGCAGATGATGCAATTTGCACATGATCAGGCTGTTGAAGGGAGTCAACACTGCTTCCCTTCGGCTGTTACAGAGATGCCTGTGCAGATGTCTGTCCTAGAAATGCCACACGTTCAGGAGAAACTGTCAGCTCCCTGAGGAACCGCCCACTTCAGATGAGACAGAACAGGGCAAATGCCCTGTGGCAGTGCCATCCATTAGGACAATCTGTGTAAGCCACACCATAAAGAAATGAGCGAACTGGAACAGAATGAAACATGAATTGTAAAGCACAGACAAGTTCTCCCTCCAGTCAGCTTAAGCTTCCTGGCTCAGTCCAATCTTGATACCTCTCTAGTGACACATAACTTACTCTGTTTTGCCAGGTCTGTCCTTTCCCATTTGTCCAAGTTTACTTTTTTTGTCATTTCAACCTAGCCCATTTTCCTTCTCTACATTTTTTAGTGCAATTAGTTGAGTGGTTTTGCTCCCTTCCCTTTCACTTGCCTATATTTCTCTTGCCTCAGTTGGGCACATTTCTCCTATGCAGCAATTCAGCTTTAAGCTTCCCCTCCTCTTAGTGCTGTCCCCATTATTATTTGTTAATGCTTTGCACAACTTTTCACCAAGAACTTTGACTTATCTTAAAGACTTTCAATAATTAAGCCCCACAATAAGCCTATAAAGGATGCAATTATATTATCTATTTACCAGATGGCTAACCAGGAACAGACAGAATTTAGCTAAACTGCCCTCGGTTAAAAGTTGGGGAAAGACAGCGCTGGGAATAGAATCCAGTGTTAGTTGAGTTTCTCTGCCAAAAGCTTGTAGTACTACAAAGTATGTATACCAGCTGTTGGGGAATCATTGTGCTGGCCCAGAATTGTCCTGCCCTAGCTAAGAGCTTAAGATCTATTATTGAATAGGTTTTTGAACGCAGTCCTTGCCCTTTTCTTTCCTAAGGGGACAACAGAAACATCTGAACTTGTAAACTTAAAATGAAACTCTGCTGATGTTTCCCCATCTCTTCTGTAGTAGTTCTGTAACTGAGTGAGGTCTATGCATAGCTGGATTTTTAAAAAATTATGTATATTAACAGCAAAACACTTTCAAAAAGAGAAAGTCATTGTCTGTCTGTCTGTCTATCAATCTATCTGTCTACCACAGCGTGACAGACTGCCCATAGCACCAAAATGCCATGCTGGATTTGTTATCTGTGCAACCAACCATCTGGACTACATACTGAATTCTCTGTCACCATTAAACAGAGGAATCACACTTTGTAAATAGTGACTTTAGGGATTTTTTTCTAGAGCTACTTATTTGGTGAGGCTGGCAAATTCTAACCAGTGCCTGTAATTTTAGGTCTTGATGTTCATGTTCATCCTATTGTGACATGCATGATCTTCTTTGATATGAAGAATATTGAACAGAGTAAAACTTACAGACTAGTCCAGATGCAGGGTTTGCAGTGTATTTGTAAAAGCATTGACGTGGTGCTCTATTTGCATGAAGTATTTTAGGATCATTTAAAGTCTTAAGGATTATTTTAAGTGTTACAGTGGAGACTTATAATCCTTTCATGATCAGTTAATACACTGATCTTGAAATCTAATTTTACACTAGACCTGCTTGATTTTCATGCAGGGAATTAATCTACGAAGGATAATTCTTATGATGGACAAAAGTACTGTTTTTCTGCTGCAAGAGCTGCAGCCAAAGTTTGATCACTTCTATAAGGTTGGTCCTATCCCCTGTGGAGGGAGAGCTGTTGTGCAAAATATTGTTGTTAAGTTGTAAACATGAAGAAATTACTTTTGATCATTTTACCTTGAACTACCTATGGGTTCCTGGAAGTTTTCCAGCCTGAATGGTGAGGGCAGAAGTCTCCAAGTATTCTCAGTACATTTCCAGATTTCAGGCATGTGTGTATGCCAGTGCCCAAGGTGATGCCTTCCAGTAGGACTAGTTGCAGTATCTTGAATAAACTCATTGGAGTTGCAGAAGATCTTTAAGGGCCATTTGAGATTTTGTCAGAGGAAGATTAAATGCTGAAATCTAGATTGTCTTTCTACTTTGGGGAGGAAAAAAAGCCCATCCATATGAAATTGTGCCCATTACTGAGGAAAACAAATTCTTGTCTGTCAAGCAAATGGCCAGGCTTTAGAAGTGGTTAGACTTTCACATCAATTACTAGGGAAAAACACCACCTGTGTACACTAATTGCTTATTTAGTGGAAGGTTTTCAGATATAGGGTCAAATTCTCCACTTGCATCAATTGAATGCCACAGAAATGTCATTTTTGTCCATGGAAAAACCCACTGATTTACATGGGTAGGTGTTAGAGTAAATCAGGTGAATGGGATGTTATGGTGCAAAACATAATAAAGAACATCTTTAACTTTTGAATGTATGCCTTATATATTTTTACATGATCAATGTCCCTTTAAGTACTGTTTGAGTTAATTTGAGTGCAGTTTTATTTAGTCTTTGTCTCATGTTTGTTGACTTTTTACTCTCCTTGCTATGTCAAAAACATTTCTATGCTATAAATAAGATTATGGATTAAATACATTCTTTGTGACAAGCAATGTGCAGCACATTCACTTCTTTCTTCTAGAAGATAAATTATCTTTTTCATTATTTTGAATCTGTACTCTTCTAGTATTCTGAAGATCAGTAGAAGTACATTTAGACTCAGTTATGGAAAAATGATGTTATGTATATATGTATTTTCTGCTTGTGACAGATATATGCTTGCACCTGAAAATATCCACACTCATACAAATTACAGTTTGAAGAAGTTGCAGAATCTATGGCATTGGTTTTATTTACTACAGGAGTTGTGTATGATGCTGTGATACAAGAGCTTGTGTTATGATGTGATGTTATATGATTCATAGGTTAAATCAATTAGGCTTAAAGTATTCCCTCTGGCTAAAGAGGTGGGTGTACAAAGGATCAAACTGGACAGGTCATCATGCATCAGTTGCAGCTCCCTGTGCCCTGGTACTTGAGGAGTTGTGTCCTAATTCCTACCCCCACCAAGCACTCTGCAACATATCTGATGTCCTGGAAGGTATTTTTATGATCATATGGGTATGACCAAACTTTTCACAGTTATAAGTTACCTTGAGTGAAACTGTGTGTTTGCATTAAAGGAAAATTTCAGCAATGGTGTGCACTGTACCCACGGCAAAGGGAGACTGATGCTTTTTGAGAATCTGATCTCCCTGTAGTACGAGGACAGTAGGAATTCACATAAATAAAAACAAGAAACACACAGGAGGAAACATCAAGGGCAGTTAGATATACAGTCTAGGTGCAGACAGAAGACATCATTGTATATTTTCAAGTCGTATATTTTTGCCAAATATCACATTAAGCCAGTGATCTGCAGGCAGGAGTAAGACAGGAAGAGTCCTTCCTTGTGTAGCTGTCCCAAGGCTCAAAAAGTCCAGTGACTGTGAAGTCTAGCCTCATCTCAGGCAATTCTGTTTTATATTTGTCTTCATTAGTGAGCACGCTTGATATTCTCTTCCTCGGCTCACTGCAGCTTCATTGCTTCATTTCATGTATCAGGAAGCCGGACAAAGCTCAACTTGCAGCAGGATTTAGACTTTTATTAAGTCAGATAGAAATCATCTCACTCAGTAATCTGGAAAGATGCTGAGAAGTCGTGAGTTTGGCAGGATAGTCTTTTTTAATTACTGCAGATTTCTGATCTACATTTCCCTGCGGTTTAGCATATTGTTGTGAACTTGCAATGTGAGTGTCAAACTCCCCTCTAGTGGTTGCTGTACACAGAGAATAAACATTGATTTAGCTTGATGACAAGTATTTAACTCTGGACTGAAAAAGATGACAATTCATATGATATTCTGATGGTTGTACATAATGAAATTTATTTATTTGTCTTTCTTCCTCTTTTAATGATTTAGTTACTTCACATGTTGAAATACTGTAATTAAAACATGACTCATTGTCAAAGCAAACAAACAAACAAAAACAAACAAAAAGAATTATGGCATTATACTCTGCAAAATGCGAATGTGCCACCTATTGGTGATGCCTTTGCACTTCCTGATTGCTCTCCAGCAGGTCAGTGGCAATGCCACCACCAACAATGCCAGTTGTCCCATACCACACAACAGAGCTACACACGGCTCTGTGCCTGGTTGTATTAATGCAGTACTAGTGCTGCAATAATATAAAAGCAAGAATTGAGCAGTAAGTGTGAAATAAAGAACTGACTGTTAAAAATGTGCAAAGAATAGAGTGACTCATTAAGTGTCATTATGATTAAAGAGTTCCATTTCTTGCTAACAGAGTTCTCAGCAGCAGATTGTGAAACCAGAAATACACTCTGCAAGGCAGAAGTTTTTTGCTATGTGTGAAGAGGAAAGATATGGTGAACTTGTATGTTTCTCAGCCATCTGAGCTGTAAATTTGCACCTCTACAATCCTCTCAGAGAATCTGTTAATAACTTTTTGGAAGCTATTCTGCTTGAATCCTGTAAGACAGTAAGATTGGACCCTGCCTGTACAGGGTCCATGCATGGAGAGGAAAAAGCCTTGGGACATCTGACACTGCAAACTGTGTTGTGAAAGTTTTGTTTCCGAGTTTTCAAAAGTAGTCTTCATTCTTCCTTTATCCATATTCAGAATTGTATTTCTGTTCATTAAATGTTTCACACAGGTACCTCTGTTCTTCTGTAAGGGTCAGTAATCAAAGCTGCATATGCAGAAATGGAAACTATATTTTTAATATGTGGTCCTTCTAATTTGATTTTTCTCATATTTTATATAACATTTACCAATTGTCCCATTCTCCAGGACAGTACTCAGTCACTACTTAGTACAGCACAGTACCACCTCTACTTCATTTCATTTGGTGGAAAAAAAAAGAAATCAATGTTATTAGTTTCCTCAGTCTAAAAAAAAGCAAAAGTGCTATTTAGTAAAAAATTCTGAAATGCATTTTTCCTCATAATCTTGCTGCTTCTTCATGGCATAGTTTTGGTGATGATTTGGTGCGGTTTTTGTGGGGGTTTTTTTCTCTTTTTTTTGTTAGTGGCTCAGCTTAGTGAAAGGACAGAGTCAACCCTGACTGGCTGCAATAAGCTAAGCACTGGTGTGTGACATTAAATGTACACACTAGAATGTAAGATGTCATTGAAAACAAAACCAGTTCTGGAGAGATAAGGTAATAATGATAACTAGCATCCAGCAAGCACAATTAAAGCACACCACAGTGTAATATTTGACTAACCATCTAAAAATATTGCTTTTCCTTAAACTTGAGATTTGTCAGAATCACAAAACAACCCAGCAGCCTAGATAAATGTCAGAATGAAGAATCAAAAAAGCACATTTGAAAATACGGGGTATGTTGTTATACCCATAAAGATTGTAAAGCAATAGCTGTGTCAGGTCCTCTTAAAAATAATATGCTTTCATCTTATGTCTTAATGTAAAAGCGTCTTTTTGAGCAGATGTTCTGGGAGTGCTCCCTCCCTTATGCAATGACAGAAGCATAGCAATGCTCCTAGAGAGGTTTACCTTTCAGAGCTGACAAGTGTTAAAAGAAAATGGGGGGTGTGAACAGGTTTATAATCTACATCACAGATATGTGGGAAAGGGTTTTAAAATACACTGTGTAAGGGAGAGGAGAAAAATCAGACACATTAAATAAAATCTATATAAATAGTAACAGTGAAGTCATACAATGATCTTTAGCAAAATAAGCCCCACTAAAGCAGGCCATGAGCAGTGAGAGCTGCTATTTCTTATGGGATGCAGTGATAAAGAAATTACATACTTATTTGAGAGGAACATAAATAAAGATTAATAGGTTAATGAGTTATTTTCCTTTCATTACTATACTATTGTACTTTATTATAATTGCTTTGCACTCATTTAATTAAATTTGAACTAGGGCCAACACAAGATAATTTGTTTTCCCTGTACTAAACAATGAGTATGCAGATTGGAAGTACTGAAGCAGTAATCAGCCCTCTGTTTGCAACACTTTTCTACTCTGAGTAGACATTATAATTGATAATTTGATTGTTGCAGCACTCCGTGCAATATATTTTAAAGCAACATTAACATAATGGAAATTATGTTGTGTGCCTAATCCAAGCTTTTCACTGCGTAAGTATACGAATCCCATTCTCTAATGAATTAGGGCACTCTCCACCAAACATACATGCAACCTTACATGCCTCATTCTGGAACAGAGCTATCTCCTCCTAGTCTCCAGTCAATGTCTACGCTATCAAGTTAAATCACTTAAGTTGTACACAAAAAAGAGCTAAAATAGCTAAGCTAAGCATTTCAGTGAAGCCTGATTTGTTCTGACATGTATCTGTCATTAAAACTAATATAAGAGGTTTTTTTATAGTCCCTGTATAATTTTTGCATTATTTCTAAGAAAGGTGTTTATCCTGTCCATTAAATTTTATCTTTCCATTGTCTCTTTCCACCTTCTGAGAACCCTGCTAACAAAATGATGATGTGACTCAGATGTTGAGGTAGGACTTTTCAATGCCTGTAATATAAACAAAGTCTACCTCAGGTTCTCTTTTTTACGCTTTTATATATATTGGACTTAGGAAACAAAGCATATTTTTTTTTCATGTTCTGCAAGAATGAGAGGAAAGAATGAGGTTCTGTTTGATCTTTTCTTTATCCCAATCACACGCCCACCACCCAGTTTTAATACATTGCTTCCTGTTGCCCCCAGTCCCTGCAGAGGAGTTGGCTTCTGCATGTCCCGACCCAGTGAAGTCCTGAAGATGGTGGGACAGCCCTGAGCAGTTGTGTGCCACCTCAGCAGTCACCAAGGTTACTTTGCCTTTCAAGTTTGGGCCATGAAAAAGAAGTGGAAAAACAAAGAGAAGTGTGATGGCTTATAAAACTCTGCCAACTTTAACTTTATTTGTTTTCTGACAAAATAAGAGTGGCTTTGCTTGCGTAAATATTTGATTCACCTCATTTAATATTTGCCTGTTTACTTTACAGCCTGAAGTGTCCCTGTACTAGAAAGGTGAGTTGTGGGTTTGTAAAATAAGTTCAACTTGTTTGAGAAAAGTGTTGTAGAGGAGAGTATTTCACTTACTGTCTTATAGAACTGAGCTTGCAAAGTCTCCTATGATATTCTAATGCAAGGAATCCTACTGAGAATAATCATTATTAGTATTTTAGAGAAATTGTGATGAGCATAAATGTGCCTGTTAGTCTTGCTGGAGAGCAGCGCTAGTGAGTGTGGAGTGGTTGCTTGCACAGATTTCTTTCGTTCTCCACCATGTTTCCAAAGGAAGTTTTTGAAGGAGATAGGAAACCTGACTGGCAGGCTTGACTTCACTGTTTTGTTTTTGGTCTAGGGTGTAATTCCTTTTCCTTCTGCTGACAATTCTTTAACATCGTTATAAAGCCTAATATGTTAGAGGAGATGCCACTATAATACTCCTGGAGCTGAGAGAAAATTAGAAGAAGTACAGGAGAAGAGAAAGGTGTTACAGATATTTAAAAAGGTGTCAGGGAGTGCTCCCTGCATCATCACCCAGCACTAAAACCACTGATCCTCTGAGAGGTTCTCTCTGTCTATCACTATGGTCTGAGACTAAGTGCTTCCACTTTTATTTTTTTGGGATTTCTGCAGTTTTCCAGGCACATAATAGGAACTTGGGGAATCCTGCCCCAGATCTCTTACATACTGAGTTTTCACTAAACAAGTCCCCAAGATCTATTTCAGGTCCAGAAGTAATGACTTTGTGTCAGTGAAAGGAGATAGAGCTGGCTGCCTATGCTGAGGCACTGTGTGTTGGGAAGGAGCTGGGAAGCCAGGATCCCTGCTGGAAGTCAGGGTGTAGGGGAGCTCCTCTCATCTTCATTCAGAGCCTGTAGGACGTTTCTTTCCTGCACTTAGTAGCACAAAGACAGGAGTCTTTTGTAACTGTGAGGCCTAACCAAAGTCTCCTGAGTCTTAATAAAGGTTGCAGTCATCCTCAGTGTGGATCAGTTTTGAAATAAAGGTTGGTGCATTTCAATAACTTTTGAGTTTTCCAGAGACAGGCTTTGCCTGAGCAAAGAGACATGGGATCCATGAAAGACAGGGCATCATTTAGTGTTCATATCAAGGAGTGGTGGGATTTTTCCACACCATCTTAGAATCTGTTACGGTGGATTATGCCTTCAGAAAAACTAATTTATAATGTCTCAAGTAGAAAGTGGATCATAAGTGCTCTCTCTTTTTATACAAAGCCACTGCTGTCAGCCCATAAGGCAAATCCAGGGAGGTTTCTGTTTTCCATTTACCGTACTTTTCAATTGATTGGTCAGTGGTGTGTATCCTTTTTCAGTTTCTTTATTCCCTCTCTTTCAGACTTGGAATATCATTGCCTGAAATCCTGAGGGTAACATTATAGATTTCTTTTTATTTCACACAGAGACCTTTAAACACACAACATACCTGAATTGCCCCTCCATCTAGCTTTAAATCAGTCTGTCTGGGTGTGTAACTCAAACCACAGACTGAATGCTATCATATTGCTTCTTTGCACAATTTAAAAGGTTGGACTAAAAAGGGAACAATCCTTTTCATAGGTGTGCATAATAAATATAGCATGACTAGAGATGTAAGACTGGGAGAGTATTTTGATATGAGGTGTTATAACCAAGCTAGGTTTATAGTGAAATCAAAAAGTGCAAGAAGAAAGAAGAGCTCTGAAAAGTATGAGGGGATCATGGAAGGGTATGGATGGAAAATAAAATAGCAGATTTTCAAAGCTGAAGTTTTGTAGCTAGAGAATTATACCTGCCATCCAGTGTGGATATTTATTTGGGATAAATAAAACAGCAGTTGAGACTGTTGAAATGCATATATCAATCATCTGTAAGATAAAGCAGGTGGGGAAGATTGAAAGATTACAGAACAAAGGGGAAAGTGTAAGTAAAGGAAGAAAATAAAAGAAGTCTGTGCGAAGGCTAAGATAAATAGGAGATTTTCTGAATACACAAGAAATGAGGTCACTGGAGAATGCAGTTGAGTTTGAGACATTACAAAGGTAACCTACCTTTGGTTGAGAGAAATATATTTTTCAGATGTTAAATTCTTTGAGTCAGTTTTCTCAATGAAGATAAGGATAATACAAAGAAGAGACACTGAAACAGAAAAAGGAGTTAATATAGACTCTGAATACTGACAAAAATTAGGACTTTAAAAATCAACCCACACTTCTGGGAGAAACTGAAACACTCAGGAGGAGACATGAACATGCTGACCACGTTATGAGAAATAGTGCCTGGCTGGAAATGCTTGAAGACTCCAAGTATAGTCCTAGATGGTTAGTTCTTGGCAGATTTAAAGTCATGACGTGTGTTTTGGATAGTCTGTGGTTACAAGAGAATAGTTTTGTACACAGCAGTTTCAATTATCCTTGTGTACTATGGGGTTTTTTCAAGTTTGCAGTAGAGAGAAGGGCACCAAAATGAGACCAAGGTGAGGTTGATGTGGAGGAGCAGTGGTGAGAGGCCACATCCTCATTTTATTTGAGTCAGGGTATTTAAACACAATGAACTGTACTTAGGAGAACAGGAAAGACCACCAGCTTGCAATCAGGTAAAGAATGTAAAACGTGCTTTTAAAAACAGCCTAGACCAATGGAGAGCAGTAAGACTGAAGAGCTCTCAGCACAAAAAAAAAAAAAAAAAAAAAAAAAAGAAAGGAATGAACAGCAAAAAGAGTCAGAGCAAGGTGTGAAATGCAAATATAGAGTCTTCATGTAGTCTGATACTGGAGAGACATGACAGTATCAGGGTAATGCTCAAAAGACCAGTCTGGTTTTAATTATCTTTAAAAACAGTTATTTTACAATCAGAAAAGGTTCAAAACCACTGTTAGTATGGCACAAGGGCAGAGAGACCTTAGTTATTTGTTAAAGTTAGAGAAAGCAGGTCTATAGAAGAAGAAATTAAGAGGTCATCTCATTGAGTCAAAGATAATGCTAAAGGGAATAGGCAGGATAAATGCTACCAGGTTAGCTGGACTCTTTTGAGATGCAAGAACAAAGGACATGAACTAAGAGAAATCAATGACCTCTGTATTTATTTGGAATTCCTTACACAAATTGGGAGCAATTGCATATACAAAATAATTCATTAATGGCATCAAGAGGAAGAAATAATTGAAACAATAATTTAAAGGGTTAGTGTATCTAAGGTTTTAAAAACATAGACATTTAACATTAGCATTTACAGTGAGCTGTTTTCTTTGCAAATAATTATACATTTTGCAAGGCAGTTCTATTACAATAAATAATGAAAGAAGGCAGAAAAACTTCAAAATAGAAATTTTAATTTAGAGGTGGTTATAACTCTGGTTATTGGAAATTTTCCTGCAGTGATTCCCCAACAGCACAAGTAAGTTGTGTATGGCAAGAGGGAGCAAACACTACTTTACTAAATATACTTTTGTGTCTACCATTTATCCTGTTTGAAAACATATAGCAGAAGGGATTGTGTCATCAGAGCAGTTACTTGCTTTTTGGTTTTGGTCGGGTTTTTTGGGTTTTTTTTAATTAATTTAAATTTACATCTATGCAGAGGCGTACAAAAATGGGCACACCACACACACACACACACACACACACACACATATATATATTTATATATTGGTATCACAACCCAGAAATTTGCATGCTGTAGATCTGAACCAAAATTGTGAGAGCCCTTCAGGGACTGGTGCTTCCCGAGAGCCTCCCTGTTTAACCAGCTCTTCTTTTGCTTCAGCCATGGTTCTCTTCTGTAACACAACTTAATGGAAAAGTGCTAACTGAAATGGGAGGTAGGAGGGACACAGGAAATTTTTGCCAGAGACAAATAAACTCCTGTTCAAATGTCAAAATGCATAATTCTGTCTGCACATGGACTAACATGTGCTATATTTTTTATACTTAAGAGTCCATCAAAAGCTGAGATGAAGCTGTAGCATCCTGCCTGGAAACGGGAGCCTTTCCGCCAGAGCGATGATGGATCATCAGACTCACTCTGTCAAATAGGAAACTTAATCTCCAGTAACTGAGGCTCAGGTATGATGCAAAGCACTTCTATTCATCCAACGATGACCGCCTCTATAGAAACTGTCAGCAGAGGTCCCTATGGTCTGCTGAAACCTGGAGCTTCCCTTCTCTTTAGAGGATATGAAGATGGACATAAATGTAAGTTAAAAGATGAAGCGCGTTGAAGAGTGGAGAGTGGTGTATGATTGTGAAGGTGAATGAATATGGAATTGCTGTACATTGAAGCAGTTAGGAACATTAATTATTCTGGATTTTAAGTATTAGAGGGGGAACATGCACTATCTGGGACTTGTGCTTCTAGGATGTGTGCTTGAGAAATTTACATCTATCTGTATAACCCTAAAAAAACCCGTATAGACTCAGAACCATTCCTGAAACTTGCCTAGATTGTGTTTTTCTTCACTAAGTGCATAGAAAAGATAGGATTTTCCCTCCTCCTTCTCAGGCAAAGTGGGTTCCAAAGTGGTTCAAATCCTGGCAATCCAGCCTGAAGAATGAAATATTCCTGAAAAGAGGAATGCTGTCTGAAGAGTAGATCTCTGCCAGGGCTGCTCTTACAGGCACATCCAGGCTGGCTGTAAATGAGGTTTTTCAGGCAGTAATGTAGCCACAGCAGCGCAGAGCTGCACAGGGCACGCTGTTTACCCAGTTTTTCAGCCATGGAACAACATTCACATCAGTGAATGCAGTGGAGACATACCCAGAATAAGAATGTGATTTATTCTTTCAATGTGAGAAGCAGCTATATGTTCAACAAAGGCTTTCCTTAGACTAATGGCCAAAGTAGGCCCCAGTGCAGCTCCTCTATAGACTGAGAAGAAAGGATTGTTTGTTGAGGCCCAACTGTCCCCAAAAACCAGTCTACTGAGTGGATTCCGTCATGTATGAGTTCTCTGCTCACTTCATTGTCACGGGTGTTTCCGCAAGCCTGCCATGCACGGCATAACTGGGGAATTTACTACAGCAGTTGCTGATAGAGCAAATAATTCAAAGTCCTGTCACAGCTAGGAAAGAACAGATGACTACTATAGAACAATTTAATATATATAAGATATTGTTTACCAGTGGAATACAGGGCAATGTGATTTTTCTATAGACTCTCTCATTCTCAAGGAATGGCAAAGCATTTAATGAAGGAATGAGTTAGAGTTGTGGTTGTTCAGTCCAGAGCAATGGCTGGTTTAGCCTTTCAATGCAAAATCATTATGTGCTCAGCAGTAGCTCACAGAGCCATGGCCAGTAAGGGCTGTCGTGCTGAGACAGGGACACTGGCCCTGACACTCTCTTTGTCCCCTCAAACTGTCTGTGGTATTGTTTACTCTCTCCTCGGATGGGTATTAGAGGAAGAAAGAAGGAAACTTTTGTTAATTCTTAGGTTTTCCCCAGTGCCAGTGACAATAACTTTGACCATGTGGCACCTTTAATTGTGAATTGCAGGAGCTGCAGTTGGGGGAGCCCTGGCTTGTGTGTAGGAACTCTGTTCTTCACAACTGTTTTCTTGGTCATCATGTGCCTCCTGTGTTCTTGGGAAAAAAATATGTGTTCTCCTACTCCAGTGTGGGTAGCTACCCTTCCTGAATCATTTAAACAGCCAAGGAGTAAAACTGCACCATTTGCTTTCCAGGGTGACTTGACTTCAGCTGAATTTCAAAGCCAGTTATGCATGTGCTCCATGTAAACTAATGCTCCTGAAAATTGCTGCTTTTTAAACCCAGCTCTATAATATCACTCATTCTGGATGCTACTCATTACAAGCCTTTTGAAATACTGTTTTTATTTGCATATCTCTATCACTGATTTTTGGATGTAACACTGCTGTGTTCTTTGTCTCAGTATTTGATTTAGGTTGTCATTACAGAAAAGACCACTCTTCCCAGCAATGAGGTCTGTCACCCAGGTATTGCAAGGACATTCAAGGATGTGGTGCAGAGCAAACGGTTGTTCTTGCACAACCAGCTTGCATGTTAGAACTGCACATTAGCATGGTTTTGGTGCTTGCACAATTTGCAGTAAACTTGGCTGGAACTGTAGGGTGGAAGTCATTGCTCTAAAATAAAGGCAGTCAGCTGAAGAAGGCAGTTTAAGTCTGGGGAGATTGCACAGAAAGGGAAAAAAATGCATATATTCAGTTGTCTTTGCTGAAGCTTGGTTATAAACCACATGCTAAACAGAGACCAGGCCAAAAGGGACTAGAACTGCTGATCCAGAAGATCACACTGCCTATGTGACATAGAAGATTATTTTGCTCTGTTCTGCTGCCTGCTGTCTCTAAATTGCCCAAGCAAGTTTTCCACTAGTGGTGGAAATTTAGAAATTAGTTGGACTAATACTATTCTCCTTCTGTCTGCAAATAATACCAAGGAGTTGCTGACAATTACAGCCTTTAACCTTTGAGATCCATATGGCCTGAAAAGGAGTGAAATGGGCTTTGTCCTGGGCCATTGTCATCGGGACACTCAAATCGCTCTCCTTAGCCTGCAGCAGAGCGTACAGTTTTTATAATGCTCTGGGAACCTGGACCACAGTGTGGTTAAGCAAAGCCTAGCAAAGCTTGCTGAGCAGATGCACAGCTTTGGATGCTGCAGGCAGCATGGCTCATCTCTGTATTGCATGCACATCCTGAGTTTAGGACAGAGTTTATGGAAGTCACTAGCTACCTACAGTAACTGCTGTGGAGCTGCTGGGATCTCAGTCCATTATTAAATAGCACTGTGTGCCTTTCTTCTGTGTCCTTTCTTATACTCATTTAAATACAAATTTAAAAAAAAAGGAGAATTGCTCATTCCAATTTTTTTAATATTTTCACTCAGTGATTCTTCAGGCAGCTCACAGGAGTCTGGGAGCTCTGTCTTGAACAAACACATAACAACCAAATATTTGCAATTCTATTTTGCTCATTTAAGATATCATATATTGAGGTTGTAATAAAGCAAATGTGGGGGAGTTAACAGACTTTTCCTGAGAGCCCTGAATTTGCTTTGTCTACAATGATAGGCTTTTAAAGCTGAATTACCACAATTCCTTCAATGAGTGAGTTTTAGGACAAATATTAAACAAGTGAATTTCAAGTTATTTGTTGAATAATATTAATCTAGAATTTCTTGTGAATGGATAAAAATGAGATTTTGCAGAAGGTGATCAATTATTTCCACTTATCCCTCACAAAGAAGAGGAACTACACACTGATTGCTGAAGTCAGTAAGTGCCAAAAAGATAAACCCAGTCCATGCATTTCACGATAGATATTCACATAAATACTCAAAATTTTTAGAAAAGTAAGGTCTCATGCTCAGAGCGTGAGACCTGTTAATGGATCCGCAGCTCCGCTCTCCCTTTTCCAGCCCTTGCACATCATGCGGTGGTGGATCAGCGCCTCTCCAGTCTGAGTATTTGGTGGCCCAGATGTGGAGCCCCAGAGCAGGACAGAGACTGTGACTTCAGGCTCCACAAACGCTGAATTTCTTCTGGTTGGGCTCAGTTCTCAGAACCTGTTTGTCATGCAGGTTTTCTCAGATGGGGCTTGTCAGACAGGGCCTCACAGCTCAGCATTTAGACATGTGAGTGCTCTGATTTCAATCTGTGCGGACAAATGCAGATTGATTGAGAAGATAATACCCCAAAGGTCTCTGATTCAATCAAACACTTCAGCATATCCCTACCTTCAGCCATGTGGAGTATTTAGTTTTCAATGATACACACATTTGGACAAAAGCACAAGCTGTTCATGAGACTACATGAGCAGAAGGAGAGGCTGCGTTGATCAGCTCTCTTTTTCTGCTGGAAATTATTCATTCAGGTCACACTTTTGCTGTAAAAGTTTGGGAGCAGGAGTGAGTCATGCCAAGAACTTAAGGGGGCTCCACTGGATGCAGAATGGTGGAAGAAAGATGAGAGGGTGGGGAGGAGAAGAGTCACTGCACCCCCACGCTCCTGATCTCGATCGTGGTTCTGCATGAGGCGGCTTTTGCTGCTCCGGCTGCTGCTCTGCCCCAGGAGCTGCCTCCTGTGTATGAGACTGATTTCCCAGTGCCTGTGACTGCCATCCCTCCTGTGCCCCCTGCATTGGCAGCTGTCTGTGTCCCTGGACTGTGCCCGTCACCCCGGGCACTGCAGGTGGACCTGCCCCATGTCCGTCCACTCCTGTCAATGCGCTCTGGGTGGAAGAGAAACTTGCAAAGCTGAGGCTGTGATTGCTGCGAAGGGTGATGCAGTACCTCAGCAGCTGGATGAATGTCACTGAAAGTGAGAGAAAGTGAAGAAAACACACAAAACAAGTTTTGGAAAAATCTTTATCAAACAATACCTGTTGTGGGAACTACTTTCAGTGAGATGCAAACGCATTTTCCTTTCATTTCTGCAACGGTTCTGAGCTGCTTCATTTATAACAGACTTGTTTGGGAGACTGACAAGATGGGAACCAGCACTGTAATTACACACTGCTCTTTTTGTGAGGACTGCCATGAAAACAACACTGTGTTCTCATTTTCTCCAAAGACAAGCAGGGAAACAAATTTCTAACACCTTGCCCTCTGTTGCAGCTGGACGCTGTTCCAGACTGACATGAATCAATTAAAAGTGAAAATGTAACCCACAGAAACATTATTCAGTAAGCTTCATACAAAAGAAGGCATTTCTACTTGCCTAATTAAAGGATGAGGGAAAAAAAAATATATTTTTGGCAGTAGTTGTGGAAGTACTTTGCTTTTTTTTCAAAAGTCAGACCATCATAGCACAAACAATTAACAAAAGAAAAATGTTTCCTTTTCCTGGAGTTGGCTAATTAAAAACTTTCTCCCTCATCAATTCACCAAACACCGAAGGAGACATTTCATGGCTTTTTAGCACCTGGAATGCCATATTTATTTTTCAATTGAAAAACTGTATTATAGTTAACTGCCATACACACAGCTTACCTGGATTCATTAAATGAAGCAGTGATAATCTTTATCATTGCTCTCTTGACTTTGTTTCAACATTCTTTTTAATGCAAGTTTCCTAATCTAACTTGTAAAACATTTAATATTTAGAATATACTCCTTTAAGATCCATCAAAAGAGGCAAAGCTGCATAACAATGCCTGGTGCTGGAGCATTGTGAGCCTGCTACAAAGGAATGAGGTGATTCTTTCTTTCAGGTCAGAAGGTCAGGCTTCACTGCATTAATTCTGCTGAGTCTCTTTGTTATTTATAACAAACAAGGTCATTTATTTTCATTTCCTTGTTTCTAATTGCATGCATCTCCTTTGGAGTATGAACTCGGTAAACAGGTGGCTGAAATGCTGGGGAAAATGCTTGAAGCTGTTCCAGAAAAAGGGCATGTCCCACACTGGTAAAGCAATTTGATGAGTTAGAGATTTAGTCATAGCAGGATGTGCACCTGCTTGAAAGCAAACACACGTCTCTTTGGCACACACAGATACATGCAAATTAAAAGAGATTATTTCACTCTGAATGGTGGGTTGATATTTGATCAAATTTAACACTGTATATTTTAAATAAAGCCTTGGTGTATATTAGTGAAATACAATCTCTTTTCAGCTGCTTTTGATTTTGTTTCAACTTCTCTTTGAGTATTACAAATGAATGATATTGCTTCACTAGCTGAGCCTACAAAAAGAGTATGTCTCTGGAGGAGAACTTTATCAGGGAATCTTTATGATGAGAACTACCTATATGCACTGAAAAAAAATGGGATAATGAAAAGCTAGGATGTTTGACTGACAAGGAATAAACCAGATCTTAAATTTTTTTATTCTATAATGAATTCCTGCAAATTAAAGGGCATTCATTGGAGTGATAGCAGTACATCTTTTTAATCCTGTAAACCCCACGTTTCCAGGCAGCCCAAATGGAACTCCTAAATATATTCATGGACAGCTTTTGCATAGGTAGTTATTGAATTTGCATTTCAAAATACAGGCACTGTATGGCTAAATCTGTGGCTGCTTTGTCCTGAAAGATGAGATACACTGTGGACTACCTTGATTTTAGGGGTAGTTCAGAATATAGCAGGAAGGAGTAATTGTCTGGCACTACTGAGCTTCTGGTTTTGGTGGTTGAGAACAGATCCCGGGCTGAATCCATAAGGGAAACAGAGGGAGACTTCTTAGCAAGGTCTTCTACTTCCCCAGAGAATGGGAGGCACCATGCCCTGTGTCCATAGGCTCTGCACTGAGCTTTGGAGCTTAAGAAACTGTCTCTGAGGAAGGGGAAAGCGTGGGAGGAAAGCTGGAGAAATGGATGCGCCATCCCAAAAGACAACTGTTTTGCCTAAGATTGGGCATAGAGGGGTTGTTTGGAGGAGGCTCTGCAAGGGGCATGTATCCTCCTGCTTAAATTGTCCTTTTCTGCAGATTATTTCTCAAGAGTGGGGCAGGGAAGGCAATTTGGTTGTAAGGATTATGCTACAGCTTTCATTGTTTAGGATGCATACTGTAGCCTTTCTATGAGAAGATTACTGTCCTGGGCTTTTCTTTCCATGCATGTGAAAATACACTTTGTAATTTCAGGGAGAAAATATTGTTAAATGATATGTTGGAAGAAAGAAAATATTTTGTATCTCTAAAACTGATAAAAATCCAAACCCTTTCTTTAGCAAAATATTTGTTTCTTGAATGTAATTATAAATGTCATTGTACATTCTTCTTGACTTCAATGCTTACCTTGAGGAGTTCAGTGAAAATAAATTGTTTTCATGAAAGCAGAGAAGCCATTTGATAAACACACTGTCTCAGAAAATTGTTCCTGAAGCAGAGGTCGTTCTCTCACTTTAAAAGAAAGAGAATATGTTTTAGAAAACAAGCCAGGCAGCAGAGAAAAGCATTTTTTGTTTCAGAAAATTCATTTTAAAAAGCAATGTGTAAATCACATGGAAAATTCTGCATTGATTATTGTGACTGCTGGAACCCTGGAATAAACGAAGTTGAAATAGACTTATATCAAAGAACATTGCATTTAGTAGCAAGTTGGAGTGTTATTTTACTATTGATTTTTTTTTAGATTTGGTTTTGTGATCAGATGTTTTATTAAATATTAGCCATTCATGGAAATGGGGACTGATTCTTTAAGAACAGCTTGGCACATACTGTTCATGAGCTTCAGGAAATAGTCTTGAGAACTGGAATCTGTCTTTAGCTTTTCAACATTGAAAACCCACTCCATTGAGGCATCCAAAAAAAAAAAAAAAGCTCAACTCTATAACTGAACGTAATTCCTGAATGAAAGTAAAGCAGTTCATTTTAGAGATGTTATTGTGTTCCCTAATCACACCTTCAGAAATCTGTTTCTCAATTTTCAATCTCATGAATTTATGTATTTGTCTAAGTCCCAAACTCTCTTTTACAAGTACTTATAAAATAGTGCTTCATTTTTTTAATCCTCAGATAGAATTATGCTGCTATTAATATCAGAGTTATTAATATGCTCTCAGAAGACTACATCATTAATTAGAAGACCTAAAGGATAACTAATGGGTCCTTTGGAAGACTACTCTCAGTTATTGTATGGATCTGATCTATTCAAATAAAGCCCTATGTCTACAGCCCCTTTTTTTTCTTTTTTTTTTTTTAATATCTTCACATACTCTAGCATTGGTCACTAATTATTTTATGTTATAACCTGTAGTAGTAGATGGTGTGACATTAATATCATGGTAAGTCACTGTAACATTTGAAAGGGATATGATGAGAGCAGCATTTTTAAATAATTGCTTTTGATTTTAAGGCATGACTGTGAAGCTATACATTGCTTTTACCTTATATCTTGGCAGTGTCTCATCAAGTCCTTCATCGGCTCCAAGAGATGACCAAAAGCCCATCCCTTTCCCAGCCACCAACAAAGGATGTGCATTGTAGTCACTGATGCTGGACAGAGCCACCTCCCCAGCTCGGGAAAGCCAGGGCACTGCTGCTCACCTTCCCCCGAGGGTACCACACAGCTCTCAAGGGTGAGTGTGCCCTTGCACTGGGGAAATACAGGACTGTTGAATTAAACTCACAAAATCTCAGAAGACATTTCCTTGATCGCTCCAGAAACATCCCCACGTCCTTCTTTAGGTGCTTTATATTGCAATGTGTGCACCTGAAACATATCAGAGGTCATATGTGTATATTTCAAATCATTGCCTAAAAGAACATTGGATGAAATTAAAACTGAAAACATGCATGAGTGAATCTGTTGCTGATACAAGGATTAAATATAATCTTTCTCACCTGGAAAAACTCTTCAGTATATCTCACTAAGACTTTTCATTAAAATAATTCTTTCAGTAATTAGATTCGGTTCTACTGTAAAATGAAAGTTTCTGCCTAACACATTTCTCTAGACTAACACAGAAATTTAAAGAAGAATTTTGATTGCTCATGGTGAACATATTTTTCTTTATGTAGACATTGTTCTTGTAAATTCCCTGTAAAAAGTAGGTGGCAGTAGCTTCCCCCCCCTCGTAACAGTTCCAGCAGTTTAAATTCAACAAATGTATGAATGTGGAGAGAGCTGGAGGAGAAAAACAGACACATGCCACACAGCTTTATATTAACAGATGATATAAATTATATTTATATATATATATAAAAATATACAGATACATAATTTTTTATATGTACGTATGTATATATATATAAAACCATATACAGCATCATCTCTAACCAAGTTTTCCTGTCTTGCTTTAAAATGGCATCCCTGGAAGAAAGGACTACACTGCATTAATTTCTTAGTTTCAGTTAAAACTTTTATTCTTTAATGCTAATCTAGAAGTGACACTGTTCCAGTCATTATTCTCCTAAAGAAGTAAATTTTTATATTGCTGGACAGGTTCTTCACTGTTTTCAGTACTGCAATCAGTTTGTTTTTCAATGTGATCTTTATCTCACAGTAACTGTGTACTATTATGTGAGGCTACTGTAATACTGCAGTCAATAGCAACAGGATATTCCCTCTGCCAAAAAGTAATCCTGTATTGTCCATTACAGACAGGTGATTTTGGAAGGTTATGGAATACTTTCTTTAAAGTAGCAGAAATCTTTTTGCTGTAACATAGTTCAGCAGTATTAATGGTTGTCTCTGCTCTCTAAACAACTCAAGTATCTATTTTTCTAGTAGAATGCGGTTTGAAATACTGTATGTGATTTGAGGTGGTAGAATACTTCTGGTAGAGTAAGAGACTTCAGCAATCCACAGAAACATCAAAGAGGCACATGTAAATGTTTGAAAAGTTTAACGATTTTATTTTGTTCCCAGTTTCACAAAGTAATGCATTTCCTGACTTGGGCCTGAAAGAATTTTCAGAAACCAAAAATTTGCAGTTGTGGTTTTTTTCCCTTGCAACAATCCATACTTGTATTTTGAAATAATGGTTTGTATTTTAAAGGAATGGCTATAGTTTTTAAATAATCCTTTGATCTGTAGTTCTCTAGTTGTGGCAACTGAGACAACGAGAAGGTAAATGATCATCTGGCAGGTAAGCACTAAACTCCAGCTCCCCCAACTGCTTGGCTTCTCCGATCTGTTGGCTGAAATTCCCTCCTTCACTGCAGGAAATGTAGTCAGTGACTAATAAGTGTTTATTGATCTCTGCTTGAGATACTTGCTAAGAAATGTAGGTATCAATGAATATTTGATCTGGCAATGTTACGAACAAAAGTATTTTCTTTATGGCCTCATATAGGATATTTGTGCATGTGTGTTCACTTCTAAGTACCATCTGACGCTACCACCTGATGAAAAGGGAACTTCAGTGAGATAAACTCTAATGAATTAATATGCTATTAATTGTACTTTTTCTTAGCCAGAAGTTACTAGTGTAGTTGCTGCTTTGAAGGGTGAGTCAAAATATTATTGATTCTCAGCAGCTGTACTTGATAAGTAGAATATAGGTCTAACTCAAAGCCCACTGCAATCAATTAAAGGGACTTTCTATTGATTCGAGGAGGCTTTAGACTCTTTTCTAAACCAGACCTGCTTGGTGCTCTATCTTTCTTTTCTCCTTCTGTATTCCACCCTTTTTGTTTTGTGCCCTTCCATCCTCCACATGTGCTCTGGGGTGAAGGGGCTAAGACAGTCTTAACAGGTGACAGCAGAGATGTTGTATTCCTCCCTTTCCTCTTGTTCCTCCCAGTTCTTACAGAAGCCAAAAAACAGAGTGTAGGAGACTAGAGGAATAGTGGATCCTAGGATGGTGAATATTTACCTTTCTCTCTCCCTTTTCTTTCTCTTTCTCCCTCTTTCTTCTACCTTCCTCTTCTCAAAGCTGGACCAAAAAGTTCCAGTAGGTGCTTTGTTGCATCTGGATGGGTTAGAGTTTGATGAGTTAAAGTTTGCAAAGTGCTTTACTGCATCTGGATGTTTTAAAATTTGCCAAGTACCTTATTCTACTTGAGTGTTCTAAAGTTTGTGGGTAAAAGTTGTTATTGAACCTCCTGAGAATTTGGGTGTTTCTCCCACGCACTGTCCAGGGTAAATCCAACTACCTTCCCCTAACCCTGTGGACAGGGCTGGGGCAATAGACATGGATGCTGCATTGTGGAAGTGAATGTCAGGTCTTTTTAATGTTGACTCTGCATTGTAAAACTGGAGCAGAGAGTTTCAGCCCAGCCTCGGCTCGTTCCCTCCCTTCTCCCTCATTTTCCTGCCCCTCCCATACTTGCTGTCTTTGCCAGCAGGAGGGAACTCTGTGGCCAGAGCCAGGGGGGTTGCTGTGGTGTGGTGCCTGTGGAGGACTTGGCTGCCTACCTGAGAATTTGGGTGTTAAGAGATCTGGTCTGTTTGCTCTTATCTCTGAGGTTCCTTCCTGACCCTGCGGTTTGTTGGAGTAAATCTTCCAGTGCCTTTGTTACTGAGCCTCAGATACTATTTCCATGTTACTGAACTGACACAGGGTTTGCAAAGGCTGTAAGGATACAAAGTTTGGCCTCATATTAAAAAAAAAATAAATAAAATAAGAGTTGCGAGGCTTGTGTGGGAATCAGCCAGGCTTTGAACATTCATATTTACCTGTGCAAGTTGAAAGGTTTCTGGGCAGCAGTGAGAATTTGTGCAGGCACACTTTCAAGTTTGTGTATGATTGATTCACTCAATACAATTTCTGTTCTTACATCAGAAAAGCAGTTTGAGTGTTCTTAATGGCTTTTAAAATTGAATTGTGATGATGAGTCAGAAGAAAGTATAGCTGAAGATGGAACAGTCACCATTTGTGTGTTGCTGCCTGAATCATAATTGTTGGCATCAGTAGGCATACATTCAAACCTTTATGAAACAAGGCTTTTCAAAAAGTTTCTTTGAAATTGAGGCTACCCAGCACCAGGGAAATTACTGGAGTACTCCACTTACTGTAGATAGATACTTGCTTTTATTAAACCAGCAGGAAAAAAAAGAATACTTACTCAAAATTGCAAATACTTCATACTTCCATCTACTCTGAAAGAAAAAAAAAATTAAAAGTAGAATTTCAAAGCCTTTTACTGAAGGACCTTAAAGAGAATGGCTTGAGAGAAGAATTTGTTGGACTCCTTTCAAGCATCGTGTACAGAAGGTTATAAATACTTTGGCTCATTTTCCATCTTTAAGGTACTACTGAGATAAATATGTTGTAATAACAAACACATAATGACATCCTGTATATGGATTGAAAGTATAGCAGAGATTACTCAAGTTTACTTATTTAATAAACTACATTCAAGAGGTGTTGAGAAAGAAAAACACACACTTGCCTAATTCTTTAGTTTGTACAATTCTCTCTGGTACAATATGACATAAACCATATTTTATTTAAAAAGAAAAATAAGTTAGCATATACATCCCAGTTTCTCTTCAGTTTTTCTTTAGATCATTTTAGATCACTTATTAATTTCACTGCAGGCATACTAGTTCTGCAAAAGACTTACTTTGGGCACTAGGTAAAAGTGGCAAAGGCAGATTATAGCCAGGAACTGGAATTTTTGGTTTTTTTGCTGGAAATATCAAAGTTCTGTTTTAGTTTCATGACAGCATAAACAGTATTTCAAAACTTTTCACCAAATAATACCTTGGGGGTGTTTTGTCTAGCTTGAATGTAATTACTTTTTTTTTTTTAATGCTGACTTAGTCAGTTTTGATTTTACACTAACTTTCTGAGCCAGTGATGTCAAAATTGAGTATTTTGAGGTATTACTGTTGTGCCTGTTCTCTTACATTCAGAAGGAACTGTGTTGGAAACAGCAGAATACTTAAAATCCTCACTATTTGCATCACCATTATTTGCTCATCTCCTGAACCCAAGCCTCCTAACCCAGTGGCAGTAGCTGGGTGTGGAGCACCCGGAGCACCTGGTGTGCCTCCCGCTCCCCGTTCCTGGCCCCGGAGCAGAGGCCACTGCTCAAGCAGGGGGACAGGAGAGGTGAGCGGGGCTGTGCTGCCAGGCAGGAGCTGTGCCCAGCCAGAGTAGGCCATGCACTGCCCAGGGCCACGGATCACATAGGTCTGCAGCCTTCAGCACCTGCTTGCAGTGAGGAACAGGACCAAAGCCAAGCTTGGAATCATTTGCTGTTCATTCCTCCCTGATGTAGTTTTCCTCTGAATTCAGTGGAAATATGCTTTCAGAGTTCATTAAAAGTGTAGAACCAGAGTTAGGCAGTGGGAACTAGCTGTGGTCACACAGCAGAGCACTCCAGAACTTGAGGCCAGTGATCTGTTCCTATACCTGAGAATCTGTTTAATCTAACATGTACACTTGGGTTTATAGAAATGTTTCTCACCAAAGAATAAAACAAAGCTAGTATGACTTTATTAGCCCCAACTGAAAGGTGTTTGCTGTGCCTGTACACTACCACTTTTCCATCACTCTGTTAGAGAAATGCTCTAATGCAACGTTGCATTCTGAAATAGCTGCACTGTCTTTTTCTGAACAATTTGTTTCTCTGAGGAGTGTAAGTAACTTTTTGCCACAGATATGGGGTGTGCCTGTGGGAACTCTGTGTTCCTTAACCATTTCCCTTCTAGCAACAATTTTTGCAGTCTTATCCCATTGGTTAAAAATGGTTGCCACAATGAATATGAAAGTGGATTAGGTGTTTGAGAGAGTATGCCTGCTATCTTTGGTATCAAGGTATTTACCCATTCATACGCAGTTTTCTAGAAAGTTAAATTCTGAATACTCTGTGGAAATACAAATGTGTATCTGTGCTGTGTTCAATTCTGCTCTTAGTGCAAAATACCATGCTAGAGATCTTCACTTCAAAGTGTGATATGTCAGAATCAATATCCTGAATAAGGGTGATCTATCATGTCCTGTGCAAGCAGGAGCTATTTGTGCCACCACAAATATTGAACATAAGATTTCTAGGAATGGAGCTGGGAAGATGTTCCTTTCTACATGATGCAGCTATTGACTGTTTTACAGTTTGCTCCCTATGTTTTTAGACAGCACAGAAACCTGCCTGGAGAGGAAGTATGGGGCACTAAGCTCCTGAAGCAGTCAGAAGTGGGACTGAGAAGTGGGCCCAGGATGTCTGTCCTTCAGAGAAGGTCTTGCTGCTGTTGTACAGTTAAATCTGTATACCTGTGTTATCATTGCTATTTTGCAACCGAATGAAGGAAACTCTGTCTGGGGCACACCTTCAGCAGTGTAAGAACTGCCCGGGAATCCTCCCTAGACCCAAAAGACAATTCTCTCCCTGTCACAGAAGCCTGGAGTCCAGTGTGTTTTCATCAATCTTCCTTGCACCTTGTCAGCACGGCTCAAGTCACAAGGTTAAGTGGCCTTTACTGTTTTAGTGTTTTCTTCAAAAGTTCTGGAGCAGATTTTCGGGTCAGCAAAGCTCCGTGCAAGGGAGCAGATACGGCTGGCCTGTGCATATGACTGACTAAACAAATTTGGGTTATTAGCGGGTTGCTTTGACTCATCACCCGGAGACTTTAAAAGTGTGAGGAGGTTTCTGTGAGTGAGGCAGGCTACTGTGGTTTAAAGTCCTGCTCTTGACAGCACCTTAGAAAAATCTCGTTTCTTCTCCTACCAACCTGACGCAGCAAGGCAGCGGTGCGAATCGATAAAGTGCATTACCGAAAAAAAAAAGGAAAAGGGCAGAAAACTGGTGGAAGCGGTGAAAGTTACTCACCTGGAACCTTCCGGGAGAGAGGACAGCCATGGGCAGGGCCGCTGCCGGCCCGGCTCCGGCCCGAGCGGGCGAGCGGCGGCGCGGGCGCGCACCGGGCGGGGGGGGCTGCGGGCGGCGGGAGGGGCGGGGAGGGGCGCGGGCCCGGCCGCTCCGCCCGGGGAGCGCTGCCAGCGCGGCGCCGCTCGCTCGGCACTTCGCCCCTCAGCGCGCCCGGCCAGCGCAGCCCTGTTGCACCGAGTCCGGGGTAGCCGCCCCCTCCCTGGCAGCGCGGGGCGGCCGCGACCCCACCGTGCCCCGCTCCCGGCCCTGCGGCGGTGACGGTCCTCCCGCCTTTGTCGGGCGGGCTGCGGCGGGCAGCGGCGGCCGGTCCGTCCGTCAGTCCGTCCGCGCCGGGCGCGTGGCTCCTTTGTGTACAGCAGCTGCTCCTGAATGCGGAGGCAAAGCCTGTGGCTTAGCACTGAGCTTTTAAAAAACAACAGCCCTCCCTCCTTCCCTCCCTCCCTCCTTCCCGCTCCCCTGCCCTCCCCTCCTCCCGCCGAGGTGGACGGGCACCCACCTGGGGTCCGCTGCCCACCTCTCCTCTCATCCTCCTCTCTTCTCCTCCTTGTTTACCTGCACTTTTCCGCCTTCTCTTCCCCCGCTGTCCCCGCCGCCCCTTGGCCCTCGCTCGTCCCCGCTCTCGGGCAGGCTCGGCGCCCAGCAGCTCCGCTCCCTCGGCGGTTTGCCTGTGCCCCTACCCCGGGGAAGGCACTTGAAGGTGGATCTATTAAACCTCCCAGCGGTCTCTCCAAGTGCACTTCTTGGACCAAATCTCCAGCATGGATGTAAGATTTTACCCGGCTGCGGCGGGCAGCGCTCTCCCCGGAGACCCCTCCAACCTGGACTTTGCCCAGTGTTTGGGTTACTACAACTACAACAAGGTGATTATTCCCGCGAGTGTTAACTCCTCGTGTTGCTGCCCGGGCCGGTTCCCCGCGGACGGGAGTTGGGGCTCCGTCGGGGAGGGGAGGCTCGGGGCTGGGGGATGCGCGGAGCCTGGGGCGGGTGCGCCCGCCGCTCTCCGCGGGGCCGGGGGATGCCCGGTCCCAGAAAGTTGTGGTCGGCGGGGCTGGAGCGGCGGGGCCAGACGCCTCCTCTTGCCGCGGCTGCGGCGGGGCTCGCCCCGGAGAACCCGCCCTCGGCCGCTGCTCGGGCGGTTCAGAGGGGTGCGAGCGGCAGACAGCCGGGAGAAGCTCGGGGCGCGAT
The DNA here is from genome assembly GCF_009650955.1 of Corvus moneduloides. Lineage (NCBI taxonomy): Eukaryota > Metazoa > Chordata > Aves > Passeriformes > Corvidae > Corvus > Corvus moneduloides. The sequence goes on from NC_045487.1 coordinate 11,457,848, forward strand.
CCTGCTACCCGTGGCCGGCGAACAAAGGCGCGTCCCGAGCTCGCAGCGTTCGTGGCGGGGTCAGAACTCGCCGAACTTTCCCCGGGCGGGAGCCGCAGCGGCTCCAGGCGCGTCGGGCAGAGCCCGATGGGTTTGGACGGCCCTTCGAGGAGAGGACGGAGCCTCCCTCTGCTCTGTTCTCTTGGCTCAGTCCGGCTCTGTTAGGGCCAGTTCCTAACTAGAGGATTATCCAAACGGGAGGATTATCTAAAAGTACATCAGCTGCTGGTACAGGAAGGTAACTAACGCTCTGCTTTGGCGAGGGCTGTCAGAGAAGTTGCAGTACCACTTCTGTCTATTCACACCTTTGCGGCATGTGCAGTGTTTGGAGTAAACCTTACAGTCAGAAGCAATAGTAATTTCCCAGTGTCTTACCTTCATTTGCAGAAATGCATTTTAATAATACGGGGATGATTTGTTTCACAAATTACCCAAATCTGGGAAAGGCAAAGTTGAGAATGACACTGTGACTCATGCTATTTTGAAAAAGACTTAGCTGTTTGCACTGTGATGTGTCAATAGCACATTGAGCTATTAGCACTGGGCCCTCACACATGCACATAAAGATCCCTTTCACACTGTGTTTTTCCTGGTGCTATGTTTGTCCAACCTCTGGGGCCTTTTGTGAAGCACTGTATGAGATGCTGGGGACAAGAAGGGTGCTGCATAACGCCTAAACTTATGCTAAGTCCTGTTTTTTTAAAAAATCCTTTCCTAATGAAGAGATAAACTTTGCTGAAATACAAAGCTCACGTTCAGAGAGAGAAGTGACGCGGGTTCAAATAGATTCAGTAGCTGGAGAAAACTTTCTCCTAGAGAAATCGCGTCTGAGTAGATGTCGTGAGTGGACTCTTGTGTCGCTCGTCAGGCTGCTGTCCATCGGAGCCGCTGGATGCTGAAGTTTGGCAGGCGGGGCGCGCTGTCCGCCCCGTGTCCAGCTGGCCGCGGAGTGGCGGTGCCGGCGGGGCGCGCACGGCCCGGCCCCGCGCATGCGCCCCGCGCGGGGCTCGCGGCGTGCGGCTTTGTTCGGCGCGGGTGGAGGAGCACACGGGGGCGTGAATTAAAGATGAAATGTCAGCCCGAACTTTGAGAGCTGCTAAGGACTCCGAGAGCTCTAAATGCATAGTGAATGTCCGCTGTTGGCCGATATGCCGGCTAATTTTGGAAACTTGCGGCACTTACTGGCAGCCAGCATGTTTACTGTAAATTTCACTTGTTCCGTGACTTTCCTGTGTTATGCACGGCATGGATTTATTCAGGCTCAGGTGCAGGTTACTCTGTAGACTCTTTCTAAATTTTTTTTTGTACGTCCAAAATTTTTAATATTTTCTGAAAATCGGCAGTTTCTTGTGTCCATTAACTTGGTGCTAGTGCACCGTTATATATAACCTTTTGACTGTATTTCCCATCGTTGTACAATGAGAACAGAGCATGCATTCAGAAAAAGTCAAAAGCAACTAACTTTTGACCTATTCAGGAACACATTTTAGTCTCTGTACTCCTGAACATAATTTTGGCAAGTACCTTGTGGACCAGGCTTCTAGTCTGCAGCAGAAAACATTTTAATTAACACAGAACAGCTCATGGTGCTTGTGTCTTATAATAGATATCTTTGTATGCAAAGGCCTCATCCGGAGCAGGCTGACACACGCGGAATTGTGTTGCTGTTGCTGTGAGCTCTTCATTGGCTTAGCTGTGAAAACAGCAACGTGCTGTACAGGTGTTTCAAGGACAGAAGAAGCATTTGTGAATGAGTTCCTAGAAAGGATGGTCTTAACTGTGTTAATCTAATCTCATTTTCTGCATTGCTTATAATCTGTAGCTACAGGAATAATTGTAAGTTTGGGGTTTTTTTTAATTATTCTGATAAAAAGAGGGCATCTATTTTGAAATCTTGCCTCCCTGCCTTGCTTTCCTTGTCTTCTGTCCTTTTCCCTGTGTTTCTAAGGAAAATAAATGATTGTTCTGTTAGGTACTGAGATGACCAGAAGGCACCAAAAAAACCGGCTGAAATGTTTACTCTGCTGAAGTAAATGGGAGAACTGTTATTGATTTCACTAGGGACAGTATTTCACCTCAAGTCTTTCTGAAACTCATTTGAGTATCCTGCCCACTCATCCATGCCCGCTTCATTGTTAGGAGCTGAATCCATATTCTCCTTGTGACAGTGACATTGCCTGAGACAACTGCCGGGAAGCAGCGTGATGGCAAGAGTAAACAGACTGCATGGTTGTATATATGTGCAAAAGCAGAATTATTTATGTGAAAATATTCTCCGGATCATTAAGACATAGAGTTGATGGTGTATGGCCTACATATGGAAAATTGTATCTTGCATCATAGTGTCTAAAAATATCGAATATAAAGCCTTTTCGTGAAAATTCATTGCACCCTGTGAGACAATGCTGCCTTCCACCTGTGTGCTTTAAACAGGAGTTCCCAGGACTGTAGGGTTTTTTTCCTTCAGTGGGTACAACACTGGCAGGAATGTGGCAGACTGACCCGTGAACCCCCAGACAGGACTTGGGATCTCAGGGTGCCCGGTGAGGAAGGGTCAGAGGTGGGAAGGGAGCTGCATCCTGAGTCCTGGGTTTGGAACCAGGCATGCTAAGGAGCTGTCCTGGCCCTGACCTGCAGGTACCTTCCATCCCAACTGCTTTGTAAGTGCAGTGTCGTGCTTTTCAAATTGTTGGTCAATACTGGATAGGAAGACCTAAGGGTAAGGGATGTCGTCTCAGGGTTTTTTTGGAGGAGAGTTAGTGTTGAGTACATGACAGGCTTTTGAAAACGGACTGATGTACATAAGCATGCCTGCCATCGTTGGTAGTGCAGCAGTTTCTAGAAGATTCATTGGGATTACTTTTGTTGAGATGGTGGCAACATGGCATGCACATGCAGAGGGCAGAAGAGGAAATACAGACACAGAAGTGCAGTGGTTTCTCCAAGGTTGCACAGTTGGTCACTGACATAATCAGGGCCACAACCACAGTATTCTGAGATTCAGTCCAGTGGTTTATGCTGAATCCCATTTACTCTAATAGGATTACTTACATGTTTAAAGTAAAGCATGTGCTTAAGTGCTTTGCTGGATCAGGGCCATATTTGATAAGTTTTCAATCCTGATTGAGAGTACATAACTTGACCCTGCATGTGTCTGGCAGGTGGTGGTTCGGGATAACAGTGATCCACTTCTGCTTCATGGAATTGCACTAGTGAAATCATGGTTTGCCTGCTTCTAGAAGAATCCTGCTGCAGTATACTAAAAAAAAAATATTCACCAAAAAGGAGCTATAAAAATTACAGAAAGTTGAAAGAGACCAGCTGTTGTAAAACATTCTGCTTCTGTTTTGAGCCCTTTTATGGTTCTGCAGATGGAGAATGATTTTGGACATTCACTACAGTTGAGTAGCTTTTTCTAAACAAACTTTTTCACTTATTGAGTAAATTATATGTCTTGTACTAAAAATATTTAGGGAACTGGTATTCATCCTGGCATGTACTTTTTTTTTTTTTTTTTTTTTTTTTTTTTAAAGAACTGTAATTCTTGTAATGCCATTTGGGAAACGTGAAAACTCCAAAACCTAAATACATACAGCTCACTGCTTGAGTTATCATATTAAGCTCCAGAATCCTTACTTCATTATTTATCTGCCTACATTTTATAATGTTTATCTCTACTACACAGATTGTCCTTGAAGGATACAAATTTCAAACATACATACCTTAATTTAGGCACTACCATACATATGAGATTGTCAGAGCTTGATGTTTTTGGCTGAAATATTTCTCATTTTACAAAGGAAGCTCAGGAAGTTTATCTTGTTCTTCCAGAGGCAAAGCAAAGACAGCAGTAGTTTAGTAGCAGCTAAACTGGGGCTCTAAGTCATTCCTATTAGTGTGTGTTGTTAGGAAAAAGTGGATTACAGTTATGCAAATGACTTAAAACTACTCTTCTTGCAAATTTAGTGTGGCTCTATATGCATAGGTTTTCCTCTCCTACAGCAGATGGTGAGAGACAATGGGTGCATGTATGTGGCTAAGATAGAAAGCTCCATGCTCACTCATCAGCTGCCCTGCAAATATGCTCGTTTACATCTGGGCTCTGCTCTGGTGCAGACGGGGCAGTCTCAGCTGCTGTGTGCTGTGGCCATGTGTGTATCCACAGCCTGACCATGACAGAGGTGGCCCCAGCTGATGGGAAAGGGCCACAAAGCACCAGGGAGCTCCTGGAAAGTAAAGATGTGTAGCAGAGACACAAATACAGGTCTTGCTGGAGACAATTTAGGCAGGGGATTGCGCACTTCCTGTTGCAATACCAACTCAGTAAATGACATTTTATCCTCAGTATTTTCCACTGATCTTCTGGCACATGTGGCACGTGTGCTGAACTGCTTCTTTCCCAGAACAGGCAGCCCCTGCCTTGGATATCTTAAAACCTCAGGACTATGAAGGCAACAACTGCTAGGGAGCAAAAAAGTTCCCAAAATATTTGGCTGTCCAATCCAGGACTAAAATTGTTGGATATATGGTTCCTAGTCCCTGGAAGAGGAACTGAGTATGTCCACCAGAATGAAAATTACAATTTGTATCATCACCCCACCTTGCATTATGCTATTTTCCAGGCATAGTCATCCCTGAGGTTTTCTGAGGTAGATGAAGAGCTGGCTGTGAAAGGAAACCCTTGTATGCCACAGGCAGCAACTCTGCAAGAACCTGTGGTGCTCAGAATGAGCACCTGTAATGCTGATACTGATTGGACTGTGCAGTGTACAATTTTTCTGTTGTTCAGATAATGCAGCTCCTATACTGATTGTACCATTTGTTGGTTGAGAGTTGGTTGTATACAAAATATAGTTAGTAGAAGTTAAATGTTGGAAATACTTTTTAGATGTTTTCATTACAGTGGATTACAACCATATTAGTAAGATGCTTGTAATAATGTGCAGTAACATATGAAGAGTTTGAATTGAATCCTTAGAGATTTTAGAGGTCATGCAGGAGGTATGTGTGGAAATAACTAGTGGGTGGGGTTTTAAAAATAGTTACATTTTGTAGCAATCACAACCCTGGGGTATGTACGCCATGGACATGGAGACCCACTTTACACCTCCTGCTCTGGAGTGAGGAAACATTGACCAAATCCACTGGGGTGACAAGGACCTCATTCCCATAGTATCACCCATAGTACACCATATTGTACTTCACAGAGAGGTGCCCAATCCAGTCTAACCTTATAATGAATTATCACAAATTTATAATAAAATCTAAAATAGAAGCACAGGAAATAACAGCCTGTATTCTTTGGCAGATACTTGAGAGGAGTCTCTCAGTTGTGTGATTCATTTGTTGCAGTTTTGTGCAGTGTCTGACAAAGCAAGGCCAGTCAAACTGTGACCTGTGGTTTGTGCTGAAGCTTTTATTAAATTTACAGTTAATACGTGCCTATATATTTGTTGAATTCTAATACTCCCTAAAAACCTAAGTAATGCTATTGAATGATGATGATCAAATTTAAGAGGAGAAGAATTCGTACAGGACTAATCCTGCCTTTTTATCTGTAATCACATTTCTACTGCCGTAAAATTAAGTACTGTTATACAGACCTAATGGCAGGGTTGAATTTTCAAATACTTCACACTCTTATCTGATAGCTGTGGTCTGTACTGTTACCTGTCTGTGTGATGTATTTATAGAGTGCCAGTCACCATAGTATCTTCGCGATGATTGCTACCAAAATTGAGAACTCTGAGGTGAAAATCTAATCAGGACTTTAGATAACAATGTCACACAAGAGCCTTCTGGTCTTTGCCTCTGTGCTCTGTTGAGATGAAGACTTTGATGAGATCATGCTTGCTGCCACGTTATTCATTATTTATTTTCGTAACAAGATTTCTATTTAATATCTTTTCCACTGCATGTTACCATGTGTCAGAACAATCCAAATCCTGTTTTGAATGTATTCTCTCTGTTTATACCTGAAACAATGAATTGTTTCACAGGCATTACAGGGCAGCTGAAATACTAAAACTAAAAGGGGAGACTGTCATTACACAGCTGCTTCTGCCACAGGTACCTTGAATATCCAAACAGATGTTTTCATGGACTTCTTCTTTCACTTCATGGTAACGGGCAGATTAGCTGAAAATACTATCTTCATTACATTAAAAATAACTGAGTCTTACGAGCAGAGTGCTGGAAATATGATTGACCAGTGCTGCAGACTGAATTGTGTTGGCAAAGGTGTGCTACTGAAACTAGACAATGTTAGTTGATAATTGAAAATGAAAACTGTTTTAAGCAAACAGTTCATCTAGTTTTCAGTTTGTTTGTATAGTTCATGTTCCAGCTCTTGGCATCAGTATTTGCTGTTTACTCCTGCACGACCAGTTTGCCCAGCACCCACATTTTGTTGAAAAGCTCCATACAAGAGGAAAAAGAAAAGCAATCCATTCTCAAAAACTGGAAGTTGAAAGTAACTCTTGTATTGAAGTGTTTTTTACATTCACAGAAGACTCATTCAATGTGGGCATCTTGCACTTACTTATATGTGCACTAGATCAGGCCTGACCTTGGTATTTCATGGGAGAAATTTTTATCAATTCAGTGTTTTATTTTCACTGTTTTAAAGTAATAGCCCTTCTTACTGTCTAGGTCACTACAGCCATATATTATCATTCCTGGCCAAAAGCTTATGAGAGCCAAGACTAACATGGAAAAAAGTGGGTTGTGACATAGGTTTAAAAAAAGGGTGTGTTGGGGTGAAATGCCAGGATCTGAACTGGCAACCTCTGTAATACGGGATCAGAGGTCTCAACTACTGGCTGGGGTGAGAGCTGCAGAGGCAGCAGCACAGCAATCTCTTCTCTTTCCATATCAGCTTTACCAAGTATGTAATTGATGGTTATGTTAAATCATTATGTTAAAGCAGAACATTTTTCAGACAGATACATTTTCATTTGGATTTTCCTTCCCTACATTGAATATTCTGAAGAGTTCTGATCAACTGGGCAACCTAACAAAAGGTTGCAGACACATAAAATTACCAGTATGGTAGGATTTGTGGAAAATGAAGTCTATGTGCAGATGATTTTGGTCACTTGAGGTGAGGTGTCTTCATCTCTCCATTACGTTTCCTTAAGAAGTTTTGTCAAGAGAAACTCTGCTGTGTTTGGCATTCTAAGTGGTCATAGTTTATATTGTAATTCTCTAAACAGTTAGTTTGAGAGAAATTAGATAGGGGCCGACAATCTAAATCGTTTTAGACATCCAAATTAATAAGGAGCATTTTTTTGGCTTGTTTTGGGATGGGGCTTTGTTTGTTTTTATTGTCATTGTGGGTTTTTTGTGGTTTTTTGCAAGGAAACAACATGAGCTTTATGAATCATCCTTTCTATCCCAATGGGAGAACTCCTGTATTCAAAGTCACTGAATTATATAGAAGTTTGTAGGTTCAGGACATATTTAAACACCTCAATATTGATTAACTGTCTAATTTTGATATGAAAATGGTGTTAAAACCATGCAGAAATCAATTGCTGAATGTTGGAGTAGCTTATTTTCAGAGCAGATCATATTTATCTGCTGTTCTTTTTATGCTACTCCCTTTATGGTTGTAAGGCTTATACAAATAGCTGAATTTTTGAATGGTTTGGGATACTGTATTTCAGTATTTGTTATTAATAAATTTGTTATTAATAAAATTCTTTTGTTAAACTGTACTTTTATCAGTAAACTGTTTACCTGGTAAAGGATTAGCAGTCCACTATTTACTTTCTTTAAATAAAGAAGAATTTTATTAGGCATGGAAAAATAATCATTTCGTTTGCTTTAGTAGGTTAATGCTCTTACTTTTGTGGGTTCCTGATAAGCATGTGGCTGAAATGATGATGATAATAGGTGGCCATGTAAATATGGGGTTATTGTGCTATTGATCTGTTGTAGCAAAAAACTTGGTATTTGTGGTTTCCTACCACAACCCAACAGGTTCTTTTTTCTCCTGTTGTTTTGCTTGATACAGTCTGAAATATGTAGTATACTTTACATTAAAAAAAAGCTTATTCTCTACATGTGGTAAAACAAACAGAATTTTACGATTCATTCTCTGATCTTTTTCACAGCAGAACTGCAAGTAACAAGAAGACTGGTCTCAAAACTAAACTGGACAAACCACAGATGTAAATACACTGTGAGATGCAAACACAAGAGCTTGGTATAGATTTGCACTACAAAGCAATTGTGAGAGTAAATAGTATGTTTATGCCTGTGTGACTTTCTGCTTCTTGTTTTATGAGAGTGTCCAATAGCCGTAGTTCAAGTGATAAGACGAAGTAATTTGTAACAATTTATTTTGTCCTGCCAAATAATTTGCAATTTCAGGATATTATTAAATAAAAGGATTTAACAGATGCTTCTGCTGTCCTTTCCTTCTGACATTTTTAAAACCTACTTAGAGCTATCTTTATGCTCCCGTGGTGGTGCAGCTGAGACCCAAGGAGAGCATGTGGAGTGGTAAATCAGATGTTATGTCACACAGGGCAGCCAGGCTTCTGAAACAGTGGCTTGCATCACTGGGTCCATGATAGAGATCTACCTGACAGAGCAGAAGTGCCTTTGTTTCATTCTCATACCTTCATGTAAGCTGGGGTCTTGGATGATGCTTGTAACGTGCATTGGGTGTTGTGTGGCTTCTTGTAATTGTTGTTCCAAGGATGTGACAAGCCATCCATGTGTGCAGTCTCGGTTTTCAGGGTTGTCTCACCTGGGTCTGTTTCCAGCACTCTCTGACTCAGCTGTCCCAGTGCACTGCTGGCTCCAGTGCAGTGGTTCAGTGCCCCCTGCTTGCCCAGTCCTGCCTTATGGAGATGATATGTTCTGAGATCTTCTCTTTGTGGAATCAGCTTTGTGGGTGCCTTTGCTGTGAGAGGACTCTTGGAGTGTCCTCTGTGTCAGCACATTCCTTGGGTGGCTTTCTCATGTCCCCGTGGCTCTGCTGCCTGCTCTGGCTTGGGCTCGCTGGCTGATGGCACATACTAAAAATCTGACATTCTTGGAGCCACCCACAACTGGGACAGAATCTCAGCGTATGTGCAACTCTGACTGAATTAGGTGAAAGACAGGCAGTGTAATCTAGGGCTAAATATGACTCAGAGCGATTAATCAGAGATCATATGAAAGGAAAATATGTTCATTAAATACCTACTCAAGCAGGCAAACAAACAGCACATCAGTGTTGTGCGTACGCAGATGTGCGGTATGTCCAGTGTGCAGTTTAGAGGTCAGTTTTGCTCTTCTACCTGTAATTCTTCACAAAAAACAGCTATAGAATGGTAGCGTGAGCTTCTGTGTTTATTTTGCCTCAATCTGCAGCTATAGCTTGCCCAGTTTAAGTAGCAAACTGTTTTTCTAAATTTAGTTGGCAAACAACTTGTGATAGGATAGCAGCCTTTTTCTGTCTTCTCTGCTAGAAAGTGTTTGAGTAGGGATGGTGAAGATTGGCTTTGACTTCTATCAGCACAAATATATTGCTGGTGATAACATATCATAGGAGTATGCTGCCTATCTCCCTTTTTCTTGTCTAGTAAATAGCAATTTTTCAAGGAAGGTCTCAGAATCTGCCCTTCTGTTAATAGTCTGGTAGAGAGTTTACATACTAGAAAAGAATCCTGATTCTTCACTTGATAACATATTAAAGGGCTTGGTTTGTTGGTTTTTTTGTTTTTGTTTTTTTTTTGAGGTTTGTGTTGGGTTTTGTAAAGAAAATTGGCAGCTATTACTTGTAATACATGTAACTAATAAATGTGAAATTGAAAACGTGACTCTTGGACAGTCACACATTTTTAAAGCTCAGACAATGTGTATTGGTCTGCACCAGTTCTAACCAGGTTCCACTGCTTGGAAAATGTGGGGAGGGGCACTTTGCTCCTGCGCAGAATACCTACATTAGATACAAACATCATCTCTGGAGATCATGGGGCTCCTTATAATTGCTTGTAACTTTAGGATTGCTAATTAACTGAGTTCTGTTATCGCGCACCCTGCATCATATTCTGTGTTATTTTGTGTGTTTATGGAGAATTATTTCTAAATAGAAGTTTTTAAGGTTATTCCATCATGAAGCATAAGTGAGAGACAGTGATAAAGAGCTTGATTCATTATGACTAACTGCAGGTGAACACTTGTTATGCTTCATTTTGAGTGTTTCTATGACTCAAAAAGGACTCCATTAAAATACCATGACGTCAATGGAGTATTTTAAATGCATATGAAAGAATAAAGTCTAGAAATCATAACAGTATACGTATCTATCCATATAATTTTAGACTAAATAAAGCATTTGTAGATGTTCTGAGTTTCATGTATTCTCTGCATGGGTGAGACCTGATATCAAGGATACATTTTGCTTTCCGCTCCCCCAGATGTAACCCTTTTTATTTAAAATAAATGTGAAAGTAAAAGAAGAAATACTATCCATGGAAGAAAGTTATTCTGGACCTTCAGACTCATGAAATCAGATTGATACTTTGCAGCTACAGCGAGTACAACCAATCTGACACAGAATTTTGACAGAGAAATCTTTGATCTTCTACTTCTTTTCAATAATATTTTTTTCCAATTTTTCTTATTTTGCTCATTGTTAGAATTTTGCTTCATCTTCCCCACTTCTGTGGTAGGAAGCAGTCTTTGCATTCTCTGTTGCCAAAGGAAATGGCCATTTGTTGATTTAACAGGATAGAGAAATGGATGTGAAACACCTTGAGGAGGAAGAGGGAATGGTGGCTTGGTAACACTGATAAATATTTACAATTTGAAGATCAAGTGTTTTCAGTCTCTCTAATTTCCTAAACTTCTTTCTTTTGGTGGCAAGAAGCAGGGGTAGAAGGGGGTGAAAATACATGGTTTTCCCATTAAAAATTTTTCCCCTACATTTTAAAGAACTGATATTTGGTTCTCATTTGATCCAAAGAAAGAGACAGGTTCATCTTTACTTCTCCATTTGGTTTGTTTATGGCACCCAAGCAAGGGAGATGCTATCTGCAGCCTTTTTTCCCAAAACTCTAGTAGCCAGGGATCTTTGAATGCAGAAATAAGATTTTAGATGATGAATCTCAGTATGTATGCTAGAGCAAGGCCAGTTGCTTATTGATCCTAGCTACTGAAGTTTTCCCTGTGAAGCTGATTTATGTTTATCTTAAAAAAATAATCAATCAATGAGACAAACAAACTGAACTTCATGTAAGGACTGACTTAAAACACATTCAGCTTTTTCTTTCTCATCCTTGCTTTGTAAGAAAATCTTCTGTGGACTCAAAAGGAAAGGGTGCAATCCTGCTCTCGCACATAGGAATACACTCTCTTTGAACAAGAGACTTATATCTGCTTTTGAATTGAGCTTCATACACTTGCTGGGGAAAATTCAGCTCAGAGGGTGTATTTTGAAATAGTAGTTTCTTGGGCACTGAACCATTCATTTCCAAAAAGGATAGAGCCAGTTCTTTGTACCTGCTGACAAGACAAAGGAATCAGTGCTGCTGCTGCTAAGTTATGTGAGGACAGGCTGTAGTGTTGGCAAGTGTTGACTCTGGCTGGTGGAAAACCCAGTTCTGCTGGGCCTCTCGTCCTTACCAGAAGCAACACATTGGCCTCACTGGTTTTGTCTGTACTTTTACTATATAAATGAATGATTATTATGTTTTCTCTGGCTTAGATACCAAACAAAAATGAAGGAAAATGCTGCATTCAGCTGAGAATGTGTAGATAATCTTCATGTCTGAAGTGTGAAAGAACTGGCACAGAAAATTGTAGGTCTGGCAGAAAAGTTCGGGGTTTCTGTTATAAGTACCCTATATTGGAGAATTAATTTTTCTCAAGAAAAGAAGACATAAGAGACCTGAAGTATCTATGGCCTAACAGTAATAATGGATAGAGCAGGGTGAGAAAGAAAACAGTGTTGTTCCAAGCGTGGTTGTACAAACACTGGCCATGAGCTTAGATTGAGAATGAGAAGAAAGCCTTTCTCTCCAGAGGGCTGAGCTGCTGAGGCAGCCTTCACATAGGGAAGGAGCAGGAGCCACTTTTAAGGCTCAGAGTTGATGCTAAATGTCATGTGGTTGGGTGAAATGCAGGCCATGGGGTTGGCTGTACTTTTAATCTCGTTAAATATTGTTCTTTTAGGTTTCATCTTTACATTCGTAAATACGTGATATTGAATTTGTATTTTGCACTCTGTGAGTCTTAGAGTGAGTCTGTGAGACTCTGGACAAGGCAGCTACAGATGTGATGGTTACTTACACACTTAATAACAATTTGGAGTATTGCATAACAGCTAGTAAAAAAAATTCATGTCCAAAGTCTAATTTTATAGTGGAAAACAACTAGAAATGAGATTTATAGATGGTGGGTAGCTATCTAGTATCTCTTAGTGGATGTGGAGAGTCTGTTCAGTTCTTCCTTCAGAAGTGGTGAGCTTTTCATTGGTGGTGGGGAGGATGAAAGGAAAGGCCTTTATGCATCTGAAAGAGGTGGTGGAACAATCCACATCTGGAACTTTGCCAGTCTCTAGAAGTGTGGTATTAAATCGTTAGATGGTTTGTCTTGATGTGGGAGTTTTGCAAGTGCACATCCAGGAATCCTCTCTTTCCTCACCTCCATGCTCTGCTAACTGGTAACTACCAGATATGATTTTGAGAACACAGCATTCCCAGGAAATATGCTTTGTATTTTATCTTGTGGTGTTCATTTGTATATATTTTTAGTTCAGTGTAAAAAAAACAAAACCAGCATAATAACTTACCTACTCTTTAAGGGAAATTTCTACTGTCCTCTATGACCATCATTATTATTAACATCACAGCTTTCTAATTGATGTAATGATTTTTTTTTTCCATGTATTTCCTTTTCCAGGCCTGTTATATGATAGAAAAATGTAGGTGGTATGTTTTTTCATCTTAAACAAAGATTATCTGTTGGCTTCTTGAAATGGTCCTCTGGTTGGAGTATATAAAATTGAAACTTCATCCAAGTAATTTTCTTTGAAATAAGGGTAAAACTGCAGAAGTTGTATGTCAGCAAACAGTATCTTGAGAATTCTTCAACTGGAGTGGAATCAGTTTAGTTATTGTTTGCCTCAGAGATGGCCCAAGTGTGTGGCACAAAGACCTGGTAGATCACAGATCTCTTTGAAAGCCTCTCATTCATAGCACTGGATGTGGCACGCTGATGTTTTTGGAAGTGTTCATTTGGCTGAACTGGTTTTGGGTTTCAGACTCAAGAAATCTTTAAATTAATCTCAGAAGTTCAGAAAAATTTTAACAATAGTAAATATCTGCTAGTTCTGAGGTTTTAAGAATTAGATGGCTCCTTCTGAGCACTGGTAGCATCATGTTTAGTTATCTGATTATTTGTATTTGCAGCATGATTTTGTGGGAATTAGTGAGCTCTGAAATGTACTGTGAAGATCTGCTTCTTGATTATAAGACAGTTTAATTACAAAAATCTTATTGCCAAATTTCATTGATGCTATTTCTTAATATGTCCCAGGACAGGTATATTAATTTTGTGCTGTTAAAGTGTGATTGAAAACCAGTATAGAATTTTTTTCAAGAAGATTCTAGCTTTGTCTTTTTTTGAAGAGTGAGTTGAAATAGTTAAACTTTGAAGCAGGTGACTATAGCTGATTAAAAGTTTTCTTCAAAACCTCAGTTGTCCAAAATATTTATTCTTCCTGTTTTGGCTGGTAAGTACTAACAATGGGATTTTGTTTCTGCTTGTGCATCAGAATGGCAATGAACTATTTCATCTGGATGAAAAAAAAATTTAAAAACACCATTATTTTTCTTGTTAAGTGGACTTTAGAGAAGGGAATGCATGAGGATTTTGTAGCATCCCAGACCCCTGAAACTCCATTACAATGCGTTTATCCTTGGCCTAATGAATCAATCACTGTTTATGGTGCACTGATTTGGGAGGTATGGGCTGTGGTCTGACTGGCAGGGAGGCACATCCCTTGGCAAGAACCAGTGGATCCTGGTGGATCCTGGTGGACTGAAACATAAAAACCTGGGGTGCGAGCTTGCACAATGGTCACTACCTGACACGCTTGCCCTGTGATCAGAGGCTCAGGGAGCAGGACTTGACCAGCCTGGGGAAGGGAAGACTTCAGGGGACTTGACAGCATCCCCAGTACCTGTGAGGAGATGGAGCCAGGCTCTGCACAAGGATTCAGTTGAAGGTTGAGAAGTAACAGGCACAAGCTGAAATGAGAGTTTCAGACTCGATGTAAAGAGAAAAAAAAAAAAAAATCATTTTGAGGATAACAGAGTATTGGAAGAGGTTGCCCAAAATCCTTGATAGTTTTAAAAACCTGACTGCAAGAAAAGCTCCAAGCAAGAAGTTCCTCAGTTTGGTGTGGCCTGTACTTTGAACAGAAGTTGGATTTAGAGATCTCCTGATGTTGCTTCCAACACGAATGACCCTAGGGTTGTACAAGGTGAATAGGCAACAAAGATCAATTTGATCCTGCTTGCAGTGTTGTAGAAAAACAGTTCTGGAAGAGTGGCATTGCCTCAGCCTTTGCCTGGCAGGCCCCTGCAGTGGGAGAATGAAGCACTTGTTTCACATCCAGGATAACCATCTCTGCTCTGCTTGGGAGGAGTTTGCTCTCAGGTGGGAGCTCTCAGTGAGCTGGTCACTGTGACCTGTCTAGACCATGGTGATTTAATACAGCTGTCTGGATCCCCCTGCCTTTGTTAGATGCATGTTAACTCATGACATCCTAAAACAAATGTTTTTGCTTACCTCCATGTAACCTTGCTGTAAGGGATTTCTAAAATGCAGCCCATCAGTTTGGTTTGGCAGTTGTTAGAGTGTAGAAAATAAGTGTGTAAAGACTTTATTTGAACCCCACTCTGGAATAGGTGTCACTGGTACCCATTAGCTTTTCATATATGTGACTTGGCTGTTGCTTCTATACTTAGGTTTTAGAGTTTCATCTCTCCTTCTTCAGAATTCCATCCACATGATAATTCAGTTTTTATTCTCTATAGTACTCTTTAGAGAAATTCATCCAAAGGAAAATAGTTCAAACATCAGATTTTCCTAGAAGCCCTGTTGCTTTTGATACACAGAAAAACAAATCACAGTAGCAGCACAAATTTGGACATTTAAAGTAGTTTTCCTAGAAAATAAAACTTTATTGTGCACAGCATTCTTAGATGAAGGTTTTTGAAGGAAGCTTTTAACTTTAGTAGATGTTGATTTACTGCATTCTACATTTCTTCATCTGCAGTTTGATGCCATTTGCTGGTTGCATGAACTGAGAAAAGTGCCCATGTGTGAGAGGAATGGGGAGTGTGGTGAACTTTAAAATCATATATTGGATAATTTGATACTTTTCAAAGGCCTAGTTCCAACCTAAATCTTTGTGGTATGTAATGGTACCCAAAATGTTCATGTATTGTAGGATGTTTTGGATTCTACATTTAAGACACTAGAAAAGGATCTGATTTTCAGAGGATGGATGTTACAGTTATGAAAATTAAGTCCTTTAAAATGTCACATGCCCAAACCCCTCCCCCAATCACCATCTGTGTTGTTACAGATTAAGCCTTGACTACTTAGTGCAGTCTGAGAATAGGAAGTGTGAGAATCATCATGGTAGTGATTCAGACCATTACTACAAGAGAGTGGCCTAATCAAATTGCTTTGTTGGGCAGGAAAGGACAGGACCTAAACACTAAAATGGAAAATAACTCATGATTGTCTTCCAAAACCCAAGATTTCACTGCTGTTAACACCTGCTCCAAACATTGAAAGAAGTAATAGGTTGAAAAGAAAGTATCACCACCTTTCTATCTTAGTACATTTCAAAGACACTTTTAAATTCGTATTAAAATACTTTATAATCACATCAATTTATTAATGAGAAGTAATTAGGTTTTCCAGTTTTAGAGACATTAGTTACAGAAGTCACATATCCCAGAGAATATGGACCAGGACTTCTTACATATGGCAAAAACATGGTGCTGCCTTTGTGGAAATGGTGCTTTCCCTGTCTTCTTTTGTATTAGTTAATAGAAACCCTCCTTGAAAGAAAAAGGATACTCATCAAAGAACGTTTTATGAAACAGAAAAAGAGAACTCATAAACCCTGTTGGATTCCAAGAGTTATTACATTTTACATCATATACAGTTTATTTTTCCAGATGCCACAGTTAAAAATAATGTATTTTTAATATTACTTGAAGGATTCTACAGATTCATAATAGCACGTGACATGTTAATATCCTCTGTGACATCCTACTGGTCATATCCAACTGTGATAAACAGTTGTATGTGCTATAAAAGTGACATCTATTATAACAATAAGGATAATGCTAAAGGATACAAAAAATCTCTTAAATTTGTAAAGACTGTTACAAATCTTGAATGTTAATTTGAAGAAAAAAGCACATGCTAATGCTAAGTTTATGCCTTCAGTTAATAGTCCTTTATTCCTTCAGGAAAAAAAAAAATCAAGCAGCTATACTTTAAATGAATTTAATGAACTGCAAAGACTGACATTTTCACTATAAAAGTCACACTTCATTTAATGAAGTAGTTAAATATTGATGCTATATTAAAATACAGGCTGAATAAAAACGACAATATGGTTTTCAAAATAAGAATTTGAGCTGTGTTTTTTCTTGTTATATTGAAAATTTCATGAACTGAGAAAAGGGAAATACAGCAGAATAGTTCCATAATAAACACAAGGCCCTTTGTTGAAATAACATTAAAGTTGAAATACCCAAACCTGTAAAAGTAGGGAAATCAAGTCACCATACTCTTAACTCAGCATCTTTGGGCTTAAACATTGAATGTTTAAATGAATAGAACTAACAGTATTTTCTAAAATTTTCAAAAATTCTTGGAAACAAAGACATATTGTAACCTGTGCTACAGGTGTCACAAAAAAGGCCCAGCCATGTGTTTACCCAGGATCAATAGTTATATCATGATATTGTTTGATCTTAATTCAAAGTAAGTGTGTTTTAAGTGCTATGATTTTGATGGCAATATTCTGGCACAAATCTGTTGCCTGTGTTGTGGCTTCCACATGTTTCAGTTGATACAGTTTGTATTTTTAACTTAATTTTTATACCTGCACTTTCACCATAACATTGACAGTGGATAAAGGAATGTTGCTGACAAACATGGCTGGGGTGTTTCCCAGCTCCAACACTTATATGATGGTAAGGGAAAAAGAAAACAAGAATGAATCTTACCATAGATGTGAATGGGACCAATGATTGAGTGATGGTATGATTGTCTTCACTTTGATGGATTGAATTTTGTTGTAATGTACTTCATAAAGCTGTACCAATTCTGACATCAGGCTTCTGTGTACAGTAAAGCACTGCGGATGACATCTTTGGCTCATTGAAGTCAATGGCAAAACTCACATTAATTTCAGCCGTCTGTAATTTCATTCTTAGTAGCTGACTTAAAAAACAATGGCAAATTGATTTAGTACATTTTTTTTCCCTTTGGGAAAGAGCTCTATTCCATGTAAAATGATTTGTCTTTTGACTTTCATGCTCTTACTCTGAAAATATGAATTTGAATTCAGGATAAATACAGTTTGATTTCCTTCCCATACCTATGAGCATGTAAACACCAAAACTGATAAAAGAAAGTGGAGCTATTTTGGAAGTGGTAGGTTGTATGTATAGTTATGTACACAATTGCTAATTGAAACTGATGATGAGGAAGGCAATTTTCCAGTGGATGACTGTTGAATTCTTTCTGTGATTAACAGCTATCAGGTGTGGTCTTTACATGTGTTAGTGAAAATCTGGTTTAGGTGTCTGGGGTTTTTTTTTCTGCTTACATGCAAACAGTTTTTTTCTTTAAAACAAAAACAAAGAAAACATTGGAATCTGAAGAACTAGTTACATAATGAATTTGTTTTGGGAATACATGCTGTATTTGTATTTATGATAGTGATCTTCAAAATTCTTCATAAGATGCTAAATCAGCATCTGTTTGTACAGTTATGTGACCTGGTATTTTGGCACAGCAGGCTCTGAAACATGAGCTACCTAATAGAACATAAAATTTTGTAGGCTGTTACATAAAATCAGCAAAATTTACCCAGAATTAATAGAGCATTGAAAATTTCTTCCTCCTCTAGACATCCTTCCAGAAAAAGGAGGGAAATGGATGTCAAATACATGTTTATGCTCTTCATTGTCCTGAAGTAGTTCAGATTCTGCAATAGCTGTGGCTCTTGGTGGCTGATCTGCTTCCTGCCTGAGGCAGTGATCCTAAGGAATAGAAAAGGGTAAAGCACAGCCCCAAAGAGGAGCCTTTGCTGACATGTTTAGGAATCTGTGTCTTGATGTAGGTTAAGTCGTCAATTAAGAATTGTAAAAGGTACTTGAGAAGGTATTTCTATACTGCAGAAATTCAATAGTTATGTATTAGAATCATAACAGTAAAACTGTGGCAGTGCTGCTGTCTTTAACGGTTGTATGGGGAAAATGTTTTATTAAACACTAATTTCACTAGTTATTTAAGAAGTAGCTGGCTTTGCACACATTAATCTCTTTTTCTTTTTAATTCAAGGTTGATGGTCTAGGTCTTACACATTGTATTTATGAATAGGGCACTCAATAACTATGCAAAATATCTATTTCTCTCATGGGACTCTGTGCTTTGATATATCCTGATCCTTATTAAATTTAAACAGGATCAAATTTATACAGCTTTGGCAGAGATTTATTAAAATACACTGAGTGGACAGCTTGTGGGAGTGCAGTGTGCTGTAGTAACATATGCCTCTTACCAGAGAATAGTAATTATTGAGAATCAAATAAATCTGTAGGAGGTTAAGTATATATGGAAAAGATATCAATTGTAGTTTTCTACAAGCAGACACAAGTACTGTCTGAAGATTTGTTGCTGTATAAAGAAGTGAACCACCCTTATAAAACCCTAAATATTCAAAATGTCATTTACCAACAAAGCTAATGTTCATCCAGTCTTCAAGAAATGTTAATGACATTTGCTCAGTAGCATTAAATTCATTATTTAATGCTCTTCATCTGCATAAGCAGCTATTCACATTTATACCAAAGATTTATGAAAGGTAATTGAAAACTGCTTGTTACAAAATTCTGTAAATTTCTTTTTGTAATCAGAGTCATCATGTCCTTGGAAACGAAAATACAGAATAATGGTTGCAGATTAAATAAAGACAAAATAAAGTTAAAATATATTATATCAGATCTTTCATTCATCCAGAGTTCAGCATTGGTTTGTTTAAGGTTAGATTTAAATTATTCTATGTGATAATTTTACTAGGCTGAGAATTGAAAAGTTGATAGGTGTGCCAGGAAGAGGAGTAACTTTTGGCATAACTTTGGGTCTGATAAAGCTCCTGTTGTTTTGTGATAAAATTCTTTGAAATTTCAAAGCTTGAGACATGTAGAAGTGGTGATTTTTTCTCATTAAAATTGAAAAAAGACAAACCAACCAGCAGTGGGTAGGTATGAGGGCAAAACCAAATACTCTATCCATCTTCACTGCTACTGTGAAAAAGATTCCTGTTTATGGTTAAAGACAGGAGAATTTGGTGGAATGCATTCTAGTCTGTGAGTCATGGGGATGTTGTGCAGTGCTCTGAAAAACACAGCAGGCAGGGGGCTTGGGTCTTTCATGGTTTGGTTCTTCCAAACAAATTTCCTTTGGAAGGCCACAGAAAAGGTTTCTTTGATGCCCCCCTGGTTCCTTCAGTTACACGTGGAGTTTGCTACCTTGTTGTCCATCAGTCTTCTGTACTGATTAATTCAATCTAAAATAGGTTTGCTTTTGAAGGAGTAGTTGAAAATCTGTAGTTTTTGTACTTCAGTAATTTGTAATAAGCCATTTCCCTAATTTTTATGGGTTAGGGATGTTTGAAAGCCAGCAGTATCCAAGTAGACAGTTCTGGATATGCATGGGTGTGACGCAGCACTAAAGTGACCTTCGGGCTCTGGGCTTTGCTAGCAACGGTTTAAGTGAATAGAACTTCATTTGGACTATTCTACTTCCATTTCTCCCTGTGGCATGAAAGATATGGAGTAATTTCAGCAGGAAATGTATTTCTCAGGGCTTATTGTGTTAAGACAGTGACTTTTTTAAAGAAAATGCATTTAGATAGAGATTAAATTTGATTTAAAACTACTACCATCAGAATTCCTCTGCATTTTATTATGAACATCTAGTGAAAGCTGTCTAGTTTCTTGGTAAGAAATTTAAAAGATATTAATTTTGGAAAACTTTTTGTAAGTCTTTATACTTGAACAACTGTATCTTTTTTAAAAAAAATCACTTATTCACATTGATGTGGATGTGATATAAATCTAGCTCACTCCTTATCAAATTCATGGTAGTTCTTTTATTAGTCTTTTGTCCTGTTCTTCTTTCATCCTATGTTTCCAAATGGAGTTCAAGATTTTTCTAAATAAACTTGTGAAACTTGATTACTTCAAGCTAGGAAGTGTATTCTCTTAAAATAACACATGTTCTGTTTCTGTCCTTTACTATAGGAGAAGAAACACTGTGTGTTTGTTAAAAGAAAAGTCAGGGCATTTGGGTTCCAATGCATTTCAGTTACCACATGGCTGTGTGACCTTGGGCATTGTTTGTGGTGCCTGTCCCTCACTGACTTGTTCTCTGAGAGTAGAGATGTGATGAAGATGATATATAGGGACCTCCTGGTAGTGCTCTGAAGCTCAGTTCCTGGCTGTTGTGTTGGCCTCTGCAGGCATTTCTATACTTTCATGCATATTATAACTGTGCATAATGTATTTTGGCATAGATGAGGTATATATGTATATATGGTGTGTATCAGCAGGTTTCACCACAATCCTGTATAATTATAGTTCACAAGAATGACACTACTGAGATTTTTGTTTCCATTTGTGATTATAGTAGAATAAAGGTGTAAGAAGTAGGAGCAAATTCTTTTTCTTAAGTCCACAGGTGTTTTGACTCAGAACATTTATTTCCGTGGAAAATTTTCATGTTTAAGTCTGTATGGAGTCAAGAAATTGTGAAAGAAAACTGGGAATCAAATGTGATGCAGCCCAAAGAAAATGTTCGTCTCATCTGTTAAATATTTATAAGTCATGCTCTTTATTGTCTAAGCCAATTAAAGAAAACACAATGTTTTTGCAATTGATTCTTTTTGTGTTTTCTTTGAAATACACTAATTTCCTTGGGTGCAATATATATTTGTGTGCTTATAAACAGACATAAGACAGTTTCTATCTTAAGCACCGGAAATTTATTTTTATAAAAGATAGCTTTATTTGTTAATGGAGAGTAGCCACATTACACTGGTTTGTATTTACTTTTATTAAATCTGATATGTGATACAAAAAATTTTAAATATTCCAGGGTTTAAACTCTTTTATAAGGACACTCATCTTTTGAAATTATTTCCTCTTTTAATGTCTGAAATCAAACATATAGAGACAAGCTATTAGGCTATGAATTTATTAATTCATCACAGTAAATCAGGTTGGCACGGTGGCTTATAGAAGATCTTCATCTATATTGGTATCTTCAGGGTCAAACAGTCATATTGCTTCTTACTTTGAATTGTTGCTACTGGCTATATGCTCTACTACAGGCCCTGAAAGAGGGGAAGATTTGTGATTGTTTTGAGGGGATTATTAAGGATTTTAAAAAAGGTACTTTTGTATTTTTCACTAAAATTTCTCTTGACTACAATAGTTAGATGTTTTGTATAATGAAACAAAAAAATTTGGAGATGTAAAACAATTTATGTAATTTATGTATGTCATGGGTTTGTGTATGTTCTGTGAAGACAGTGTAAGCTAAAGGCAATAGCCTTGTGCTGTTGGAAGACAGCTAAATAATTGTTCTGAAATGTCAGTGGCTGTGACATTCTAAAAACACTGACTTTCTCTTGAGTGATGTCTATTTCATCTCAGATTCAAAATGATTAATTAACAATGCTGAGCTAGTGAAAGTTTTAATTTGAAGATAACATATGAGGTACAAGATATTAATTGCTCCAAAGATAACATGCTAATTAAAAGGTTTATGCACAGTCATCTAAGGTTAACTGTGCACTGAAATACTTGGAATAGAAACCTAATTATAATCTTGTATCTGAATGCTGCATTTTTTGCAAAGGTAGCATCTTTTGCGCTTTCTGATTTGCTTTTCCTGAGGAAGAATTCTTTGTGCAATGTTCCTTTTGCAGTGGAGGTAGTTCAGAAAGGAAACAGGCATTGTGAGCCAAGGATTTGGAGAAGTATAAATAGTTCTGTGTTGAGTATTAGTTCCAAATGCAGTTGGGAAGATTGTCTCCAAATAAGTCACTTTCAAAGAGAAAACACAAACTTCTCACATCTTGAAACAAGGGAGTTGTTTTTACCTGTTAGAGTGTTCTTACTTATATAGAGGAGTCTGTCTGGAGTCTGTCTCCTGGGCCAAGCTCTGTCTCATTCTCTTAGCAAAAAAGGGAAGGAGAGAAATGCAACTCCTGTGGCTCTCCTATGATTTATTCTGTTTCAGTGCAATTTTCCAGCACAGCAGTTTCTACCGTTCCTTCCTCTGTCCTCAGCAACCTTTTGAAAATCTCAGTGTCACCTTGTCCAGCTCACAGGAGTGAAGGGAAAGCTCCTGGCCCTCGCAAGCTTTGGCTTTCATCTGCAGGAAGGTGGCACGTTGGAGCTGGTCCTGGCTCGAGGAGAGCCACTTGTGCCAGGAGTCACATAAATAGATAACACGTCATGCAAGTGTCATGGCTTGGACACAAACACTATGTCACACTGAACATGCATGACCTTTTATGTGTTCTCCTTGCAGGGCTATGCTGTGGAAATAGACTTTTTTGTTCTTCCTAGATTAAAATAAAGCCAGCAACTTCACACCAGAATAAAACTAAGTGGTAGTGAAGTGAGTTTGGAATTCTTACCTGCATGAAGTAATGGCTCTGGACATTGACTGTGATCTCACACCAGTGTTAACATTCATTCTTTGTTGGCTCGAAGGGAGCAGCCATTCTTAAGCTCTATAAACTATTTATAACACTCACTAACTCAAAGTGCAGAGGTAGTATCACTTTTATTGTAAATCATCAAGGTGAATAATGGAAAAAAGTCTCTGTTCAAGAGAATTAAGCAAATATTTAAAGAACATAAATCTTCAGTCTTGGCTTTCTCTGGTGCTACCATGGGCAGCAGGAGCAATTGCTGCTCTGTGCATATATATATATGTATGGGAAGATATTCAATTGCACATGAATACTGCATGTACAGATAAAATAGCTTCATATCCCTAATATTCTGCATTGCACAGTCATCCTTGTACTAGGGAAAAAAAAAAAGAAGTCTTAACTTACTTGAGTCAGACAAATCAGTTACCACAATAAAATCCATCAGTTGCTTCTTATGAGTGCTGGTTCTGCAGGGCAAGAGCAAATTAACCAAATAATTTTTCTGTCATCTAGAAACCTAATGGTTTAGAAGTTTATATCCTAGTGTATTGGACTGAGGTCTAGAGAGAATTTGTCTAAATCCAAAAGTATGAGCTTTAAAATTCTCTGCTTCAGTGTTCTTTTCCATTTTCCCTTAAGTCCATAGGAACCTGTCATTTTTCTCAAAAGTCTTTATACTAAGGAAAAGTTTGTGTGTTCTACAGGTAGCCAGCAATGCCACCATTTATCCTTATTCTTAGGGATTTTGCTGCTTTTGGCTTATTCACTTTGCCTTTGGAACCAGAGTCCTTTAAGTTTTCCTACTTAACATTTTAGCGTTACCTAAAATCCATACCCTGTGATGTTAGAAATGTTACTGTTTTCATTAATTGCTCAGGGCCAAGAGTTACAGAGAACTTAAGTAACTTGATCAAGGTCATGCAGACTCAGGTGGCAGAACTAGGAATTGCGCATGTATTTCCTAGCTGTAATTCCATCCTTCCTCTCCTAGCGAGTGTTTCTTAGCAAGATGTAGAAATCTACAGGTAGCTCCACTGAGACTAATGTTAAATGTGTATCAGTGGCTTCCAGGGAAGAAATTAAAAAGCTGCTTTGGACTGTAATCAGTAAAAGTCCCCAGGCTGGTTACAGTTCCCTGGGCTCAGGAGATTGCACTGTGGTGTTAAAACTACTTCCCCCTGTCCCTTGACATGGGTTGGGGTTTTACTGGGTTACCCCATTTGTGTCTGTGAAGCCTCTCTAACTCTTCAGGGAATCGTGTTCAAGAAGTAAATAAAAGAATCTGTCTTCCAAGAGTAGTGATTCCAAATCAGTCCTAACAGATGTGAGAGTATTTCTTGTGCCAGAAAAATTAAAAATGCACAGGAATATGTTCCTGTTGGTTATTGCTCAGGGACAGAAACACTTTCAGATATGATTTTAACTTAAATGGCATTTACCATTGTTAAAAGAAGAAAAGCTCAAAATGAGCATACATAGACATACAGATTCAAATTAGCAAAGTTATGTAGGGTGTCTCATAGGGTATTTGTACTTTTAGTAAAGTGCATTTACTTGGTCTGGACATATTTTAGCTTCTCTTAATATTCTTTTTCTTTTCTGCTTTCAAGAGCAAACCTCAGCATCTAATAAGTTGCAAATTCATTTCCTCCAAAATGAAAAGAGAGCTGAAAAACCATTTTTTTGTTGAAGCGGTAAAAGACAAAGATATTACCCTTTGAAAATCAAATCTGTAGTTTGGTTTTTTTTCTTATGTAGATTTCAAAATACACTAAGCCCTATTGGAAAAGGTAATGTTTGTGAACGTTTTCCTGAAAAAATGTGTGTTCTACTTCACATTGCATTACATTAATTTCTTGGCGTTCAAAATACCACTTTTTTTTTTTTCAAAGCAGCTTATTTGTAGCATCTGGACTTTTAAAAATCATTCATATTTCATAGTCTAGGGCCTTTTCAGTCTGGATGAAGATGTCTGGGCATCAAAAGCTTGGTATGGTTGGTGCTTCAGTTCACCAGATGCCTTAATTTTCCATCACTCACATTGATTTGTTGGGGTTTTTTTTTAACAGAGTGGTTGTAAGTAATAAAGATCCTCTTCTGTAGACAGTACTTACCATCTTCGCTACAGAAATGAGTGTAATGACTTTTGGAACAGAATGCTGAAAGTTCTTATTTGAGTGGAATGGGCTGAATTGTCCTATCCCATTGAGCAAGTGATGGTGAACACATTGTCCAGTGGTGTGACAAATTCCAGGTTTTGAAAATAGAGCCTATAGGGCAATTTACTTGATTGTGGTAACAGCAGAAGGTAAGATAGTTACTTAACGGCTCAGTCTTTCAGTATTTCACAGAGGTTATTATTTTGGAGTAATTAATTATCCCAGAGATCATTATTTCATTGCAGCAGAAGTTCACATTGGAAAATTTGGGAGATGATGCTTCAAGGAGTTACTGTCTTGGCAAATCATAAACAGGTGTTTTGGTTCAGAGCTGGCAGTTGTGCTGCATGAAGACACCAGTCCAATTCCCTGTTAACAGACCATTCAAGGGATAAAGGACCTTTTCTAGCAGTTTTTGATCAGCTCCCTCTAAAGGGAAGTGCTGTTATGAGTATTACTGAAAACAATATGTCAGTGACAGCCCTGGAAATGATTACCAGCAACTCCTAGCACAGCGTGTCATGTCAGGAGTATTACAGCCAGTGTAGAGAGTGTTAGGTAGAAAAAAATCTATCTGAGAACAGTTTAAACAAGCTGTAGCAAGAGCTAAGGCAGATTAAGCTACTACAATAAATGAGGAGGAGATGCTCGGTGAAATTATATCCTGAGGACAACTTGGTTCAGATGCAAATATATTGCTGCCTCTAAAGGGAAGCAGTGTGGGGTTTTTAAAATTTTGTTTAAGTGTAATAAACATTTGGCTTAACTAACTGGTTTGGCAATTCAGGGCTGATTATTGGGGAGGAAAAAAAGGAGCATGAATTTTTAAGTCTCATTGTTACAACTCAGCTGTGTAGACAGAAGGTGTTTACGTGGAATACATCATCATTGCTACTCTTGGGGAGTGCAGCAATGCCTGCCTGCAAGCAGTTGAAATAGTGGACAAACAATTGTCAAAATCTGCGCTTCTCTAAGCCATACCTGTGAATGAGTGTGATGCAGACGGGCTGAATTCTCTCTTCCTCGTAGCCCAGGTTGTTCCAAGCATACTGAACATAAAACTTGGAAAGAATTCTTTCCTTTGCAGGAACTGGAAACATGCTAGGTATAGCTCTTATGAAAGTCAATGACTTTCTAGGCACAATGCTATGAAAGTGCTTAAATTGTGAATGTGTCCATTGAAGTCTTTCCTTGCAGGCTTTTTTATTGCTGCACATTTCATAACTGATTGGGTTCAGTGTCATAATGCGGTATCACTGTATTTGTTAAAAGAGTCAACGTGTAAAAGGCCAATTTTGAGGAAGGGAAGGCTGTAGCTGTGCATACATAATGGTTTGAAAGTCCAAGACTGCATCATATGTGCAGTTTGTTCTGACAGAAGTTAGTATTCACTAGGTGATTAGGTTGCCTTCTCCCTTGAATGTGCTACTTTTTCCTTCTAATGTTATAGTTACTATTAAATGCTTTCCTAATGACCCCTTCTGATGATGCCCTGCTAGCATATCAAGCAGCTCTATAAGTCCACTTTAGGTGTAAATGAGTTTTCTGTGGTTTTTCTCCTTGATGTCAGCTCATGTATTGTAATGATAAAGAGGAAGGGAAAAGCCATGACAGCTTAAGTTTTCTCCTACTTTGTACTGAACAGTGCTTAAAACATTTTACAGAAGGGACAAGAAAACTTACTCCTTTATTTGTATTTGATTTTTCTATTGCAATAGCTGTGTTGGGAGGGGACTTCAAGGGTCTTAATTTTAATGTTTTCTCCAACAGTAAGAATTTATCTCTTTGAATTTTGTGGAATTATTGTAACAACTTCACTTCTTGTTTAAAATTTCAAATTTTTGCCATTGTTATAACCCCTGCTAATGAAAAATGCCCATTAAAGTGTCACAAATATTTTAAATGCGTATTCATGCTGTGCTTGAAATCCTGCACATCATTTTCTTAACTAAGCCATTAGCAATGATATATACTGTTACTTTGCAAATCTTCGCTTCAGCAATTTGTACATGTCAAATTTAACCACTACACAATACCTAGGAGTAATAAAACCATCTTGAGCTTAGGTTGTCTGTACACACAGCTCTCAGTATCTCTTTTGACACTTGATAGCAATCATGCTGCTAGATATGTTTTTCACTGTATAATGCAGAACACAGGTCACCTATTCTAATCATGGCTTCTCAGAACACAAATCCATTAACCTCTAGTGATAACCCTGCTGCAAAGACTCGACATAAACAA
Organism: Corvus moneduloides; assembly: GCF_009650955.1. Taxonomy (NCBI): domain Eukaryota; kingdom Metazoa; phylum Chordata; class Aves; order Passeriformes; family Corvidae; genus Corvus; species Corvus moneduloides. The sequence goes on from NC_045487.1 coordinate 11,485,283, forward strand.
TGCTGCACTGTGAATGATAGAGTTCATGACTGAACTGCATTTCAAGGGGCATTCTGAATAAAGTTAAGAAAGTAGCTTAGAAAAAAAGTTCATGAAATCTAAGATGAGTTGACTGTGGTCAAGGCACAACTGCTTACTGAAATTTCCACTCAGAGAAGGACTAATTTCAGCTAGAATATTGTGCTAATGTGTGCTTATCCTAACTCAATATAGAATGCTTTTACTTGATTTTCTGAAGGTCTTTAGCAAATATTTTTACAGGTTGCTTCAGTGTCACTCAGTCTTGAAGAATTGAAGAGCTTCTTCATTACCAAGAGCCAGGAAATAATGCTGGCATGACAGATGATGGTGTTGGTAAAGCTGACATTATCACAGCACATTGTCATCACTTTCAGCACACATCAGTTGAGATGAAAGTATGCTTCACTTCTTTGACTCTGGTTCTTGGAATATCTATTGTTTGCTTGATTTTTTACCCCCTCAACTCCAACAGATAGGAATTCTCCCTATATACATATGTATGGCTTCTTGAAAGCAGATTAAGTTTTGATGCTTTTTTTCTTAGGTCTTCAGAGACCTAAGGATAGTTTCCCTGGCATACCATAGACTTTCATGTACGTTGTATCTCTTGCTATACATGGGAGCTGTGTTGAGATCTCTCTCGCTTGTTTTTGTTAAGCTCTTTGAAGATTGCCTCAGGCCTCTCTTTTTCATTGTTTAGTGTTCTGATTTTTCTAGCTCCAAACCTTGGCAAAACAATTGTTTTAATCTTGTCACTATCAGGCCCCCTTCAGGAACTTAGAGTAAAATATTGAAAAGTCATTGTCATCCTGTAAACAGAGACTCCCTTTAGAGAAGTTTGTTTCATTATTACCTTGATATTAATCTTTTGGAGGAAGTCACCTCAGACAAAGAGAATTGTCAGATTGTGGGTGATTTTGAGAACCATTGGAGCTACAAGCTAATCTTTCCAAGTTGCTTTGTGTAGAGAATCAACTCTCTGTGCAGTTATAGACTGACCCACTTGTGAAAATCCCTTGTGAAGATCTCTGTCATCACAGAGACATTTGTTCATTCTTGAGAATAATCTGTTCATTCAGAGAAAATGACCGAGGCCATGTCATCAGTGAAGGAAATGTGACAAACTCTGAACTTGGAATTGATGCAGAGCAACTGAAATCTTCAGCATCTCAGACAAGCAAGAGAGAGCCCATCCCATTTTTTTCTTTCCAAAGAGAGGCTCAGTGTGTGTTGATAAAAGCATTTGCAGTCACAGATGATAAAGCAGGTAATACCAATACAATGTAATACTGGCTCAGGTGAAACCTAATGCCACTGATGGCTTTCTTGTGAATTGTCCATGTCTCAGAGAAGCCTGGTGAAAGTCTTGCCAGGGATTGTTGTGCAATTGCTCTAATGCTGATGTAGGAACATGTAATAGTGATTACAAAGAAGCTGAGATCAGCATTCCAGTTTAGACTCAAGCATTCCTGATATTGTGCATGGAAGCACAACCCTTATCAGCAATTAGTTACTACCTGTAATGTGTTCTGTGGTCAAGAAATTAAAATGTATCTACCATAAATACACCTATACGAGGTCTTGATTTTAAATGGCACATCTCCCAGTAGTTTTTCTTGTCCATACTTTTGGGAATATTTTCAGGTTTTCAGCAAAGTTTCTGATATTTGCAGAACCCATTGAAATTATGACAGAGAATAAGATGTTTGATTGCTTTTAAAAAGAAAAGTAAAAATTTTAGTGGTGTAAATCCAGCTTAGCATGACTGAGTACCTGTCCATTAAAGGACCCTATTTGGTTTGTATAAAAGTCACGTCTGTTCATGTTTTGTTGATCACAGTGAAATCCATATCAAACCTGTATCAGGAGTACCTATTTTTTGTTTGATTCTGCAGTCTTTACTTGAATCCAGCAATACTTTCCTGGATGAGTAAGTTCCTGGTGTGCTTAGCAGCTGCATGGAACCACTCATGTAAGACCTGATCAACATGAAAAAAGGTTGAAAAACTTGTTGCCTAAAAGAAATCTATGTGGGTATATTTTAATTGCTACATTACCATGACAATCTACAATATTTATAATTCTAAAGACTTCCTTGAAACAAGAAAGATAAGCAGCTTGTATGCAATAGAAAAGGAGTCAATACATCAGATGCTTGTCAGATAAACATTGCAGAACTACCCTAATGAAGGTATTGCAATTGCATGAATGTCTGAGATAGTTTTAATGTCAAAAGCTTAATGCCTTTTGGTGCTTTTAGCACCAAAGTGATCATAAAGTTATGAAGTTTTTCAAGGAAGTCGCTAAAAATCCTGTTAGGAGCTTTTTATTACACTGGCAAATTCATGTTGAATTGGTATTCATTTTCACTATTACAGAATAATCAAATTTGTGCTGTTACTGTTGAAAAAGAAAATAACAGGGGTGTAATGTAACACTGCTAATGTGATGAAGCATTCTTACTCTGCTGGGTAAAGGATGCTCTGGCTGCCTGTTCCAGCTTTCTTCAAGCAGTGTTTGAGGGGGGAGGTGGAGGGTATTCCATTTGTGGAAGGAGGTTACACACATTCTGATTTGAATGTGTAATTGTGTTTTGATGGCTGAAAGGGTGATGGCTTTGCCCATTTGTGCTTCCTGCCAGGCTGTGGTGTGGTTCTGGGCTGTAAGGACATGACTGTTGCTGCCATCACACATTCAGTGCTGCAATCTCCTGCTTTAGTCATGACGAGCCCCTCATGGTTCTCTCTCCAGAAGAAATGGCTCATATATTCTTTTATGTTCATCTGATGTTTTTACCAGAAGGGAGTAAAGCTTCTAGAGTGTGTTGTTAAAAAGTACAAGCAGCCCCATAAAGGTTCAAATCTGACAGGGATGTTAGGAGGCAGGTCAAGTGACTGCCTAATGAAGATGGATGGAGAAAATTGCTGGTACAAGAATCACATGGTGGGCGCTTAGCCCAGGTTGCTGAAAGTGTGATGGAATCTCACAGCTTCATTTGTCAGTGTCATATTTGGGCTAAAAGTGAGCAGTATTGTTCTCATTTCTTCCAGATGGATAGGTCAACTTTAATATTTATTGCTCTTGTAGAACATTTGTTTGATGTATTTCCATTAGCTAGGCAATAATAGAAAAGCAGTGGAGAGAAACATAAAACAGCTCCCTTCCTCTTCAGCTGAAATATGGCATACCCTAATGTGTAAATATTTCTGAGACTGCCACAGATTTTTAAATTTTTTTATTTATTTGATGACATGATCATATATATTGAGGAGTTTTTAAAAAATAATAGAAAAAACACATTGAGGAAATATAAAATATTTGACTTTCGGTTGAGATTGTTAATCTTTTAACTTTCTGTGAGCTTATAGAGCCTTTCAGGAGAGGCTTTTGCTTAAGAATGTCAGTGACGGGGAGAGGGAGAGAGAGAAGGCACAATAACACTGTATTTGAAGGACTATTATAAGTCTGGAAGTATTCTAGTAAAATCAACTTGAAATATTGGATTTCTAAAATGGAATATAAAGATGTTTATTTCTGTCATCTTTTTTTTCTTAATTTCTGTTGTCGCTAATTACTTTCTCTATGATGGGAAAAGACTACCTCATCTGGGTTGGTGTAGAATTTAAAATAAATAAGTGATTTAACCATTACAAAATGGTGGCTTGTAGCTGATAGTGGTACCCTGTGGTTACTGTTTATGAACTGATTTTTTTTTCGATTTATAGGAATCGGGTTCAAGGTGTTTGACATATATTACTTTATGCTGTGGAAGGAAACTTAGCTGTTTGTGAAGCAGGTGTTGTGTTAAGTGCAGTGCAAACATCCTAGCCATATGTTTCTATAATTTAAATTAATTTGGTACAGTCATACTGTTAATCTTTAGTGACTTGTTGATTGGCATTTTGCAGACATATTTCTGGAAGGCGCCCAATACCATTTTCTGTAGCCTTTCTGGCAGTAGCAGAGAGTAACATTTCCACAAATTGGAATCTTGTACAGCTCTGGGAAGGGAGCCAAGATTTAAATTAGACAATAACCTCTGCTCTGTATATAGCTTCTATTCTTCAGCTGTAGGGAAAGTGATTTGTTTAATACAGTCAGCTCTGTAGCATATAATAGACTGATATATGAGTCACTCCTTGGCAATGTGTGTTTCTTAAATTTATATAGATTGAACAACTAGTTGGTAATGTACTTAGTTACAGTTGTGCAAACAATAACTATTAGCAGAGCTGAACAGACCTGGAAAAAATTGTGTTTGCTTGGTATTTGCTGAGGATTCTGCAGAACTGTTGGATTTTAGAACAATCCTTCTCTTCAGATGCAGAGGATACAATTTCATAATCATGAGTATTCTTTGAGCTTTGGAAAATCGATAATAAAGCTAATAATAAAGCTTTTATATCAGAGTTTAATATTTTTTATGTTTTGTATATGGGCATGTGTTCTTTAAAAATGAAACTTAGCATCAGTCTGTGTTACAGCTACATAATTACATTGCAGCTCTTTTTGTTTTGCTCTTGTGTATTTTTTTCTCTCCATGTAAAAATCTGTTGCTGTCAATTGATACCTGTGAATGCAAAGAATTCTTTTCTTTCCAAACAGCAAGAATCTTTTCTTAAAAGGAGAGCTCTTTACACCATTCAGTTCATGTTTATTTAAAAGCTTAAAATCTTTAGAGCAAATCTCACTTTTTGTCCAACAGAAAATTGATTTTGCTAACAAAAATGGTGTGGGCCTGAAAGAGAATATTCAGAAATATGCAAATCAGTAGAGATAGAAATCTGTTTGAGCAGCTGAACAAAGCAATCAAATTTTCCTCATTGAAAGTTTATTTAGCTCTGCTGTGAACATTTTTGAACAAAATTATAAGCTACTGTTAGTGAAATACTTCTTTTTATAGGAAAAAGGGGCATTCTTTTTAAGCAGAACTATTTTTAATACTCTACATTTTTCTGCCAGGTCTTATATTTACAAAATAAAGCACATTGTAAATATTGAACAATACACAGATATATTTCCTAACAGTTTATAGTATGTGGCATATTCTGGGTGGGTTCCAAGCAGTAGTTAGTATAAATGATATGCCAGTCAAAAATATTTTTGCAACTGTAACCTGTTATAATGCCATCTCTTATCTGAAACATCAACGTGATATGAGCCAGATCTCTTTCCTTAAGCTTTAACTATTATATGAATAATTTCCCTTGTCCTGAACTAATCCTGCTTCTGTCCTGGAAGCTTCTTGCTAGTGCATGACAGCAAAGTATAATTTTATCTAGAGGTTATATAAATCTTAATAATCACTGCTTCTATTAGGTCATGTGCATTTCTTTTTCCTTAGTCAGGGCTCAGTTTTACACAGAATCTATGATGTACTTCAGTGAGTAAGTCAGATTCATACATGTCCAGCATGTCCCTTCCAGGCCATCTCTCTAATGATTCAGCTTCGGTGCAAAAGCTGTTGGAAGTGAGATGAATACTTAAAATTTGACCATTTCTATTGGTAAATAAATGTGTGGTTTCACAGTGTGCCATGTTTGTCATTGGTATTAATTCAAGGTGTTCCTTCATCTTTCATCCACTCTTCATTTCTGCGCCAGGTGAAAAAGAACCCTAAATTGTGTTTACCTCCCCAAATTCTATGTTTCATTTTTTGCAGTGGGACCTGAAAAAAGTTGTATCAGCATAAGCAAAGGTGAACCGAATTACAGAGCAAATAACTAAATAAGCAAGTGGGTGGAGGTTTGAAGCATGATGCATACTGAGATATTCTCTGGTACTTGAGGTCACTTAGCATCATTTCTGCTGGTGGCAGTGCTGACATCAGGACGTTGAGTCACTGCAGTGCCTTTTAGTTTGGTTCCCGTTGCTGCTGATATAACCATTTTCTTGTTATATGGCATATCACTGGTTTTTGGAAGCAGGAAGTGCTGTGAATCTCCTTCATTGTTGATGATGAACATTCTAAATGTTGATGACTCTTTAGATGACTGGGAACTTCTAGTGTGGGGAGTGTGTGAAATTGTCACTTTAACATTCTTATAATAAAAAAATCTATTAATGATGTTGAAGGGCTGTGATACAAGCTGAACACCATTCCATATCTTTCAAGCAAACATAGATTACTGAGCCAGTAGCATGGGTTGTGCTTCTGAGGGGAGGAAGAGACTGGAAAGGGGCCTGAGTTTCCCTAAATTTATGTTTATGAAGGAAAACATAGGAAGTGTGAACACTGTAGAAAGAGAATTTACAATGGAGAATGGTGAAGAGTTTATACTCCTTAGTCCCCCTTTCACACATGCATGGGGTACCAATATGACAAAAACTTTTTCCTTGTCTCAGAAGATGATATATTTATATGTTGACATGAAAATTGATAACCCTTTTATTTTTTTATAGTAGTTATTTTAGCTACAGCTGATATTCCATTTAGTGGAATATGGCACACCACCAGCACCACCATCTGAATCAAATGGTGCAGCCTGATTTATGTCGGCAAATAACCCTTCAGTGTTTTTCTCCCTGGTAAATACCACAGCAGGTTTCTGTTTTTCCTAGGTAATTCTTATACAAATTATTTTTTGACTTTTGATTTGATGAGAGGCATGAGGGTTGGGGGTTTGGTATGTAAATAGAAGCAGAGGGGTTTCTTACAATCAGTGCTTTGTCTGTAAGGTTGGACAAAGGTGAGGTTACAGCACTGAAGAGCTTCCTGTGTCACTTGGAATTGTCCTTGGTGGTTTCAGTGGTGCTAAGGAAGGTCCCACGTGGAAATGTGTGAAGGGTCATCACAGCATGTTACCCAGAATTTCCCATGGATGTGTGTGAGCTTGGACAAGGACAACTGTTCCATGTTTTGGAAAGGGAGAAACCATAAGATTATGTGGGGGACAAAGGAAAGAGACCTCTTTGCTCTAAACCGTTTTACTGGTGGTCTAGAATTATGAGATTAACTTAAATTTCATATTTGCTGTTACAAGCTGGCCATTTTTTCAATATATGAAAAAGTGGCATTTATATGGAAGTGCATAAAAATGTGTGCTTTGAGTTGTTGCTGGATGCTCTCAAAACCATGCTTTAGAAGATATTACAAAATATAATAAATATTTTTCTTTAGATTTTGAATATTTTTCCTTTGCTCTGTTAATCCTTCTTCAAAACTTATTTTAATCTCACTTTTCTCTTACCAGCTTTCAGTTTATCTTTTCCTTGTCTATCTCATAAGCTAATTTTTATTATCCTGCTCTGATAATCATGGCCTTACTATCCTTTTCTATGGGTCTTTATTCCACCCTTTCTCTGCCTCCTAGTACCCAGCACTTGTACAGCATTTTATACCACTTGTATATCTTCTTATTCCTCTACAAACCAGACTATATATATTTTATTTGACAACTCACTTCTTCCATTAAAATACATTTATTGTTCTTCACCAGTTTTGAAAATACAGTTGAGCAACTTTGTTTTGATTAACAGAAGAAATCTCTTTCACTGGAAAACTGCTATAATTCCAGGGCAGATAAGGCAAGTAATTACAGGCAAAACCATTAGTGTGAGGATGGCTTGGTTTTGGGGTTTTCTAAATCTAAAATCACCAGACAATAAAATATTATCAGAAACTGTTCTAGACGCTTGTACAAATGAAGAGAAAGCAATTATTTATAATACCTTTTATTTTTTTACTGGCATTATGTTCCCATGCTTTGTTAGTATTTTCCTCTTTTGGTGGCAAAAAGGTGCCAGAACATCAGGTGCTTTTGCCCTGTTCCTACCTTCTCCATTGCATTCACACTAACAGTGTGCAGTGTTTCCCAATTCAGATAGAAAAAGTGACTGAGAAACGTTATGGTAGAGGAAAATCACCCCAGTTTGGCAGGTACAGCAACCAGTCAAATGGATTTCCTGTGATTTGTTCTTGCTGGGAACAGGCAGAGTGATTTGGATGTTTTGTGCTCCTTTGCATGGTTTTGCATCATTTCACTGGCTCACCAGAACTGGATGTGGGATTTGTAGTTCTGAGCCCTCACGCAACTTTGATATCACAGAAGCAAAATATGTCTGTGTTGTAAAACTTGGCTAAAGTTATTGTGTGTTCCAAAATATAATATAGTAATGAAACAGCTGTAGCCCTGGGTATTTGGGAAACAAAACCCTGAATATACAGGATTTTGCCCTGATTCCAGGGCTCACTTCTGCTGCCCAAAGGTTTCTGATCTCTGAGGAATTTTCCATTTTAAAAGTGGGATGGAATGGTAAGGTTCAAGAAATAAAATAAAATTGAGAGAACTCCCAGGAGCTTGCAGCTAGTTGTAGCAGGCTTCTGCCTGCCAGAAGCACATGTTTATGGTGCAAAGTATTATTTGGTTCTTTCAGAGTGGTTTCTGTATCAAAAATACTATCTCAGAGACACCCAAAGAAATGTTTTTGGTGGAGCTCAGGTCATGTCATCAGCTGACAAGGAAAAAGAGTGCTACATGGATATAAGCTTGTGACTTTCCCCATTTGACCTCCAATTATGAACTTGTCTTGGAATTAATAGGCATCCCTAGCAGTATCTTGCATAGTTGCTGAACATTTAGACAAAGAAAGTTCATGAAGAGATTACAGCTTTTATACATCTACTGATTATGATTACAATTCATGCATCTACTTTGAAGTCATGCTAAAGCTACATCTGATCATTTTAAATTCAACTAAGAAGTATTCAACTTCTTGCACATCTTTGATATGATTATCATGAGACTGAATTATCTCAGTCCACTAAAGTAGGAGAATATATTCAGAGTGTGCGTTGTGAGCTGTGGAACAGCTTGGCAGCAGAAATGCCACTAGGATCTGGTGTCTCTCATACTTCAAGAAAAGAAATGCAAGAATTTGCATGTATCAAAGCTCGTGCTTGCTTACATCAAGACATGAAGGGTAGTACTTGACTGTTCAAGTGAGGTTTTATTACCATTTTTAGTTTTATATTTAAAAACTTTGTTTTTTCTACGGCATCTGAAAATTATGAGAAGGAATTACTGGTGTGCTTTTTAATATGCACTTAATTCTAACACTCATTAGTATTTTGACACACCAATGCTGAAGATCACCTGAAGACTTGAGAGGCCTGGTTTTACGATGGTGCCAGGCATTTCCAGCCCTGCATGTGTGAGATGCTTAATAGAGAATCTCCATATTTTAACATCAGGATTTTCCTAGTATGAAGGTTTGACTGAAATTTTATTCATTTCATTTGTCATAAATGGAATTTGCTGTGTACCCTTTGTGTGTCCTCAACCCTCAGCTGAACCTCAGGGACTGCAATCAATACCAGAAGTAATTTCTGTGCCCACTTTCAAGAAGAAATACAGTGACCCAATTAAGTGAAGAAAATGCTAGACTGTAGTAATGGATAAAAATGCAATTAAAGTAGGTTACTCACATACAAAATAAAGTTTCTGCTGCCCAAAACGTTGCCTTTAGGTTGGAATGAAACAGTGGGAAGCTAAAGATAGATAAATTAAGCTTGATTAGTCTCTGTGGCATAAATTAGGAATACAAACCACCATGAGGGATTATTCTACTCTTAAATTTAATTCTCCTGTACTGTTATTTCAGGGCATTGCATCCAATTCCATCTTGCATGTTTAAATAAAGTCAGATGTTTCTGAAGACTCTCCAGAGGCCTCCCTGCTGTGGGACTTGTAATCATATCCCAACTAAAAATAGTGGAGAAATCCTCCAGGTTTCAGGTTGATGTAAAAAAAAGAAACAGGAGGAAGTGATGTGTTATGTGCCTGTTTACAAAATACATCTGTGATCTATGTTATATTAACACACATAATTTTTCCAAACTGAAAAATGTCATTGCCTGAGGAACACTTGAAGGTGACTGACACCCCTCTGGCGCTGGGGCTGGGGTGTTTCTGGGTGGCTTTCCTCAGTTTCTCACTGGGGTATGTGTGTAGTAAGAGCAGTTACATCCCACAGTCTGTCTTTCTAATAGACTTGCTCTGTACAGCTTTGCACATGGTGAAGTAGATTTAATGGAGACTTTTAAAAAATGATATTTATCTATTTGATTATGATTAGTGCTTCTAAAGTGGAAAGTATTTAATTTCATTAAAAAATGCAGGAACTCATGGTATTGGTATGGCTGAGAGTTGAGATATTTAAGATTTCATGCATGTACTGATTTTAGCCTGAAAGCATCTTTACTGATCCTCCTTTATGATTATTATAAAATGTCTACATCTGCTTCACCCTTTCTCTATCAATTTTACATTTAAAACTTAATATAATTTGCTAGTGTAGTAGAGCTGATTCACAGTCTAGAATGGAATTTACAATTTTCACTGAAGTGAGTGAAATTTGATATAAGATTGTAAGAAAAGCTACTTACAGCCCCAATTGCAGTATAATCACATCACTTTAAATTTGTGTGCGAAAATGTTACAGTAATCTTGAATATAGTGATGTAAAAGTATTTCTTGGGATCCTAAGTATAAAATGCTGTCATTATGCTAAGAAATGCTTAGGTTCAATGCTTAGACAGTTTATATAAAATAAATGAGGGGGTAGACATGATTAACAGCTTGATTGTATGAATTTAATGCGTCAAAGGGGAAAGTGGAACAGAAATGTTCATATGGCAAAACCAGCTCTGCGTTTATGCATGTCCCTCCTGAAGAAACCCAACCAAACAAAAGCCCTATAAGCCTGTTAGGGGTAGAGGGGTGCTCAGAGGTGCAGGAGGGGAGTTGAAGAAGGGCCCTTAATGCTGTCCTTGGTGTGTTAGGGCTGCTCCCTCGCAGGACCTCGCTGGCTCTCAGGTCCCGGGGTGCTGGAGGACTCCTGTCCATGAGCGGGTCATGAGGCAGTGGCTCCAGCCATGGTCCAGTGCTTGATGTCATTGGTGCTCCTGCCACAACCTGTGCAGGGCTGGGGAACCAGATTGGAGGGACAGCCCCAGAATCAGGTCCACAGATTTGGTTTGGATCTTTTTTTTAAATTATTTTGTGCTGTGTTGGAGGCCATTCTGAGAGGCTGTTGATCTTTGTTTGGTAAATGTCATGGAGAAAAGAGACATTTGCATCTTCTCACAGGACTGTGGAAAAGGATCCATTTTGCTTTACCCTTGCGTCATTCTTCAGAGCAGTTGTGTAAAAAGAGCATATTTTAACTGCCATATGTCCTCAGATGTCATCAGAAATAAAATCTTATATAGAATTTCAGCTGTTTAGAGTAATGTAATTCATAAATTGCATACACCAAATGGGTGAGGTGAGAACTGCATGTGTGAGAAGTCCTTTGCTCATGTGGAATCAGAATTGCCACAAAGTTGTAGAAAAATACATACAAACAGGAGCAATATAAGTAAGTTCTTTTTACATTTTAGCAATATTTTCCTTCCCTGACATTTATGTCTAATCTGGTTTATTGCAGCAACAAGTATGTGCTCATGAGAGTGGTTGTGAAAATAATTTTGTAGTTCATCACTGCAAACATATCTAGGTTAGAAAGCAAAGCAAGAAAACATGTTCTTTAAATATTAATGTATTTTTAAACAAAGACTTTAACTACAGTGGCCTCTCCTTGGCTTTGTCACTGAGTATCTTAACATCTGGTCTCTTTCTGTGTTTCAAGCTTCAGACAACACCAGGGTGTGATGATAGGGAATGTACTTCAGAATGATGTGAAGTAACATCTGTAGATCTTGTAGAACCTTTTTAACGTGAAACTCAGTGGGTTAGTCTAAGTTTGATATTTGTATTAGCCTTGTACAGAGGAGAAGTAGTATTAGCGTATGTAGGAGGACACAGAGATATACCCAGAATCTATGTTAGAGTGTCTATTTTATTACCTTTGAAGGCACAGCTCCACAGACTGTGGACAGACATTCTTGTCTACAAAGAGTCAAAATAGTAAATTGAAACTCTTTGAACATGTAATAGCAAAATTGTTGGTATGTTTGTCTTGGAGAACACTTTCAAGATTCAGACTAATTTTCTAACACCTTAATCTTGTATAAGTATTAGGACCAGGACTGCTCTTTGAACCACCATTTAATATGCATGCATTTAAATATGGAATAATTAGCATTAAAAGTCTGGCATATATTGAATTGCCTTGAACATCAGTCAGCAGAATAAAACTCTGCATATTCATACAAAGTTACTTCTTGCATATAAAAACATTTATAGAATGTGTCCTTCTTAAGAGATCTGAAAATGTCTAACATGAGACCATTAAATATTCCTTTCACTACTGTTCCTAAGACTTGTTCAGTATCATACTTTGCAAAATATCATTCAGTTACAGCTTTTGGCTGTGGAATTCATTGAAGGAGTTCATATTAAAGAGTTTGGCTGGAATCACAGAGATTAAGTCTGTGCTTTTTATTGTTATTGTCAAAGTTTTTATTTGCTTGGCTGAAAGCTTTTAAAGTAACTTCAAATGTTTCCATTCTAATTGCTTTTCCAAAACTTTTAAATCTGTACTATGTGCAAACAGTGTGTCTGATGCATATTGAGGCTATATGAATAAAATATAAATGTCTATTTTTCTTTCGGATCTTGCTCAAGTATTTTATCCCACTGAGATTTTTTTCAGCTCTAAGCAGAGTTAGAGAATGTGCATGTGTACACATATATACAGGCATAGCCTCACTTATATAAGGATATATATAACAATTGGTGTGGCACATGTTTGAGACTCAAAAATTGGAATCTAAATGGTCCCCTGAATTAAAAGCTTTAAAATTTTAAATATCAAAAGACTGTCACATGTATGATTGTACACATATTTATGAACAGATTCTCTAATTAATGAACCACTAACAAGATTATCATTTGCCTAAAATTCAGGATTGAGAATGCGGCAGCAAAGCTGGGTACTTTAAAGTTTTGGGCTCCTGTCTGTTGGCTTGTTGCTCATCAGTGATGTGGTTGTAAGCAAATTCAGTTTTCTGGCATGAAATAGGAATGTCTTTAGTTTTCAACAGGGCCTCCATTTCCTCCAGGTTATTGCAGGGTCCTGATAAGGTGTGATAGAGAATCCTGATGGGGAAGAAATGGAGAGAAATAACTGTTGTGTAGCAGGTTCTGGTGGTCAAGGTTGCCGAGGCTGACACCCCCTGGGTGGCTTTTTACGAGTCCTTGAAGACATGTCCTAGCAAATTTGTAGGCAGAACCTAGGAGGAAATTAACCCACCTCCAGAAAGTATGAACTACTGGAAATAAGAAAACACTGTAATCTGTCTCAAAAAGCTGATTGCTACTGTACTATTCTATAATAATCACTAATCTTAAATCTGTTCTAAAAATATGAACAGAAAATCTCAAGTATAAACTTGGCATGTATAGTATGTTTTACCCAGTGGTCCAGTATTCCATTAAAGTCTTCCAAAACGTTCTCTGTTACTGACAGAACATTGTCTCTGTGCACGTATCCCTACCCTTGTGCACACAGAGACAGCAGTTTTCTCTTAGATGGAGCTGGGATACCTTATGTGCTTACTCACATGCGGTCACAAGCTGACCCAAATGTCTTTTCCCTGCATCTGGTCCAACTCTCCATCTCCTTTATGCTCAGTGGCTCAACCCATAACCTCCTAGTGCTGCTGTTGTCTATGGTGAATAATACAACTGGTGCTGGGCAACACACACCTTAAAACATTGGCATCCTGCCAGAGGAGTGAGTCCCAATATTTCTGTGGGTATTGATGTGGTGTCAAAATCAAGGCCACTATTTTGCATTCATCTTGAGATAAAATTTCTTCTTCATTTGCAAGATTTAAAACAATGCTTCATTCACTTACAACGATATGAATCCTTACAACTTTGCTGGTGTGGCATCTGTAAACAACAATCTGTCTCATTGTTTCTAGTAGCAAAATCGAAATAGAATACTTGTATTCTATAAAATAATTTGTATACCATCTACTGCTTCTGAAATATTGAAACTTCGATGAATGACTTGCTCTTCCAGAAAAGAACTCTCTGCGCCTACTACGAACACATCATAACTTAGGAGTAAAGCCTCTACAGAGATTAGCTGGATATCCATCTAGAACAGAAAGGATTGGCAAATTCTTGCATGTTTTTTTTCTGTTCATTGAGAAAATAAATTGTGTTTTTTGTTGAGAACCCCCCAGTATTTAATTTAATACATCTGGTGAGGACACTGATGTTTGTAGGTGGTGATAGTTAATACTACTTGAAAAAAAAAGAAAAATAAAAAGTCCCCTGTCCCAGCCCTCTTCCCACTCCTACTTCTGTTGCCAGAATAATTTTAGTGTATATTGTTTTGTTTGGAATAATCAGGCTGAAGTAGCATTAGTCCAGCTTCTCATCTTTTAATTACAGACAGTTTATTGTCTATGCTGTCCCACTTTCTGCATGGTTCCCCACCAGCCAGCTAGACTTAGCAATCTCCATTAATTTAATTTGGCATTTCATTCAATCAGACAGGCTGTGAACATGATGAATTTTTTTTTTTTTTTAAATAACACAATGCTCATTCTTAATTGATGTCCTTATCAGACATTGTATTTGCCAGAGCTGTAATTATTGGTCAGGCAGCAAAATCAAATCTGCCCAAATGCAGTGAAGATGTTCTTCGGTGAAATTATTAAGATACAGTACTTAGACCTGCAAAGTAATTTAGTTTTGGTCTGTAATTACATCTTTTGGGATTGTTATCTTTCATTTTACTCATAAGGGTAGTGTAATCTCAGAGGAATTAATTTGGCAAATATGAAGATAAAACTGAGATTCTTGCCATAATATATATTTGTGCAAGTAGATATTTCTCTATATGAAAACTGCAAGTATGCTCACACCATAAAAGAATGATTTTATTAATGGCTATATTTAAAAAAAAAAAAAAAGTGTTCTAATTTTACTGCAGAAATACTGGAAGTGTGATCAGTTGAGGGTGCCATTTTCCATTGGCAGCAAATTGGCATCGGAAATAGTAGAATTTGGATGTGTAACTGCCTAAAATACATAAGAGGATGTATAGTGCTGTGACAGAACTGGTTTAGAGCTTGTTCTGCAGGCAGTGAGAATTTTTACTAGAAATACTATCCCAAGAAACTTGAAATGTGTCTTTTGACTGAACATTTATCATTATGAAAAGACTGCTAGTGTAATGATAATTAAGTCTGAATTCTGTTTTCCAATAAGGGTTGGGGTAAGGTTTCCTTTAATTAAAAAAAAAAGCAGCAGGGAGTGGATTCTGTCATAACTATTAATTCTTTATTTATTCTCAGATATATGATATGTAGTCTTTGAGTATAGAATTGCAGTCATACCTTTTAAGCAAAATTTAAGTTGATGGATTAGCTATGAGTAGATGATAAAATGTGTTTCATTCCTGTTCTGGATATCTGTTTTTTAAGTTTTTCTTTTGGGACATTTATTCACACTTCATGGTTTTGCTGTTATCCTGTGCTGGAACAATAACCTTTCCAATGGTGGTTCTTCCTTGGGGTTGCACTATTATACACCAGTATTGTAAAAAGAAATATTTGGAATATTTAACAAGTTTCCCTGCTGAATTAGATTTTCTTTTTTGAGTGTAAAAATACTAGTATTTTAAACATTCATTTTTGTTCTGTTGAGATGCTCAGATAAAAGTCTGGGCTCCTTTATGTCTGGTTTTAAGTTCCTTATGTATTTCCGTATTTGACCTCTTGAGGCAGTGAATAGTTGGATGTGAGTTCTAATGTTTTTCAGATTAGAATTGCACCACAGGCCAGCTGATTTAAAGACAGGTTATAAAAAATACTAATGACTGAACATTGTAAGTAAAATGATTTCTCCATTAAAATCAGCAGCAACATTCTGATTAACTTTTATAGGTTTGAAATGTTACTCTGTGTTTCCATAACACCTTCAAATGTTGTTTGCTTTACTTTTGAAGCTTTTTTTTTTAAAACTACTATGGTTTTGTGGTGTCAAGTTCTCTTCTGCTTGTTTTATCTCTTGCTACAAGGAGTCAATCACAGTTGCCAAAGAGCCCAGAGAGTGGCCACAATTCAACATTTGAGATTTTCTGAAGATTTTTTTGTAGAAATTCAGACTCAGCGGACATTTAATTGCTGATTTTTATCCCAGGCTTCCAAGGGTGTTCTGTGGTGTTCATCATATCAGACTTCTGCCTTAAAACAACTGCTCATTAGTCTCAGCTTTCATAACCAACCAATTTTTAAGCTCTGGTGAGTAAAAAGAGTAGTTTGAAAACCCAAGTAGCATTGTGCTGTGCCAATTCCAAGTGGCTTATCCCTTGATTTACAAACAGATATCCTAACATTTGGCCCCAGAGGTCTGGTCTAAGAAAACATGCACTTTGTAGAAGTGTGGCAGTGATACAGTTTTTATATCCCCAAAGCTGGGCAGGAGTTGATTTGGTCTTCATTAGGGCATGTGCTGAGGAAGGAGAGGGCCGGAATTTTTCCTTTGCATTGCAAATAAACACCCTTGCTAGAGAAGCTGGATAAGACCAGGTGTTCGGCTTCAGGTTTGGTAGTCGAAGAGAAGAGAAGAGCTTCAACCAGCTATTTTAGAATGAATGAGTTTTCTGGACATGCTTTATACAACGTGTTAGTAAACCAAGCATCCGGTCTCATTCCAGTCTTCATGTCTGTCCAGAGGGAGTTCAGCAGGGTCAAGACTCAGGCGCCTTTCCAACATAGAGGAGTAGAGGAGCTGTCATAGTTTTAATGCAATGATTTGCATGAAGAATGGAAGCTGTGATTCACATCAAGTTCAGAAGAGGCTTTGTTTGTGTGCTGTTCATTTCCTGAAATGGGCAGATGCGTGTGGTTTCCTAGGGTTGGTGGTGGCAGTCAGCTGGCTACTCCCACTTACTGTGTTTGTCAAAACTGAAGAGAGAGTTTGAACTCCTGAAACCAAAGGAAACAAATTGCACTTTGTAATGCAATGGTGTGTATTGCCAAAGGAAGCTGGAGACATTTTATTCTCTCCTAGGTACAGAGCAAGAGTGCTCTGAGATCTTTACATGAAAAGCTTTATGCAAAACCTACCCTATTGCTCTGGCAAATTTCTTTGCAAAGCATCCCAACACCGTCCCAAAACAGAGATAGCTGGCCTAGGTGCTGCACTGCACTCTCCTTCTGTCCCAGGAAACCCAACAGGTGCAAGCCTTGGAGTCTACCTGGGCAGGCCAAAATGCTGGGTCTCCTCTTTAATTTGAATCCCTCTTGTCAACTATACCAATGCTCTGAGCTGTTTATGAGGGGTCAGAGGAAGGGATCCTTAAGAAAATAATTGAAGAAAAATATTGCCTGCAACAAGAGTCTTTTCACAAAAAATTATTTTAGTAAAATAGGCAAGAACCCGTTGTTCTATTTAGAATGATTTATAACTGTTCCCAGCTGATCACAAAGTGTTTCTAAATTAAAAGCCATTAATTATAGCCTTATATAGATACAAAGATATGCAAGAAGTGCTTTGTAATTCCTGCTCTGCACTTCAGGTGAGAGCTTTTTAAATTACTTGGACCATTGGAGCCACCTGCTTGACTAAATGCTGAGGGCCCTGTGTTTCAGTACTCATCAGTGCATTGCAGTGTTAACATTGTTACTGATTTTTCTCATTTCTCCAGGGCAAATACTAATTAATGGATACAATTCACAGCTGATTAGCTGTAGTTTCTTCAGTAATTACATTCGCAGACTAACTGTTCAGAAGAGGATTTCTAACCCAGTTCTTATTTCACTCTAAGCTTAATTTGTTTTTTGAATTGTTTAGGTCCTTAAGATAATAACCATTTTATTTTCTTTTGTTGTTATAGGTACCATTAGATAATATGGAAGTTTAATCTTAGAAATACTCACTGATAATTGTTATGTGCCTTCAATGGATTTCTAGTTCAGAGACAAAAAATAAATGTAAAGAATATTAGTTGTGATCCATACTAATAAAAGCTGAAATATTCCAGTTTCTGACATCAGTGCCTGAGTCATACACAATAGGGTCTTAAATATCATAGCCTAAGAACAGAATGACTTGAAGGATATGTACCTGTAACTTTTAGCTTTGACATTCCTTGTTATATCATTTGCTTCCACAGCCTTAATAAAATGGAAAATTTAATTGTCACTCTCCCCTTTGTTTTACTTTAATAAAACAAAAAGGAAGAAAACCACCTGGCAATCAGAAAGCAGTAGCTGTGGTGTGAGCAATACATGTACATCAAAGCAATGTAGAATTTTACTCTTCAAGGTAAAAATCAGCCACAGTTCTGTTTTGAGGCACTGGAGCCCTTAGGATGCTAAGGTTATTAAAATAGGGGAGGTTTTGTCCCCACTTATTTATCCAGTGTTAGTGTAATACTTGCCTAGTGTACCTTTGCCCTTAGATATCCTTTGAAAACTTGACTTTTTTTTTTTGTTACTGTAGAAAGAACAGCTCTATTTGAGCCATTTGAGTTTTTCATGTAAATCATTCTTAGTTTGCCACTAACTGACATGAAAAATTCTATCCTGTCGATCGCACTGTTGAGCTGAAGTAGTGTCTTTGTGCAACAAATCCACACACACATCCGTATGTGCCAAAACAGTCATTTGAATGTGCAATTTTACTTGAATTTTTTAAGCTCCAAACATGGGTGACATCTGGGCTTTTAAAAAATGGATGACATTACTTGAGTATCTGCATAGCTGGGGATAACAGAGTTTTAATAGCTATGAGGCAGCCTACATATTGTGCTAAGGCCTCTGTTGCTTAACATGTGTTATAGGTTGAAAGATTCAGAATGATAAGTACACAAATGGAATTTGTTGCTTCAGAATGAGGGATCTCATCTTGTATTCCTTCCCTCCCCTATGAGTGTCTCCTAATTTTGGTGATGTCCTGTTTAGTCAATCTGACAATTCATCAGGTACACAAGGCTCCAATTCTTTTTCCGTTCCTTTTTTTTTTTTTTTTTTTTTAAATCTCCTTTTAACTTTGTCTTATTGCCAGAAGTGGATGTTTTGAGTTTTCAGGGAACAGGCTTTTCTTGAAAGGATCACTGGTCCCTCCAGTGAGAAACTGGGGAGTCTGAAACATTTCACTGCTAAAAACAGTCAGGCACTAAGTGCAGTTGTAGCAAATTGAGCTGAAACAAAGTGGTTTTCCTTTCAGGCCAGGTTCAGCTGCTCTGAAAGCACAACAGAGTTCCTTGCTTGGAAAGAACAATCTATGCAAGTGCATGGTCACCCATCTTCAAGTGCTGGTTGCAGAGCTTATGCTGCTTTTGTAAGTGTTTGCTGTTGTGGGGCTGAGGAGGGGTTAGGGTCCACCAAGATCCAGCAAGATAAGATAAAACAAGGCCTTCCTAAAAAAATTTGTTTTATAAAACTTGAAAATGGGAGTTAAGAGAGGAATGCTCAGTGTGGCTTTAGCAGCAGTGATGTGTTAGGGACAGCACAGGGGCTTTTTCCTCACTTGGCACTCTATCTTGCCCTGTGCTCTTTGCCTGGTAGTAGCGATGTGCAATTGTGAAAGCCTGTTTTACTGCAGGTGCATGTCATGCCTAGTGTCTGTTCCTTGCAGCAAAGACTGTGGATGTTCCCTCCTCTGGGAACATGTGCAGGACTGGTTACCAGCCTACATGCCTTTGGAAGTGCCGTTCAAGGGCATAAGGCACAGTATTATGCTGATAATCTTTCTTTCTGTGTTCAGTCCCTAGAAGTAAAAGTACTTCTTAACAAATGTTCATACTTGAGAATTTGGAGGAAAATGACTGTGGCATCAAAGGAAATGCCTTCTTATCACTGGCATATGGCATGAGAGTTGCACCTCAGTGGGAGCAAGTGGGCACTGGGCACACCTTGGGGTCTGGGTGTCAGACAGTTTCTCTGGTTTGCAAAATCTTCCGGTGTTAATGTTCACTGGGAGACGGGGCACTCCACTGGAGTGAAAGATAAACAAAGGCGGATTGTTTGGCTTTTCAATTTTGTGGAAAGAATGGGACTTCAGGAACAGCATTGCAGATTCTCATTCTTCCCCTTACTGGTCTTCAGCTTTTTAAAACCAGGTCTACTTGGAGTAGTAATACAGCAGCTCCTTCTGGCTGCAGCAATCCTCCGGGTCAGGATCACTGATGGAAATATTACAATGTGCATCAGAAAAGAGGTAGTAGAAGTGTCTTTCCTTGGAGTCTCTTTCTAATGGATTCTTAATTTCCAAAGTCACCTTTAGGTCTCTGGGGTGGCTTTGCTGCATGGACAAAAAGTCGGAGAGATACATATGAATATCTTCCTTTCACAGACTGGGGGATGCAGAGTATGTAATAACAATAATAATAATAATGATGATGATGATGAATTCAATCAAGTTCTGACTTCAAAGAACATCTGCAAAATTACATCTTATCTGTTTGTTGATTTAATTTTGTTGGGTTTTTTTCTTCCCCCAACCTTTTCTATGCCAGTGATGGGGTAAAGAAAAGTTTATCATGGCATACATTAAATCCAAATATTTATTTTTCTTTCAGTTTGGAAACAATAACAACTACATGAACATGGCAGAGGCAAATAATGCATTTCTTGCTGCAAATGAGGTAGATGTTTTTATTTTTTATCTATGCTCATATTCTGCTGTTTGCTGTGATAATTTAACAGACTCTGAATGGATGAAGAGTGAAGTGCCGAATTTCTGTGTGTTTTATGGAGCACAAAATAAAGACTTTAATGAGAAAGAAAATAACCTGACAGCTCTCCATTACTAGTCAATTTAGCTGTCCATAAGGCTGTTACTTACATAGCATGTCAATAGAAACAAATCTGCTTTATGTATGGAAAAAAATTATGAACAGAAGGAAACAAATAAAAAGCACAGTAGGTGTACACTTTGAAAGCAAGCTTAGTAATAGTCATTACTAGCTAATGTTCTAATTTTTGTTATAGATACAAATGGTTTAATTTGGGTTCTTAATACTCATATGAGATAGAAAACCAAAGCCAGCTCTTTTGCCTGAAGTGTATATGCTGCATCAAGGAATCTTTTGAATCCAGGCTCCAGAATAAACCCAGAGCCTGGGTTGTGGAGATGATGTATTTGATCACTGCCTGTGTGAGTGGAAACAGGAGAAAGTGTGGCAGCTCCAGGCTCCATGTATCTGCTAGGTGGGGCCACGTTACAGCCAGTTAAAAGACCATCAACACATTAATCCTGACCCCAAGTCCGGACAGAAACTGCCTTTGCTCATCCTTGAAACCCAAGCTCTTACTCCAAAGGAAAGAATGGAAAGTGCAAGATGCACTGTCTAGTATGTGCACAGCAATATGGAGAACAAGAACTGTTTATATAGGGTGCATGTCATAACTGATCTTCCCAACATGAGGAAAGGGTAGAAAACCAGGCAGCCCTGATTTTCATATTGTAAGTAGGAATTCAGTCACAGGTATTCCTGTGCACTTCTAAAACAGTGATCTCAGAGAAAATAAGCAGAAAGGTGTATCAATAAACATGAAGGTTAGAATTAAGGGTAGGATTTTATGAATCATTTATACAATGGTCACCATATCTTTTTACCCAGCAAGACTGCTTAGATAAGGGAATATTGTTTGGCACTAGCTCCAGTGTTATTTGTGATAATGAACACAAACCCCATCTGTAATGACAACATGATGTTTCTTTCTGTAGAATTTCTTTCCTACATTTGAATCAAACATTGATGAAAGCTCTGCTGCCAGCAGCTGTTCAGAGACAATTTAATTCCAGCTGTGATAATTCACCGTGTCAGACATTGGCTGTTATATGTTGATACAACAGTTCTCCAGATTTGCATTTTTATCAAAAGGAACAAATGTTTTGAACATTTCAGTACAGATGGCATTTAACCATGCACACAAGTTTTTTTTTTTTTTTTTAATATATGTGTAAGATATAAATATTTGAAAAGTTAATAACTTTAAAAAATGTGATTGGTAAGATAAATCTCACAAATGTTATAACATCTTTTGGTCACAACAGCACCTTTCTGCAGTCTCAAATTGCATGCTATTCAGGCTCTTTTTACAGACTGAATAGCCCAGTGATTTGGATTTAAGGCTACTTCACTAAGGGGCTTTCTTTCTTCTTAGATTATATCTATTTTATCCTCAATCTGAGGTCTGTTTTATGTTGTTTTGGTTTGTGTTTTGTTTGGTTGGTTTTTTTGGTTTGTTTTTTTTTTTAAGATATATACATATTTGGATAAATTATACAGTTAGAATTGAATTCAGATTTAAAAATGTTAAGGCATTCATCAATTTACTCTCCCATTTGTAGTAAGTGATGAGTATTAGGATGAATGCTACTTTTCTAAGTAAAAGATTGTATTATTATCTAGCTGCACTATATATTTCTACAGCTGTCCTAGAATTATTCTGTTAGATGGGCAAAAAAGATCCAGTTCTTATAATTACTAATATCTCATAAATATGTCAAGTAAAGAGAGGTTCAAATGTACTATAATAATACTGATTTCATTGAACCTTTTTGCTTGAACAAGGAATAAAAATATGATTAAATGTTACTGTTGGTATTAAAGCATGAACCTTACTTTGCAATTACTCCATTATAATGTATTTAATTATAGTGGTTTTGCATTAACATGAATGTAGCTTTCTTGGTATTATTTTGGGCCTGAGCACTGCTGTGCTAGAATCCCATTTTATTTCTGTAAATAATGCCTTAAGAGTGTAATCCTAGAGCACATTCAGGCTTAGAAGCCACACATTTGCTTTATGTTTTCTGTCTCTATGTCATGATTACTACGACTCATTTTAAAGCACCTTAAATATTTATTGAAATAATATTTCAAGTGTTAATTACAGTGGTAAGGAAAACAGCCAAATGCCACATATCAAGAATGAGTCTTTATCCGTATTGTTAATGTGATATGTTAGATTTCATTAAGCAGTAATGGGGTAGCAAATGAGTCACAAATTACAGTTGCATCTGTTACTAGACCACATTAGTGCCAAAATAACTGCAAATGCAGCCATAGGGTTATGTTCATTAGCCAATCACTTCTCCTGGCCAATCCATCCTTTGTGTTTTGTGAACTATGGGGTCCATGAGAAGAAAAATTCACACCTTTTGTAATATAGCAGTGGGGAAGTCAAACATGTCCCTAATCCAGGCCCAGCCTTCATATCCAGAATTAAGTTACAGCCTTGCAGTTGGAGCGAGATGGGCACAGTCTCAGCAGACTCTGACGGTGCTGCAGACTGCAGCAATCTGGGACCTCATCATTTCTGGTGTGAGACCAATAATGACAGCTGACAGGTTCTATATGCAAGCAAAGGTTTTTCTTGTGTTTCAGTTTCCATCTTCTCTCAAGCGGTTATTAATTTATATCATCATTAACAGTTTGAAGGATGACAATTTGCAGCAGTTAATGAGATCTTTCACTGAACTTATCATTTTTAAATTAACTGGCATTAAGTCACTCTTTCAAACAATGTAATTAATACATAAAACAATTCTCCCTCCCGCCCCAACCTGAATCCTGAACTAAGGCAAACAAACAAATCCCAGAGCAGCCTTGCATGTCCAGAACAAGACAAGAGTGCCTATTTTAGGATTGCCAACTGCCCAATTTGATCAAGGCAGTCCTGATTTGGGTACATTTAAAATGGCCTAATTTCAAGCACTGAATTTCTATTATTAAGTAGCAGTGGACCTGAAATAATACATGAAAGTTCATTTAACTCTCAAAAAATTTGAATAAGCGTAACTCATTTGTTTCCCAAATAAAAGTCAGCAATGTTGAAGCCAGATACAGTCTCTACTTGAATAAAGATTATCTTTGACAGACACATGCACACATACAACCATGCGCAAACCCTGAAGATAACTGGCAGTAAATGTTTTGCTCAAGGCATCTTAACAGGTGTTTAGTTCATAACAAACCTACTGTTCAAACAAAGCTGGCTTGCTTCAGAAAGCACTGGAAGCTGCTGTAATCACCCTCATGCTTTCAAATGCCTCTCCTCCAAATGACACCCTGTGTTTAAAAGGTTTCACCCTATTTTGGGGATGGAAAAGAAATAAAGAATGATAATATTTCATGTTTGTTAGTGGATAAAGGCAAACAAGTTATGAAATGGTCAGTACTGAGTTCCTGTTGTGTGTGTGCTACAAAATTGTCAGTGTTTTATGAAGCGTGAGAATAATGTAAGCTGTTTGTGCTATTTTACTAACATATCAATTAAGTGGCAGTTTGTTATACAGCCAAATCTAGTGTAGCTGATATTTGGACTAACGGACAGATGTTGCTAATTAAGTACACATTAAAAAACTGTTAATACTGATACTCCATTAAAGCCATATGATAATGAGACTTAAATCTTTAATCAGAATGATCCACAAACCCCTTCAGCATATGAAACTTAAAAATTTTGTTGGTTATACGGTTTGCATTTGAGAACAAACCAAGACTTGGACTGCAGGTGTGGAGGTGATTGCTGAGCTCTGTGTGCCCTAACATTGTTTGCCTTGTCCTGTCCTTTTCCAGCAGACGTTCCATACACCGAGCCTTGGGGACGAGGAGTTTGAAATCCCACCCATTACCCCCCCGCCCGAGTCAGACCCTGCACTGGGCATGGCAGATATACTGCTGCCCTTTCAGGGCCTTGGTGACCAGCTGCCTGCACAAGGAAATGAATTTACACCTCAGTTTCCCCCCCAGAGCTTGGATCTTCCCTCTATTACAATATCCCGGAATCTCGTGGAGCAAGATGGCGTCATCCACAGCAATGGATTGCATATGGTAGGTCTGGTCCTTTGTGTGTTCCCATTGCCTAATAGTGTCTGTCAAGTGTAGATTTGTGCCATGTCTCAGTTTTCACTGACCCCTCAGAAGATCTGTGTGATTTCTTGGGAGCCTGACCAAGCATTGCCAGCATTCTGTGTCACGTTACAGGCATGTTCTGTATGAACGATGACACGTGTTGTTAGACAGCAAACAATGATTTGCTATTACTCAGTTCCCTAAGGCAGCTGACAAATGGTTAAGGGTCAAATACTGGTGGATTCAGCAAGATAAACATGGTTGTTAATGTACAGTGAAATGTTCTACTGTTTGTGAACAGATCTCTTGTGAAGAAGCTGTCAGGCTTTACAAACACAGAATTTTCATTTTGGGAATGGATTTGGAAGCCCATATCCGTTGGCATCATGTGCATCCCAAGTGCTCCTAAAGTTCAAAATGTGTTATACAGCTGGCACTGGCATCAAGAATTGAAAGACCATAGTGTTGGCCAGGGTGAACTACAGCATCTAGAATGAATTGCTTGTCTGTATTTGAAGTAGGACTCACATCTGACATCCATCAGGATATTTTGAGAGTGCAGTATTGAGAGTAGCTCAGAAGGAAGGCCAGACACAGTATGGCAGCAGGAAAAAAGCAGTGTTATTTCCCTCTATCCTGTATATTCCATGGGCTGAATCTTTTATAAATATGAATGAATTAATTTTTTTTTAAACTCATAATAGAAGTGATAGGGATGTATTACCTTGACATACTCAGAAATATAGGGCCATAAAAAGACTTTGTTGTGTCCGATGCTCTTGTTGGCCACAGAGGCTGGGACAGGGTGGTCTTCTGTACCTGGGCTGTGCCAGAGCCCTCAAGAATAGGGAGGCATGATCTGGGTGGGAAAGAGCTGAGTGATGGGGACTGTTAGGCTAATTCCAGTGTTAATTAGAACAATCCAAAGCAGGGATGGGTTCCTCCAGAACCTATACACACTGAAGGGCTGCGATCTTCATGGGAGGGTGCATGGGGCAGTTCCTCTGTTGTTGCAGTGTTTCTCTTTCAGCTCTGGGTGATCTCCCAGTGTGGGTTTCTGAGAGCTTTGTGCAGTAACACTCATACTGCCAGCAATGAGACACAGCTGTGAGCCAGTTTATCCTACTCAGCATTTTAAACTCAGTGCTTACAATTAGAATTAGTTTCTGTGTTGCATATTGAAAAGCGAGTGAATGTTTAGCTTGAACAGATATTTTACATCAACTATATTTTTTTCTGATTAGCTCTTTTATATAGGACCTTTTGCTGAACTTGGTGTAGTGAAAATACATATTTACTGCTGGACTGAAATAAGGGTTGTGTTGTTATGTTGTGATTTCTTTTTTATTATTCTGGCAAGTTAAAATTAATTAAAGATTTACAAACCAACAGGCAGCAAATATTTCTCTGTAATTCTACAGACTGCTGACTTCATTGCAAATTTTAATATTTCTTTGGAGGTCATGAAGAATAGCTAGCGTTAATGCAGAGTGAACCACAAGCTGCTCACTACTTAGGAGATACAGAATTCAGTCATTCTGTGGATCCAAAACAGGGACTGCCTAAAAGAGGCCTTGAAGGATATGGTATTTGTTTTAGATCTCATTTTGCACTGTACATGTTGGGTAACTTCTGAATGAAGATTAATAAAACCCGAGAGTCAGGAATGTTGTGCCTGAAAACAAAAGTAATGGAGTGTGTGTGCACTGAATACAATGAGACTTGGTCAGAAAATACTGTGGGCTGGATCGGCCCACAGAAAATATTGTGGGCTGGATATGTGTACGAGTATCCCCTCAATGTTAGTGAGTGCTTTGTAACATGACCCAGTTTTGCCCTTTAATTTTGCATTCTTCCACTGAATGTGATTCTTCCATGAGTAAATGCTGTCACCTTAACAGTCCCAGCCAGAAGAGGTCTCCTGGTTATGTATCTCTTTGCTCACCTCTTCTGGTGCTGAATGGTAGGCTTCACATCTTCGCCTTTTCCCTTGACTGAGCAATGTAGAAATTACTGGCACAGTTGACACTGACTCCATTGGTAAAAATTTGTTCCCGTAGAGGTCAGTGAGAAGATGTAGAGAAGCTCCTTCCTTCTCACCCCAGTAGTCCAGTGGCATTTTTTAGGGTGATTGCCAATTCAAAGCTATGGATTGGGCACTTGTGTGCTACAGTTTTGCTGCAGAGAGCTGACGAGGAATTCTGTGATTTGATGTGGAGGAGCCACATAGGGAGGTTTGTGTTTCAGATATTCCCCACAACTGCTTGATTTGTTTCATGCTGTGAGATGGAGTGGCCCCTGCCATTGTGTTCTAGTCAGTAGTCTTTTTCTCTTCTGCTCATAAATGCTAGGTAGCTTTGGGAAGTTTAAAAACATTAACAGAGGGTCCTTGCATAGCTTTCCCCTGAACTCACATCGCTCTCTTTAGTAGTCAAATTTTCCAGCAGTTAATCTGTATTTCAAAAATAAAAAATGAAAACATTATATCATATTTTATGTAGAAAATGTGCACTTTATTAAACTGGTAAATATTTATTAATAATATTAGAATTCATCTTTAAATTAGATATTTCATGAATTACCTTGCCTTGGAGCTATAAAAACTTTATTGCAGCAATAAAAAAATGTAAAGGAGGCATTTTGACTATGAAATTTCATTTCATGGTCAATTGAATTTACTATATCTGAAAGAACTAAAGATGGGGTTGTAAAATAATTATGATGTTAGTATACACTTACAGAACAATGTTCCTATCCAGCGATACTGGGATAGTCTTATTTAAACTCTGTATTAATGGTGTACTGCTAATCGCTAAAGCTTCTTGAGATGAATACAAACTTAAATTATTTTAATATTAACTGCATTGAGTTTATTGCTTATTTTGTGAAGCATTAGAGAGCTTTACTGTAAGCAATATTTAATTTAGGTAAATGTAGCCCTACCCTGTTGCAAAGCCTGGTAGAAAAATTTCACCTTGAAGAAATGTCATGAGATTTTAAATCACAAATGTTGGAAAAATAAAATGGGCTTGGACAGAATTATGATTAATACTGTGTGTCTTTGGCTTTTTTCTATGTACTACCTGACATGTTCACCTATAAACTTGAATGCAGAATCGCCAGAGGCATGGTTAAAAATAGGTTATGTCAAGGTTTTCCTATGTCTCCCTTAGGGTATGGAGTTGGCTAGGTACCACGTAATGCTTCTGCAAGTATCTCACATATTACTCCCAGGAAGACACACACAGAGAAAAAAACAAGAGATAAAAAGAAAAAAGATTTAACATATTCTTTATGTATTATTATATTGAAAATATGGTGCAAGAAAGATATTTATTCTCAGCATAAATGTGACCTAGCAATTACTAAAGATTGTATTGGTGAGTTAACCATTCTTTATGTTATTAAGATACACGTACTATGGAAAGAGTGACAATTTGTCACAGTGCTGATTAACTTCATTATTATTGGCAACAAACACAACACATTTATCTTTACAGCATTTTTTAACATTCAAAAACAGGCAACAGCAACAGAAAGAGGACATAAAACGGAGGCAGTTTGATTAATTTTAATATTTTAATAATATGCAAATAAAATTCTGATGTTCAAAAAGGAGTCACTGAAAAATGGAGTGTTGATGTACATTTGACTTCAAAGAATGCGTGAATTTACATGATGCAAATATTATCCCTATAAATACTTGAATATAAATAAGCAGAAATCAACTGCAATATCCTCATTAAAAATCAACCCCCAATATTTTATATTAATACTCTGTTCTCTGTTGAGCTGCCCATAAAAAATTATTTTAATCTGCAAACTGTGGCAATTCTATAAAACTACAAGTTTTGCTCCTGAGGGTTCCTTTTTTTAACACCTCTCTCTAATCTGCCCAGCCTGCTGAGTAGCATTGACATCAGTAGTACATCAATTTCAGAAAGTGGATTATTTTTACTAGACAGCTATTGTGACATATTGGGTCAGTCATAAATGAAAGATATTCATGCAAGCATGCAATACTTGTAATGAAGTCTCACTCTGACCTTCTGTATGATTGATTCTGTAATTTAGTTTTCTCAGGCAGTGCCTGAAATGAAATGAAATCATGTTGAACAAGTTTTGAATACCCACAGTGCACCAGGAGAAGAAAAATCTGCAGCCCCAGAGGCTTGAGAGAGAGCAGCTGAACGATTTATCTCCATGCTATTATAGCCTTTGCCAGCATTCAACATTTCTTTTTTTTTTTTTTTTTTTCTTATTTGGCTTAAGTACTTAATTCTGCAGGTAGCTGTAAATGGGAAAATAAAATGCTGTTCAGATTTAAAATGACAGGACAGGAGTATGTGCAGGGGACTGATAAAATATCTTGAATAGAACTGACCTTTCATGTAGCTGAAAGTTACTGGGGGATTCATCCTCATAATTACCATATAGATTATTTTTATTTCTTTCCTGCAATGAAACATTTCAGAGAGCAGTAGTGCTGATTGAATGAAAATTGAACTTGTTAACATTCTTTTCAGCTTAGCCTGTTGTACATAACAGAAGGTTAGCTTTGATGAATTTCAAAATTCTCTTTCTGATATCTAAGAAACAGACAGTAAAATAATTGTCTTTTTTCAGTCTGATTTTTTTCTTTTATTCAAAAATGTACAATTGTTAGAAAAACAGACTGATAATTTTATATATATTGCTCCCTACATTACTTATGCTGCTGGAGAAAATGTGTTTCCTATTTGATGAAGACTTGAGCCTGTTTCTATTTTATAATTGTTGCAGTGCTGCCAGTGCAGTCAGGATTCTGCACAGATAAGGCTAATTCATAGTGGAATATGCTCATCTTTAATTACATTACTCCTTAGGAGTGGCACTGTGCTCAACTCAAAAACACGATGGTGACTATTGCTTTTATTTCAAGAAGAGACTTTTTAAATAAACATCTCAAGAATGTGGCTTTAAAGAGATGAGGTGCAAATTTGAGCTTATTAAAGGCTGCATACAGTAGAAATATTATTAATGTTTCAGAACAGTGGTGCCTTTTACTTACAGTTCTGAATCTTTTTTAGTAGTTTAAATTCCCAAATTACTAATGAACTTTAAGTGAGTAGATTAACATAAGATTGCAAGACTAAAAGCTAAAAATGTTGCTTTAAAATTGGCAAAAGATAGTTGTTTCATTACTCACCTGACTGGATGCCTCTCATTTATATGTTTAATTTTCCTTTACAAAGAAACTTATTTCTACATCTTTCTTTTAATACCCAGTCAGTAATCTCCTATCAGGAGAGAATGGAGTAGGTTTTCAATTAATAAAATGTTGTAACAACATTGTTTAATGTGTTGCAGATGAAACAGTTATTTCATGGGTCATTAATGTGTTTAACGCCTGGAATGGTTTATTAAAACAAGCCCTTGTTATTGTTATGAATGTGTTTATTGTCATCTTTGTTACAAAATGTACAACAAATTTCAGAAGTTTCTAGGTATTATTTTATAGAAGTAGCAATTACTCTTACTAGAAAAAGAGATTCTCTTCTGTTTTTCCTTGGATTTCTGTGCTGAATTGCTAAGCTTGGGCTGTACATCAACAGTGTTACTCTGGTTTGTATTGGCCTTTCCCAGCAGAAATGGCAGCTGTTATTGCCACCGGTTTTAATAATTTGTGGTACCAGGAAAAATTAATCTCAAGTAACCCTGAATTAAAGGATGCTCGGACAGCTCTGAGCAGTGACATTTGGCCATGTACACAGCAAGATGGACGCTTTGGGAAATGAGACCTTTAGGACTCGGCAGCTCTGGTGGCTGCCCCCAGCTGGGCTGTGACACAGCTCAGAGCTGGGTGCTTTGCTGATGAACTCCCGAGTCTTTACAGAGTAATTTCTTTTTGTTTGGTGTGGAATTAAGTATTTTATCTTACACCTGATCATGTAGTTGGGCATTTTGCAGTTACCTTTCAGAGCATGTGGGTGCCCAGCTGAGGGGGCCTGGGGGGCAGGTGGGCAATGGGCTGAGAGCCCTGGAGGCAGCAGTGGCTCTGGCACAGGGGCTGCATGCTGTGGCTTTGACCTGATGGGAAGGTGGTGCTGGCCTGATGATAATGCTTGACAATAGCGTGAAGATTTTCATATCCTCAGTGACACTGTAATTCCCAATGTGGATGATTTAGTCATTTTTCTGAGACGTACTCTCTTCTCCTTGCTCATTGGTACAGACCAATGAATGGGCTGTTAATGAGAGAGGGAAATTCTTCTGCTGTTCTTAAAAATAAGCAATTCATAGTGACTGCTAGAAAGGACCTGTCCATAGGAAACAAAGTGGCAGCAGTTGCCAAACATACCTGTCTGAATAACAGGCACTAAACTAAACTAAAGAATAATAAAGATTGGAGCAGGTAGGTTATTACCTGTTGTGAGATCATGAGGGACTCCTGCATGAAAGAAGCACAGTAACATTGGCAGAACAAGTCTGGGAAAGGAGGCTGTGACTATTTTATAATAGTACCTAAATCGAGATCCATCAGCTCCAGAAAATATTGTGAAGTCCCATATAAATATAGGGAAAATGATATTGCCTACAGGGAAAGCTGTCAGGAACTGGAGCCAAAGCTGTCTGATTTTCCTAAGAACTGAGCTCAGAAGGAGCTCAGACATACATGGCTGTGGACACCAACTGTGCATTAAGCCTGGGCCATGGCTTTAAGCTATTCTGCTTCCTGAGTTTAAACTCTAAAATCAGGTGCTGTTTTCATAAGCCAGCCAAATGAGGCAGATGCTGCAGCTGGTCTGTATATGCTGTACCTGGCCAAAGGCTTAGTTGGGTCCAGCCACCCTCACTTTTGTGTAATTTGAAAACTTCCTTTGAAATTCCTGCTATTCTCTGCTGTTACCACTCATGTTTCCCCTTGGACAGCTTACCCAGTACTCAGCTTCCACTTCAAGTTTGCAAGCGTTGAAGAAATGTGAAGTCTCTTTAGAGTTTTAAATTATTCTATGTTGCCAGGTAGCTGGAAGAAAAACATACCTGGGTCTGGTAATAAGAAACATAATGAGACCTATTTTTCTGATTTACTTTAGAAACCAACAACAAGTAAACAAAGAACCCTCATAGAAAAGAAAAATCCCCCCAAACCCTAGAGAAAACGTATCCCTGAACATAGCTATCAACACTGGTAGCAATTTTAAAACATACAAATGCCATGTAACCCCTGAGTCTGTCCCCCCACAATTCCTACACAATTCTTGTTACCTTTGATAATGTTTGTTAGTTGTCATGCTCCCTCATACTCTCTCCCCACGTTCCTTACTGCATAATAAGGACCTTTGAAGTCTGCCTTTGATTTGGGAGCTGAAGCACCTGAGTTGTGGAGGTTGTAACAAAACTGCTAACAGCGTTTATCTGACGTTCTGGGACTTAATTTCAACTATCCAGGATTTGTTTGCAATGTGTCTTCACTGTTTGCATACAGCAGACCTAAGCTTGTACTGCTAATTTGGAGAAAAGCTCCTCATGCCAAGAGACTCATCAGATCAGAGCCCAGATCTGTGATCTGAGTCACACATGTATTGTGATCATGCTGTTGGGTGCCTTGTCCAAGAGGAGTGTGATTCAATATGCTTTAAAGTATGGTAGATGCTTGGGAGGAAGAGAGTGGAGAGTCTGTTTTTAAATTCCTCTACAAAATGGGGTAAAAATAAAATTATAAGTTGTCAATTACGTGATGCTAAAATAGCAGCCACAGCCACTGTGGGTGGGTGGAGGGCTGTGACCAGCCTGTCCTTGTCTGCAAGAGCAAAAGGACTCAATAGCAATTAAAGCAACCAAGAAGTGTGACCCATTCGGCCTGCGCTGGGGATCGTGTGAGGAATCTGCAGGCTCACAGGGAAGTAACTGGGTAAGAACAGTGTTCCCAGAGAGAAAACACTCCCTGACAGGGTGGTGGGGCATCTCCAGTAAGAATTGTAGGCGTTTCAGAGAAAAGTCTTTGTCCCTTTGTTTGGTAGTTGTGTGATTTTGACCTTGCTGTGAGCTTTGCGTATTTCTTCACCACATAATGCAGTGTTTTGTTAGAGATTCATAGCTGAGCATGCTGTGAATGACTGGTTCCAGCAGCAGCTGTAGCACGATGTTGCAGAGGTAGTGAGTCCTGGGACCTGGAGCTGTGTTGGTCTGGGTGGTTGGCCCTGTCCCTGATTTGCTGATCTCACATTGCAGCTCCCACGACCATCAGTGGTGCAAGGAAAGCATTAATGACATTTGCAGTATGTGCCTTAAGCAAGTGCTCAGTGGTGAAAATTGTTGCAGAAACATCCTAGGTGCCTATGCACAGACCACAAAGGGGCAAAATTTCAGGCGTGGGGTAGGCAGGAACAGAACTGATACTTTGCACTGCCAGGCTCCATTGCAGTACGTTATATAACAAGTCTGTGCAAGCACAAGAAGAGGTGCCACAAATGAGACACTTGATTTTGAGAGTACCTATCTTGTATAATCCCCACACTAGCCCCTGATGACCCCCAAAATAAATTGCTCAGTTTTAAGGAATAAATCAGTGGGCCCTCATGTTTGTTGGGTTTGGGTTTTGGTTTTGTTTTTTTTTCTTTTCATGTCTCTTTTGTGGTTTATGTGTGAACAGAAGAGAGTAGAGCACACAGACCAAAAAACCAGCACATTCTTCATGTTCATCAGGCAGCAGAATGTGTGTGAACCTCTTGTCACCAACCCATCTCTTAGACCCAGATGAAGACATAATTTTTTTTTTACAAATCGACATGTACTGTTTCTTGTAGATGTTTTTGGGAATCAAATTAGGTAAGGTTTACTTTTCAACAGAGACATGAAGTGGAACATGGTAGTTTTTTCACTGCCAGAGAAAAGAAGCTGCTGCTTGTAGGATCTCCTGATAACTGCAGTTTGACAGCTCTATTAGGGATGATGGTGTCTGTGGAGGGGAGAGGAAGGACACTTCTTCAGTGGTGGCAGTACCAAGTGCAACTGTTTTGTGTTCTATTAAGTAAGGATTTAATCTCTGACAGAGAAAAGCATCCTGTTAGTTTGGTTTGTTTTGATTGGCAGTGAAGTTCAATCCTGTAAAAATTTAGATTAATGGATTCTTTTATCTGTACTTTACTTGTGGAGAAAAAGAATATTGAGGATTTCTTCTAGAGATATGCTGACTTGACTAAAAGTAAAGGGAGTAATTTACAGTCAGGGACAACTGAGGATTTCACTCTTTACATTGCAGTGCATTTGCTTCAACTTAAATACATCCTTTAAAATACTGTATCAGCTTATGTTACACTGACAGTCATGAATTCCTCAGGCAATAGAATATATACTGGTTTAAGTCAACTTCTGAAACCAGAGCACAGTGAACATAACCATAAATGTTGGGTTTTGCTTAGTTATTCCTTAGTTATTTTGGTTGGCAGATTTCTCAATTCCCTTAAAGTAGCTCATGCAGTGTGGGGTCAGATCCCAGCCTTACAACATCCTGTAGGCACTTCCATCAGCCCTCACATGACCAGCGTCTCACTGGAGGTATTGGATATTTAAACGATGGAAGGCTGCAGACATTTATTTTAATCAAGACTTTAGTACTGCTCAAAAATGTTCTGAAAAGTAATTTCCTAGTTATATTTTAAATGTCTTGTTGGATGTTCCCAGAGATTAAAATTATATCAGGGTAGCAATTCAGGATAGAATTACTGTATGGAAATGATTCTTAAAATGCAGGGTAGGTAAGTGAAATTGGGGCATCTCTCAATGTAGTGTCTGGATGCATTTATCTGTCAAAATAAATACTAACTGTATTACAACCTACACTAAGTACCGGATGCTTAATGAGTTGCTAACAGAAGAACAAACTATCTTTTAATAACATAATTTTTTCCCCTTAGTACTCCATGGTATCTTGAAGAACTCCTTTGATAAAATTGTATAAATTAAAGTGTGGGAGTTTCTACATTTCTTTCCTTTTCTTTTCTTTTTTTAAAGTCTCCTTACTCCATTATTTGCTTTCCAGTGTCTCTTGATCCATTGATATTTTATACACTTTTGAGAACTTGTTCTTTCACAAATCAATGTAAAATAAGCTATATATTTGTGATAGGCTGTGAGATGAGTCCTTTAGCAATAGGACTAAATATGACTTTATTGGCATGACTGCCTAAAGTGATTAGAATTGTTGAGAGTAGGATAGTTTGATGGACAGATACCCTTATGGTTCCTTTGATGAGGCCTTCTATGAACCAAATACTGAATGTCTTTATTAATGTGTGTAAGAGAATGTGCCTAGACACAGTCACCATAAAGTTGTTTTGAGAAGGGGAAAATATTTTGGACTATACTTGGCTTTTTTTAAATCCGGGTATATAATTAGAATCAGAGAAGAGTAAAATGATTTGGGTTGGAAGGGATCTTAAAGATCATCTGGTTCCACCCCCCCGCCATAGCAGGAAACCTTCCACTAGACTGGGTTGTTCAGGGCCTCATTCCACCTGGCCTTCAGCTTCTCTGGATGACCTATTCAGGGCCTCACCACCCTCACACTAAAGAATTTCTTCCTAATACCTAATCCAAACCCCCTTGCTTTCAGTTTAGAGTCATTCCCCCTCACCCTGTCACTGAAGAGCCCAGAGAGGTGGCCAGTGTTTCACTCAATAAATGTCTTCATACCTGAGGGGTTTGTAGCACTCGTTGTAGGATGACAACAGAGAGATTTGAGTCAAAGCCATTTCAGTCTGCAGAGGAATTATACAAGTAATTTCTCTTTTGGTGTTGGTTTCACACATCATGTCCTTGTTTGATTGTCATGCTGAGTAAATCAGTGGTTGAGCTTTGCCTGACTTGTGTTAAGATCACCAGGTTTTGCCTAACTTCAGTCTAAGGCTGTAAAGCAGATAAGGCTCAATCAAAACTTGATACTGTCTGCTTGACAAGTTCGTGAATTTTTGTCAGAACTAATCTGTTGTTTTTGCTTAATGTTACAAAAATCCTGAATGTTTTTAATACTCATGTATCACATTTACTTCTGGTTAAGTTTATGTAAAAGAGCTTGTGATATTCCTAAAATTCTCCCAGTATTCTCAGGGGATTATTTTGGGATATGTGAGCTTTTCAATTTTCATATAGTAACGTAATCAGGATGTCATGTGGGTGCTTCAGCGCACTTGTATTTCCCTGTGTGCTTCTGATACAGGATAATTTTCGTTGTTAAACATTTATTTGATAAACATCTCAAGAATAATGAAATGCTACTGATCCTTTCAGTTTGGTGTTGGCCTTTGGTAGTATCAGGGGAAAAATAAAGAGTTAAGATAATGGATGGAAATTTTGTTTTCTTGACTATAGCCCCCTTCTTAGAAGATTTCTGTTTGCTCAAGAGCTATAGAAAAATGCCGTGGACTTTAATAATGCTATGAACTAGCTTTCTTGCCTTCTTGCTACTTTCCAAACCACTGTACAAACATAAAAATTGGTTTATATTTCTTTGTCTGAAAGCTCTTCTATAGGTACCATAGGTTGTTCAGGCCCACAGCACTGTATCACAAAGCAAAAAATGAAAATCCTATTCCTTGCTTTTTAAAATATTGATCAGCTGTATAACTTAAACTGAAAGTGCAGAAAATACATTGTTGTTTTCATATGCACATATAATGGGAATAAGGGATTGGATATTATATGAATAATTTTCTTTTATGTAATAGGTCTTATCAGTTTGGTTCTAAAGGGCCAGTTACAAAATATTGTTGTTGCCACTCCTAGATTTTACTGGAACTCTTCAGATTAAAAAAAAAAAAGGCTAAAGAAATCAGGAAAAGACACAGAAAAGAAAAACTGAAATTAAGTAAGTGGATACAGAAAACCCACACAAGCATTAAATAGTATCAGAAAAAAGGACAGTTAAGAATTCATGGGCTTGTGTATAAAATTAGATTCTGGGTCAGTGCAAGTCAAGAGAATTTAGTCTCAATAAAATCATAGATGCAACTGAAATGACAAGACTTGGAGTAAATGGTTTGTAGCCCATGTCATCACATTTTGTTGCCTCAGTGTAAAGGCCAGAAAGGCCTGTATTGTATAGCAATAAAGGGAGAACAAAAGCAAGGCTTTTAGGGGTAGAACATCTCCAAGAAAATACTGTCTGCACAATAATGAAAGAAGGTTAATTTTCATGAGAGAAGGTTATTCTGATGATCGTCAGCTTTGCTGCAAAAAACCAGCAGAGTTCTTCTTCATACAATAAAGTATGTAACGTCTGTAAGCTAAAATGATTGGAGTAATAGGCAGGGAGTGATATTGTTTCACAAAAGACTTTGAATGACTTCCAGATGCCACTGCCAATACAAGTCACAATCAAAATGACCCTGTAGTTAACAGCAGTAAATTTTCACAGAAAGGTGCCCTGAAGCAAATGGGTATTTCAGCCAGTAAGTCTGATGTTTTGATCTTTCTGTATCAAGTGCTCCACTTTTGGCACACACACTCATCTCTAAGGAACTACAGTCCTTTACTGAAAATATTAAAAGCATTTAAGAAGTAGGAAAAGCAGTGTGGTACAGTATGGATGATGAGCCAAGCTGGCAATGGCTGGGGAAGCATGGGGAAAATGAGGGTGAGCCCTGGTGCATCTGATCTGGATCATGAGCTTGTGTGGCTAACTTTGTCTGTACTGGATCCAGCTGCACCACTATGTGTACTTGTATGCTAAAGAAGGATTTGTTTTTACTGTATAGGCTTCAGCAGAAAGACACATGAATGCCAAATTCAGAATGAATATGATTTCCTGCTGTAGGGAAGCAGTAAGCTGCAGTATTTGTATATAAAGATAGATGAGGCAGGGTGTGCATCTTCTTTTACATGTGTATTGCTTCTTTGTACAGCCACCCTTGTCCCAGCCAAGGAGAGGCTTCCAGGAGCATAGAACCACTGCCTCTGTTGAGGCCAGATTTGTAAAAAGTAAGGGAAAGTCATTTGGGCTAAACTTACCTCCGTGCTGACACAGATTTTCGAAAATTGTTTTGGATTTATCCATGTTTAAAATGAGAGCATAAGGAAGGTCAGACTTTGTTGTGGAAGTCCAGTGGGCTTATGCTGGGCTCCCACAATTGCTGTTTTGTTCTCTGTCATTTCATTAGGATCATTGCACCTGCTACTAATTGCAGTGTGGGTTATTAATAATGAAAGAGTTTTCAAAATCTAATTTATTTCTCATGTTTCTGGCTGTTCAAACAATGACTATAGATTAATCAGGTTGCTGAATCAATTTGTGATCTATTTATTCTCTTATTAACTTTTTGAAAATCTTCTTTTCTGTTTAAACGTTCCTTCATTGTGTCTTCATCTGTGTGTGGTCAAAAAACAAAAAAAAAAAAAGAGTTTTCATAGGCAGATTGCAGCTGACTTTACCTTCAGGGTCTTGCTTCTTTTTATTAACAAATGTGGTAAGTGTTGTGCACATGTAGGAGACACAGTTTGTGCCCTCAAGAAACAGTAGAAACCAAACCATGCAAGCACTTGTGTTTCTGAGACGTGGAGTACAAGAAAAATAGTCGGTGGTTTGTACATAGATTGCTACTTCCACACATTTGATCATTGGATTAAAGATAAAAATGTGTAGTTTTGTGTGCTACTTGCCAACAGGGATCTTTAGGAGTGTTTAGGATTACTGGACTGGTTCTCCAGCCTGCTGTAGTGAATACACTCCAGACCTGGCAGGGCAGTGTTCTGTGTTTAAAAGAGCTTTAAAATCCCACTAAGACAGGACTGGTTTATACTACTACTGTTACTTGTAATGGCCAAGAATAATTGATTGTCACTAAAGGAAGATGCTTTTCTCTCTCTCACCCCACCCTGATTTTGTTTACTTTCTGCATTTGACAACAGTTGCAATATTCTCCTGAATCCTCAGTCATCCTGTTTCCCTATTGTTTATGTGGGTATTTCTCACTGCATCAAGAGAAGAAATGTTTAAAAATAGAGAAATGCAATTCTTATTCAACAAAAAAAAAAAAAAAGCCAGAACTGGGGGGAAAAGTGAAGTCTGGGGCAATTATAGTAACTGTTGCTACACTTAACTTATTAAAAATATATTTAATTCATTAAAAAGAAAGGAAGCAAACTGCATGTTGAGAGTGTTGGTTCTGTAAACCTGTGAAAATAACTTCACCTGACACTGTTGTATGGTAACTGCTAATATCTAAATGTTTCCATCTCTTTTAGGATCAGAGTCACACACAAGTTTCCCAGTACCGCCAGGATCACTCTCTGATTATGAGATCTATTGTCAATATGACTGATGCTGCTCATTCGGGAATTATGGCTCCGTCTCAGCTCACCACCATTAACCAGTCTCAGCTAAGTGCGCAGCTGGGGCTAAATTTAGGAGGCACTAATTTGCCACACACTTCTCCCTCCCCTCCTGCAAGTAAATCAGCCACTCCTTCCCCATCCAGCTCTATCAATGAAGAAGATGCAGATGAATCAAACAGAGTAAGTTATTCCATGTGCTGTAGCGAGCAAGCTTCACACACCTACACACTGCATTTTCATGGATGTGGCAGTATCAGCTCAGCTGCAATGTGGTCATTTCAAATAGAAATGTTACAGTAAAGTGGAATATGATTAATTTGCTGGTTACCTTCTTTACTTAAGAAGTTTCCATACAACCTCCATAATAATAAACCTAAGAATAGACAGAGACACACATATATATATATATATATTTGGTCTAATTTGTCTCAAGTTTTCAGATCTGTTGAATTTCTTCACGCATCAGCTTTGGACAGTTTTGCCATTTTGGTATTCTCTGGAGTCATGTAAAACATAGATGTGTTTAGGCAGAAGTAAAATAAGCTTTCTTCTAACTGAAAGTTTAGTTAACTTATATTTTGCTTTCAATAAATCTCTTATAAAAGGAAAAATTATTGACCAAATGAAGTACAAATGTTGTTATAGCAGTATATGTAAAAGGCCTAATTTAAGACTGTTCCATGAAAGGTTTTCTCATTAAGTTGATGGAAGTTGTGCATGTGGAAAACTCGTTGTACAGGATCCTCAAAATATCTGAAAATTGTATCTTAATGGAAAAACATAGATGGCCTCTTCAAAATATGCTATGAACTAAATCTTAATTTTTTTTAATACAAATTAGCATTGGGTGTACTTTTTCAGGTCAAGCTCGTAGGATGTGACTCTCAGAGCCATGCTTAAAATGAGTAGTAACTATTCATGCATTTAGTTCCAGTAGATCCAATGAGATGATGCTGAGACTAAGTACTCTTTGGTAGAGAGAAGGGCCTGCACAACAGGACTCTCCCAGGAGTTGCCTACCTAGTAGCTTTATCCATATAATATTAAGACTGACTGTCAAAAATTTTT
Organism: Corvus moneduloides; assembly: GCF_009650955.1. NCBI lineage: Eukaryota > Metazoa > Chordata > Aves > Passeriformes > Corvidae > Corvus > Corvus moneduloides. Next base: position 11,525,465 of record NC_045487.1, read on the forward strand.
TGCAATTTATCTGACTTATTTCATTCATTTACTGACTGTTCTTGTTTTTACTGTTTCTTAGGCTACTGGAGAAAAAAGAGCTGCCCCAGATTCTGGCAAGAAGCCCAAGACTCCGAAGAAGAAGAAAAAGAAAGACCCCAATGAGCCACAAAAGCCGGTGTCAGCATATGCCCTTTTCTTCAGGGATACACAAGCTGCCATTAAAGGACAGAACCCGAATGCTACATTTGGAGATGTTTCAAAAATAGTGGCATCTATGTGGGACAGTTTAGGAGAAGAACAAAAACAGGTAAATTGGTTCAGGGTTGTCTCACAAGAAGTAATATAGAAATCCTTGTTAAAAAAATCCTTCTACCTCTGTCCTGAGTGGACCCTGCTGCTTGCTGATGTAGAACTCTACTTCTGTAGAGCTACACTGAGTTTTGAACTTGCCAAAGACCTGGCATCTAAAAACTATTTTTTTGTAAGAGCCAACAGGTAGTGTTAAATGACTGTATTTGTCTTTACATTTTAAAGGGCAGTTTGTAAAAGAGCTCAGGTTGTAGTGTCCTAGAGTCCTCTTAAAACCATCTTTTGATGATTCCTATTTCAAAGCCCTTGTTTCCTATTAATAAGTTAGAAAAGAGGAAGGTACAGCATATTTACCAATTCCTTTGATCTGCCTTACGAATTTGTTACAAAGCATGTTGATTTCTAACCTTTGAAGCCAATCCTCTGAGTCTCATTATAATGTTGTGTGTGAAATGCTGTCTCCAACTCCAGCTTGGTACAGAGTGATGAGTTTTATACTTCCTTGAGGGTTATTGTTCTTCCTATACACATTTAACTGCTGCACATGGATTGAAGGGGGTTAAAAAAATACCCTTTGTTTGTCTGTTCCCAGTAACAGTTAACAGATGCTTCTATGGCAGAGCAGATTCCCAGATAGGACACCTTTTGGCAAGAGATGAATGGTACTTGTTTCTGAAATCCATTTGGAAACTTTTAGTCTGATCTAACAGATGATAATGAACATGATTAAAAGGTGAACTTTAAATTTACTGATGATTAAAAATACAGATTTATTCATTTTTGCCTAACTGTTCTTGTTTAACTCAAGGGGATTCTTTCATGATGGCTTTGGGGCAAGTCCAAGCTCTTTGATCTGCCTTTTCTAAAGGTGTACAGATTTTTTTTATATGTAATTCAAATATTTGTTTTAAAAAAAAAAAATGCACAGGTGTATTTTGCTATTCTGGACTACTGCTGATACATTTTGGCATCTGAAATACTCAGTGTTCTAATATCCCTGCCACTTGGAGTCAATAAAATACTGGTTTCTGGGGAAGTAAAGATTGCATAGGTAGTCTTGTCAAACAGTTGGCTGCTCAAACTGATGTCAAATAGCAGCCTTTTGTTATTCATGGTAATCAACATAAACTGTAGTGCAAGTCCAGCAGGTAGGCCTGAAAGCCTGTAAACACCTGCAAGAATATTTAGAAATTTCAAGGAAGAAAAAGCACATCTAACAGTAGAGTGTTTTCAGGGGTTTTGGTCTATGTTTTTGTTTCTTTGCAAGTGATTTTGAGAATATTCTGGCAAAAACATCTTGATAGTTGAAGTTGGTGAAATTGTGGTTTTTTTTCACAGGTATATAAAAGAAAAACTGAAGCTGCCAAAAAAGAATACCTAAAGGCACTTGCTGCCTACAGAGCAAGCCTTGTTTCTAAGGTAAGCCTAATAATACCTTCGATGTAATGCAAGTGAGCTTTTACCAACGATATTGAAATATTTGGGGCAAGGGGGGATGTTATGCAAAATAAAAGTAGAATCCTAGGATTTCTGTAATACAGCTCTACAAGATGTTGTGCTGCTGCTTGAACCCTGCTTAGTCTCTGCAAAAATAATTTCATCTCCCTACTGGCATAATAATGATTACCAGAAAACATCTTTGTAAATGTACATCTTCCTTGAGCTGCAGAGGCAAAGTAATGCACTTCACTACGAAAGTAAAATTCAGTCATGAAAAATATACTGACCTTTTGACATTAACATTTGCAAGCTATTTGCCGAGGTTTGTTTTTCCTCGAGTGCTGCTTCTCAAAGGACAGCCTTGCTTTACGTGGAGTTGGAGAGCAGTGGTTGTGTAACAAAGCTTAAGCATTTCTTGCAGGTGAGGGGAAAGAAATGCGTGGTGGCTCTGAATTTGGAGAGTACTAACAAATGGACTAGCTGGCAGTGAGCCACATGGAGTATTTTAGTGGATCTTGAGTTAAAATAAAACCTGTGAAGAAAACAAAGCTCTGCTGTCTTACTTGAGAATTTACCTTTCTAGACAGCAGCACTATGCAGGTTGTAGTTCTGCTGCATCTGAATATTGTAAATGGAAATGTGCTTATAGACATCTAAAATATGGGTAAAACATTACCAAGGTGATTATTTCTCTAATAATATAAAGAGCAATTAGAAAAATATATTCAACGACAAGAAAGCAACAGAGGGTGATGATGTCGTAATTCCTGAGAATATTTATTTGAATGTACAACTGCAGAGCATTAGTAAATCATATGGAAAGTTGCTGTGTATTTTACTTAATGTCTAAAAATACAGCATCAGAAATTATACACATGTGTTTTTGAAAGCTGGAAGATTTCTTCTCCTTGTGTTGAGAGGCTGTGTTTTTCTGTTGCCTCTGGGACTTATATAAGATTCTAAAAGCCTTTAGTATCGCAATGCTAAGTTCAAGAGCAGCAGGAATTCTAAATACCTTTGAGAGATATTATTTTGTGAATCTTAAGTTCCCTTTTCAAAACCATTAGAAATCATATTTTTTTCACCAAATCCATGGGACCTGGACTGCCAAGTAACTTCTGAGTAGATTGCAGGTGGAAATAACTCAAAGTCACTGTACCTCATCTCCTCTAAATAAGTCATCCTTGCTGTAGATTTTTCACATGAGATGGTTGCCGAGAGTAGGGATGGGATGGACACTTGTGCAGCAGTTTGTTACATTCTAAGGTAAATGTCTAAAGTGTGCCAGTTAACTGCTCGTTGGTTGATAACTCATGGGGAGGGGAGTGTGTGTGCTGCTCACTCCCAAAGAACAGGTTTTTTTAAAAAACATGCAAATATGTTGGGCCTGTTCTAGCTCTTTTAGCGACAAAATGCATGTGACTTCTGTGACTTTCTGGTGTTGATCAAGAGCACAAGTTAGCTTTTGTCCAAGTAAGACCTGGAGGTACCATATAGGGAGGCAGATAAAGAGGTGATACATGTATTGGTGGATCAGTGACTGTTTTCAGGCTGCAGATTGATCTTTTCTGATAGAAGACAAAAGATGACAAAGGTCTCTGATAGCTGTTACTTTTATTTCCATGTAAACAGTAGCAATGCTTTTTCTGTTGAAAAGACAATTAATTTCTTTTCCAAACACAGGCTGCTGCAGAATCTGCTGAGGCCCAGACAATTCGTTCTGTTCAGCAAACGCTGGCTTCCACAAATTTGTCTTCCTCCCTTATTCTGAATAGCTCTCTTTCTCAACACGCGGCGGTTTCAGCGTCTCCCCAAACTCTTCAGCAGCCCCTTTCCAGAGCAATTGCTCCAAAACCCTTGACCATGAGACTGCCAATGAACCAGATTGTAGCTTCTGTTACCATTGCACCGAACATGCCGACAAACATTGCAGCTCCGTTGATAAGCTCTATGGGCACAAACATGGTGGCAACGCCGTCTTCGTCTCAAGTGAGTCCCTCGATGCAAAGCCAGCAGCACCAGATACAGCAGCTCCAGCAGCAACAGATGCAGCAGATGCAACAGCAGCAACTACATCAGCATCAAATGCATCAGCAAATACAACAGCAAATGCAGCAGCAGCATTTTCAGCACCACATGCAGCAACATTTGCAGCAGCAGCAGCATCTTCAGCAGCAGATTAATCAACAGCAAATGCAACAGCAACTGCAGCACATACAGCTTCAGCAAATGCAGCAGCAGCAAATGCAGCATATGCAACACCAGTCACAGCCTTCTCCTCAGCAGCACTCTCCGGGAGCCCCGCAGATCACTTCTCCCATCCCGGCCATTGGGAGCCCTCAGCCAGCACCTCAGCAGCACCAGTCACAAATACAGTCTCAGACACAGACTCAAGTATTACCGCAGGTCAGTATTTTCTGAAGATAAATGATCTTGCGACATGGCTTTGTGTTGATGGAGGGGGTAGGGGTAAACCATATTTGGCTGAAAACTGTAAATTGTTGATGGTAGTTATGCAGGGATGCATAACAGATCAAATGATCCTCTAAAGTGTCTATTAGATAGGCAATAAAGAACTACAATGTAGCTGTGTATCATCTTTTAGCTGACTATAAATCATTTTGTTTAAAAGAAAAAATGCTGTTCTCTTTTTCATGTGATGCCTTTTTAATTTATTTAAGCTTTACCTACAATATGTGAATCAACTGGCCTAATAAATACCTGGACCTTATGACTGCAAAATGGCCTTCCAGAGTTATATGCTATAATCCTTCTTTCTCTAAAAGTGAATAATGCACTTCAAGGCAGTATGAACTCATGAAGCCCTTAAAGCACAGTTGTAACTACCTGTAAAATTATGATTGGATTTCATACAATCATATTTGTATGACATGAGTTAGTTGATGGCATTTTTTGTCATGAAAAAATAGAGTAAATCACAGATTTTTGCCAAAGCTCTTATTTTTTTTTTCTCTCCTAAATGTCTTCAGAAAAACAAATGCAAGTAACTGGACTTAAATGTTTGACCCAACCTTTCACTTCATTTCTCCAAATAAACCTGCCATAGTTCGTAAGAAAATATATATTGACATTTACCCTCTTATGTTAATTCCAATTACAGAACAAATGTGAATATTATATTCTGTGTCGAAGTGATGAGTTTCAGATTTAATACACTGTATTTTTAAAAGGGAAATGCACTTAAATAAAACTGTTATTGCAGAAAGCTAAGATGAAAAATACAAGTTATTAATACGCTGTAAAACCAGTAGAATATTTAAATGAAACTCCACAACTGAATAATCAATGTAAATATTTTCTTTAAAAGTTGTAAGTTTTCATATCATGTGTTGTAAAGTTTTCATAAATGAGGCTTTAATGTAAACACTGGTAACATGAATTATTAATTGCTACATTGCTTATTGTGTTTTTATGCTGTTTTATACTTTTTTATGAGTTATGATAGCAGCAATTAAGTTGTTTGTATTTTGCTTATCTAAAATAAATGCTTTTATCTTGCTATAGAATAAACACATTTCAGTAAAACTGATGAGCTGTAAGTCTTTGACAGAGAAACCAGAAATGTTTCCTTCTGCAAATGTTTTCTTGGCCTTTTTTTAAACTCCTTTGGATTTTTATCAAACATTCTGGGTGAACAGGTACCAATGGGACAGAGCAAGCACTTGGCTCTTGCACCCTCCAAGGTGCTCTGCTGAAGAGTGATGGGCAACTTCTCTGAGGTGTCTGGGACTTCAGAGAGAGAAAGCAAGTGATGGAGTCACAAGACATCATGGTGCCCTGTGTTGATTGATCTGCAGGAACAGGGTAGTTAACCTGTCTCTCAGCAGTAATGTCCAGAAATGCAAATCAGCACAAATTTTGGGCTTTGTTGTATCTGAGAGTTTCAGATGTAAACACAGCTACTGCCATGGGCTTCCCTCTGTAAGCCTCCAGCTCTTGACTTGGGCTGATCCTGAGTTGTCTGACTTTTCTCATAAAAGTAGAACATGATGGAGTGGGAGGGATGGAGAGGGCAGGTCTTTCATATGAAACATTAACATCCAATGTGTTGTCAGGTTATTAGTGCTGTTCATATATTTTTGCTCTGAACAGAAAGGAGAGAGCCTTTATTTTCCTGTTTCCATTCTCTGCCTGCAATATCTGTGCTGCGAGTGCAGTCTGACCACTATCCCCAGTTGTCTGGCATGATTAATTACAGCATCTGTCCTGTCAGAAGCTATAATGAAGAGGTCTTGATAAAAATTGCAAATTACCACTGGCAACAATCTTAAACTGCTTATGATAAAATGAAAATTAAAAACAGCAAGTGTCAAGCCTGAGCAGAATCCTAATCCTGTTTGAGGCATGGCTACCATGCTCAGACCACAACCCAAAAATAATGGAATAGAGATCCCCAAAAAGTTGCAGCCAGACTTGAGGGAAGAGGTACTATACCGTGTGAGTTTATTCATAATGAATTCAGCTTTCAATATTTCATCATCCTCAGGTACTCTGTTTATTATGTACAAATATTGAACAGCAAGAGATTCTAATTATAAATTTATAGATTTCTTGGAGCAGAAAAACTCATGTATAAATTGAAGCTTTTCATAATGGGTGTTAGTTGACAGCTACCCATGCTCCTAATAGCTTTAGCATGATATCTAATAATGCCTGGGATGGAGGGTGTTTATTCCAAGTGCAAGGAAGTCTGTCTGCATTAGAAATGGCATGACAGAGGCTGGTTGGGAGAGATTTTGTGTGTGTCAGTTTTAACCAATGTTACATAACAAAGGGAACCATTTTATAGTCGTTTTTGAAACCTTTAGACAAATGTCTTCAGAAATAATTGCTAAACTGCATGTGACAGTAATTGTGTATTAGTTCTATAATTGTCATTTTGAAGACCTATGAAGTATCGTTGGAAAAATGTCACTAGTGATAAGAGTTAATTACAACTGAAGTCTGTTTTCAACTATTTGCAGCGAGAAGCAGGTGTTATTACACTCATTAAATGGTTTCATAAATCCTGGGTTTTATCACTTTTGATTAAGAGCTGCTGAACTACTGATGTTCAATTCCAGGAAAAATAGTTTTAATTACTGCAGCTAAAAAAAAGAAAAGAAAATTAATCATCAAGCAGGACTGTACATTTTAAATATCAAAATTTGAATCTTGAAAAACTGGAGCATCCCCCTGCTTGCCACAAAATTATATTTTGCATTACCCACAATAGCATATTGCAGAACATCTTGTGTTTCAAACTGTGCAAGTTTGTGTTCGTGTTCCCTAAGTCTAAGTGAATAACTGTGCTATCATAGGTCATAAATAAAACTGTTAGTTTAAATTGCTTGATATGCAATTTATACAAGAAAAATGCAATAATCTGTATGGTTTCAGTGTTGTGCATGGTTTTTAAGAATGTTTTCCTTCATAGCATTTACAAGCACTTAACTGCTCCCTTCTTTTCCCAAGGTTTCAGATGCTTTATCACCCTGGTTAACCACATTCTACTTTCACATTAACCCAGGTTGACACATGATGAAAGAACATAAGGAGGTTTAATTTTTAGCTGACACAGGGTCATTAGTTTCTAACTTGGAGAACAAAGCCTTTAAATACCTCTGTGCAACATAATCTCAATTTTATATTATCACCTGACCATTGTGGTTTGCAGGACAGATGGATTAAATATCTCAAGTTTAACCACAAGTCTTGCACTGACTCTTTTCAATGGGGATTCCTATTTGAATGGCTCCTTTTCCATTTCTCACTTCATGGAGTATTTTGCAGCACTGGACTGCATTCTAACCTTTCCCTCCCCCCTTTGTTTGGCTTTTGTTTTGCAACAGCTGTTATTATCGTTTTTGGTCAGCTGTGATTGCTGGAGGCAAAATAGGACCAGATGGTGTTTTGCTATGCATGAATGGCGAGTTAGAGGAGTTTAGATTGAATAGGCCAAGTTTGAATGGTGTCTATGCACCACCTGCCCTCTTCAGCAGCAGCACACACATCATAGGAGCATGATCTGTCTCAGACCTACTAGAATTGGATGGGAATGGAGAGCGCCTCGTTGGATTTTCTCCATATTTATTGATCTTCCATGCACTAACAGCATAATGCAGTACACAGTCAATTTGAGTTAATTGGATATGACACAGCATGTACATGTAATCTATCACCAGAGTCTCCTGGTACACTTTAGGGTTTGCTGCCACAAGAACATGCAGTATTAGCCTGCATTAATAGGCTAAGTGGATGGAAGTAAACCAGGATCATTGTAGGGTTTGATTTAACAAAATATACTGTAGTTTTACAATTGTACCCTTGAAACTGCCAGAAATGCAGTTAACTATGAACATTTCTGATTTGAAAGACTGGGGCTGAGTATTTTGTCACAGAAAAAAATATATGTCATTCCCATACATTTCTGTGAGATTTGCCTGTGAAATTTAAACAAATGTAGGGAGCAGCGTCTATAGGGATGGGCCAATGCCATTCAGATGAGTACCAAAGGGCTGCTTTGGTAACCTAAAACTGGTCAGAGAGGCGGAATTTAAATGTTACATAAAATGTAAGAACTGTTGTATGCTCTGTTAAGGCTGACTGAAAGACATGGGGTACGAAAGACTTCTGCCTGGATGTTACAGAAGAAAATATATATGTTATGAATAATGAAAAAATATATAACAATAATATATAATACATAAATTACTTGCATTGTTACAGCAATTGGATGTTTCAAAGCCTACTTAATATGTAACTGAGGGTTGCGATCATGCTCTAAGTTGGCAGGAGCTGCTCACTCAGTGTCTTTGTCTGTGGTGTCAGGTAGCCAAGTGAGCTACTTTATTATGAAAATTGCATCCAACTGAAAAAATGCTAAATATTTTCAAGTGCCTGTGGGAAAAGCTAAGTTTGTATTAAAGGATTTGGTTCTTAAAGTCACCAAGAAATTAATGCTTCTCAGGTGCATTGGAGGGAGAAAATTTTTGATTATAATACTAAAATCTTTGAGAAGTGAATGTATTGCTTTGAACGAGCTGCTCTGACACTTCAATAGGCTACATTGGAGATTTAGAATGCATTCTGTTTACCTCAGTTAAAAACCAGAAGTGGTATTTTAAATAGTGGGTTTTTTACAAGTTCGTGGAGCATTAACATCTTCAGCCCCTAAACAAACCAAAGTAGTAGAGAGTTCTCTTACAAGGTTTAAAATTAAATTTATTTTAGTTGTCTAGTAAAAAAGGTTGAACAGAAAATTATACTTGTCCTGCAGTTATATGAACACTTCTTCCAGGTATCATTTATTCTCTTTCCTCTCCGGGAATATCTTTATGATGCAGTTACCTTTGGTGTGTTATTTTCTCCAAACTGGAGCTGCTACATCATTGTAACTCTGCTGCTCTAATTGTAAAAGAGAGGCTTTGATCCAGCAAATCACTTTAGATGAGCTGATAATTCATGTATAATAGTAGTAATTTCATTGAAGTGACTACTCATATGCTCTGTTATACAGTTGCTCAAGTGCTTTTATAGATCAGGGGTCTGATTACAAACCATTGTATTTGTTTTCCAAACAGATCTAAGTATTTATAATAATAATCAGAACCTAAAAGTAATCTTACATTTTCTGCATTTTCTTTTATTAAATTCTATTCTAAACAAGTCACAAGTCTCATTTTCAGGTGCAGGTATCTAACCTTAGTTCTGGTTCAATGACTGTGAATCATCATAAACGTGTAAAGAATTACCCACCTGATGGTGAATTGTATCTGCAGTCATTTAGAAGAAATGGTCTGAAAACTTCTACCTGGATCAGCAGTCACAGCTCTTGACTGAGCAGATGCCTTAACCAAATATTTGTATTTAGAAAACAGAGAAGTAAATGCAGGCAGGCAAAGTGCCAGGGTACCTGCTGGCAATATTTTTGAAACCTAAAGGGTGTAGTAACTGTAGGCTGGTTTATTTTAATGCTATAGCCCATACTGTACTGATAACAAACATATACATTGCATTAGCACTAAGCACATAAATAATAAATCCCTTATGTTACGGTTTTCTTGCTGATAGTTAAAGGTGCTTGATCTTGGTATTGGTTTTGGTATTCCAGGAATCATAAGAATTGACCATTATATTTAAAAAATAGTAAGTAGCTGTACCATTTCTTACTTTCCTCTTCCTAATTTTGGAAGTGAATATTCAGTGTCTGGGAATCAGAGCTCACTTCGGAAAATTCTGCTGTATGGACTGTTGATCATGGGATTATTACTACTGCCCTGTTGTGTGTGTATATATATATAGATACATAAAATCTTGCACCCTGCTCCTATCTGCTCACTACCTGTGGAAGGCTTGTGCTGAAGAACTTCTCCTCTTCTCCCCCTTCATGTTCCTTCTGTTCCTGTGGGTCACAAGGAAATTAATAGATTGTGCACATACACAATACATGTTTGTTTTAATAAAGAGATGTCCAGATGGGTGCAATTAATTGTATGTGGCAAATGTCTAAAATATCCATAAGTCTAGGCATGCTTTTGGGGATTTTGGAGTTAACATGTTAGGTGCTTTGCAGCACGGACTACCAAAGGATTTGGTTACTGCTTAGCCTGCCTTGGAACTGACAGAATATAGATGAAGCTAGTGATTATCATCCTTGTGTAAACAGACTTTCTCCATTATAGAATGGTGGCAGATAAATCTATAAGAGTTTTGGTCAATTACAGCAGACAAGTGTATTACAGCAAATCTTGAGCCCACAGTGAAATACATGTAATTCTGAGTGTCAGTTTAGATACTTGTGTTTCTATAAAGGCTGAGCAGTCTCTCTTTTCCTTCCTTTTTTTCCTTTAACCCAAGGCAAATGAAGTTATCCTTCACTTCAGAAAACGACCAGAACTTGCTAGCAGGCTTGGACAAATTAAACATCCTTGAACAAAAATTGTGATACTTTCACATTCATTTCTCTTGATGTTTCCTGTAGCTGTACTTGGTTTTAAACTGAAGGTGGAGTTTGTTCGATTATTTCTTTCCATTTTCAAAACTGCTGATCAGGAAAAAAAAAAGAATTGATGCACAGTTCTGCATCCCTGCCCATTCAGCTGCACAAGAGGCAGCTCCCACCGGGAATGGGTGCTGGTCCCAGCGCCACCAGGCACAGCAGGATGTGGGTGCAGCACAGGCTCCCTGTTTATCTCATTTCATGTCACTTTGGTGTTAAAAGTCAAAGCAAGATAGAACCGATAATTTCAAAGGGAGCAGAGCAGCCCATCGTGGGCCATTGCATCCCCTCATCCCCGTGGCCATTGGGTGTTTCACTGCAGCCTCTGGTAGGGCAGGAGGTCTCCCCTGTGCCAGCGGGCCCCGTTCGCAGCAACACCACGGAGCACTGCACCTATGGAATATTGAAACAAACTTTGAAGTGTACTCAGGGCTAAATAAGAGCCCATGAAACCCGTAGAAATAATCCCAATGATTTCAGGATACTTTGGACCAGGGCTTAGCTGAAAATGGACACAGAAATGCAGCCATTATGAGCACACTTGTAATTTTTTCCAATGACGTAGGAATATTTCTTGGAGAAAGAAAATTTGAAGGAGAGGGAGGAACACAATTTTCCTTCTGAATTGAGAAAATGAAAACTGTTGGGTGTGTGTTGCTATCACAGCAAAGTGTTTCTATCCAGGCTCAATGTTTCAGCATGTAAACAACTTCCACTGAAATCTGCAAAGTGCCTGTGCAGAGCATCTGGGAAAATATTTGTGATTTAAATGCATTAAGCAAAATGATAATGTTATTTGAGTTTGGTTAATCAATAACAGAGGAGAAACATAATGCTTTATTAACCTTCTGCCATACAATACAAAGTCAATGAAATAAAAAAATACTTTTTTTTTTTTTATAATTTGCATAAATTATAGTGGGGTTTCATTTTAGGGAGTGTGGGTTTTTTTCCTCTATTGTTATCTGTATATTTTATCTGCAGTTTGTTGCTTTAGAACAATGTATTTGTCCACTGTAGACAAAATATGCACTTTGTTCAATTCCTTACTTGAGGTCAAATTCTCTTGAGGAGAACAAGTGTGGGTTGTGTAGCTGTCAAAAGAGGGTTTAGTGCTTGACCCTAAGAAGCATTCAAAGCCCAGATCTTTCTTTTTTTATTGCTTTTCATTTTCATTGTTTGTACTTTATACTTAAGAAGGGGCCTCTGCACAGGGGAAAGCCCCTGCTTTAGTATTCACAACTAGCAGCCTTCTACTGAAACACCTCAAAAGCTTTTCACAGCAAGAATTTGGAAACCACTGCTCTGTGTCAACTGCTGGTGCATAATCACACTGCACATGGAGGGGCTGGGGCAGGATGTGTGGGTACACGTGCCGGATGGAGCCCAGGGAGGATGGGATGGAGGTGTTGTAGGGATTCAGGGCACATGCATAAATGTTCTGGCAATAAACAGAAAGTAAGGCAGGTCTGTAAGCTTGGATGCAATAAAGCAGGAGTGTGAATCCAAAAGGTAAGTTGCTGAATCAATGTAGTTTAGAAGGAGGTACAGACAATAGCTGTTTAACTGGATGCTCACTGAAAAGTTGATGATACACTTTTGTATATCTGTGCTCCAACAGAAGTTGTCTTGCATTCTCTACAGATGGTGTTTATATAGTGTGCACAAGCTCAGAGTTAGAAACAGCCATAAAAAAGGCCGGAGATTTTGTGTAATTATTCACAATTACTATTGTGTAATTGGAAAGTGTAAGTTTTGTATTACATTTTATTTTCTAGAACTACAGTGCAATTATACTTGTAAAAGCTATTGCCAGTATGAGGTGCCTTATCTGCAAAAAATGCAAAATGCTTGTAGTGTTCCTAACTGAACAGGAGTTTTGGTTAACACACAGAAGTGGTAAAGGTGATTTCAAATCCTTTCCATCCATGCTGGCAAGATTGTTGGCCTTATCTTTTTTATCTCAGGTAGTAACTCAGTTCTCCAGGGCCATTCCAAGCGAGCCAGGAGCACAAGAGGACCAAACAAACAGATGGACTGAGATACCAGAAACCTGAGCAGCAGAGAAAGGTCACCTCTTTGGAAAGTTACACAATCCTTGTGGGAGCCTGGCTCCCAGGTAGGGTGATTTCAGGTGGGAGGTGGGCACTGCACAAGCCCTGCCCTCTGCTGCTAAAGGCATGAAACAGAATAAAAGAAAAGGACATGACAAGATAATTGGTCATCGACATAAATTGACTAACTACATGTACTATGTATTCCGGGATAATTTGCACCCTTAAGAAACCCTAACGAGGAGCAATTTCTGCCCTACTCGGAACAAAGTCTCCAAATAGGCATTCAGATGGGGAAGCATGGTTTTAATTACACAGATCTCCAGTCAACATCTGGGAGCCAAGGAAATGCAAGGGCACATGAGCAATTTGCATCACCATCATCTGGTTCAGCAAACAAGAAGCATTTCACAGCACAGGAAAATAAAAGTTGAATTAAGTCAAAAAGCCTTACAATGAAGAAATAAAATCGTTTTCAGGTTATTTCAGAGTATCAGGGAAAAAAAAAAAGACAACAAAACAAACCCAAAAAAAAAAAAAAAACCACAAAAAACCAAAAAACCCCAAAGACAACACTCTCAAAATTATGAACTGTATGAGCTTTCATGTGCAGCAAAAATTCCTCCAGAATTGTATTTGTTGCTTATAACAGGCAACTGGGAATAACATGAGAGGTTTGCAAAGCTCCTGCAGGGCACAGTGCACATACAGGCACTGTCCAAGCCTTGTTCTTGAGGGCAAGCCTTGTTCTTGTTGCTTTCTGCTTGTCACCACTGGTCCAGGACTCTCATTTTCATGCAGACTCGAGGCCGTGTCATTAGTCTCTGCTTCTTGTTCTCAACAGCCAGCCAGTCCCAGCCTGGCAACGTCAGTGGTAAAGTGACTTTCAGGATCATCATAGAAAATACCTGAGAGAGGAGGGAACCTTCCCTGTGATATGGGGCTCTGTGGGCTCATGCAGGCCCTGCTGTGCATCAAGGGCACTTTGACTGCTGGCTACACCAGGCATGAAGGAATTGGAATTATGGAACCCCCATCCCTGGGAGTGCTTCAAGGCTAGGTTGGATGGGGCTTTGACCAGTGTGGTGTTTGTGGGAGGTGTCCCTGCTGGTGGCAGGAAGATTGGAACCAGATGAGATAATCTTTAAGGTCCCTTATTTTGTGTTTTGGTTCTGTTAAATAATTCACTCCATAAAAGTGGAGTGAGAGGAAAAGTTTGTTATGCAGGTTTTTGTTGACAATAAACAGGTGACTTTCATGAAAAGCCAAACCAGGTCACTATTATTCTTGGTGATTAATTAACATCTGTGGTGTTTAAATGTTGATAACTGCACCTGTTTCTTTAAAACATCCTCCTGGGTTTCCTGTGTGGAAAAGCAGAGGGTGAGATGCTGATCATCTGCAGCTCAAGACAAATATTACTGTGACTGAGGTTGCTGGTCAGATACTGTAAGAAACTGAGTCCTTGGAACAAAGTAGACAGATGATTGCTTTGTGAATTTAACAGCACTTGAATAAAGAGTAATTAACCCCTTACAGGATCATATATAGAATTTCCGTCCCATACTTTTAGTTTAGTACCATTGGGATTTTAGCCATCACCTCTTGAAATCCACTGAAAGCTCACAGTGGCTTTGGAGCTACTGGACCGAATCTTGACAGAGCAGCTTTGGTACTTTTATAATGTAAAAGAATTATTATAACTCAGAGCTGTGCTTATATTCCTGCTGGCAGCAAGGTGAAGGCTGTTTGACTCCGAGCCCAACACAGTCCTGTTCACCTTTGCAGCCCTGTATGAATGACTGCAAGCAATACTGAGGTTGGGCAAAATTTGGGGATTTAGTTGGTGTTGAAAGAGTTGACACTGTTTCTCCTTATAGAGAGAGTGCAGTGTCTTGCTTTCCATACTTAGGCATTTAATCAGCTCGTAATTAAAAAAAGGTGCGGCCTCCAGTGTCCCGGTATTTGGTCACAAAGCAACATCAATATTGCTGGTTTTTCTGCATTTACATAGAGGTGGGATTAGATTTTCTACCCAACTCCTTTCCTACTTTTGGTATATATACAACTCTTTTAAGCAGTACAGATTTGATTAAAAAAAAAAAAGCCAACCCGGCAGCATAAACCAAAACCAACTGTGTTCATTGAGGCGTTTTGTACATCATAGCTGCTACTTACCATTCTTATTCATCTGGCATTTACAGAGAAAGCCTGTCTTGATATCTTGAAGGCACCTTTAATGAGTACACATCATGAATTTTCCAACTGCTTTTAGATTGAAAATGATTTCCTTTCTATTTGTCAGAGAATCCTTTTATTTTACATTTTAAAAGGTTCTTGCACACCTTCCCAGCACCTGGATTGTAAGTGATTATTGGCTATTGTAGTTTGAAAATGAAAGTTGGTAGAATTTACTTCAAGCCCATTCAACTAAATAAAAAAGTTAACTTCTGCTTAAAAAAAAGAATAAAACTGCCACATAGCTACTGTACCCTCAGCTAAATACCTGCTTTGGTATATTCATACAAAAGGTTAAATCCTGGACTCCTTCTCTGCACAGCACCTGCACCAGCCATTCCACCCCTCTTGCAGAATGTTCAACCTGTCAGGCTCCTCCTGTCAGGATGCTAAAAGTTTATGGGGGTTCAAAATATGGACTGGTCAAAATCATCAAGGAAAATCCATTCAGGTTTCTTCCACACAAAGATATCATTTCTGGTTTGGGAAGCACCCTGATAAAATTGGTTGGAGACTGGAAGGCAATCTGGGAAAATGGCATGTTGTATGTGTCTTGTGCTCACCCTCATCCCAGAGCAGCTCATGTTGGACACTGGAGACCGTGCTGGGTAAGCCTTTGCAACCCCTATTTTAAAGTCTTACGTTAAATGGACAAATTTTAAAACCACTGCAAAGGTTACTCTGGCTTTGGGAAGTTTCAGAATAGGGAAGGCAAAGGTCAGTTTCATGAACAAACTCTATAGGCAAAATCCATGGCAATGGGAAGCCAAATAAGGGGGAAAATTTACTGTATTGGGTTAAGTTAGTCTTTTCCAAGCCCTAAGCCTAATTGCCAACACTGAGCAGTAGCTACTAATTTTTTCTTTATCGAACTGTTGGTACGTTAGAATTATTTCCTTATTTTATTGTTCAAATACTACTAAAGAAGAGTACATTCAGCATTGACCTAACCCTGCTCTGCCAAACTGGCCAAGGAACTCTCAGTTTCAGTGGGAATAGATGGAGGCTCCTGCCTGTAAATTCACGGCTGCTGTTTGATCACCACTAATCGGGTGACTTTACTGACTTGGCAGTTTGGTGTAAGAAAATAGTGCATATTTTAGTCATAACCTTGTAAAACTTCACTTTGCATTTGAAAATATTTGGAGTGAAGAGAAATAATGAACTATCTCTACCCACGTTAAATAGATAATTGAGAATATGAATATTAAGAGGGGTTACTGATTGATTTGCTGCAAGTTACTGTGAATTAGGTCTGCAAAGAAGAAAACAGGATTACAATTTAAAGATTGTAATTCAATGGCTTAGAATTTGTACCACTTCCCATTCTCATTACATTTGCAGGAATTAAGCACTTCTGTCACACAATTTAGCATTAACTAGGATAAAACAGATTTATCATTTCTGTTGTTATTTTGACCATCACACAGTCAAAGGCAGAGAGCAAGCCAAAACCATCGTTGTTGTTAATGTTGTTTGGTGACATGCATTACTGTCTGGGCAAACATGGCATGGAGTGGAAAGGACCATACCCCATGGATGGTCTGAAATTAAAATCTTGCTTTGATGGTTTAGCGAAGTGAAGCCATAACTGTGCTGGCAAGCAGCCTGCTTTCCACCGTGACCCCTGCAGAATGAACATCCTTCCAGCGTTGCAGGGGCGGCAGAGCTAAAGGCTGCTGGCTCTCTGTGGCGTGGTTGCCCACACTTGGAGCACCTTTCAAGTGTTCCCACTCTGAATCCAGTGGTCGGGTTGTGGTCAGACTATTAATAGTGGCCTTTGAGCGGATTCCTTGAAATGGGGGGCTTGGCAGAATCCTGGCAGTTCTCCGGGCTTAAGCAATTTAATGCTGATGCCTGATGCCTGGGATTTAGCATACAGCCTGCTCAGTGTTCACATTTAAGGACAAATTTGCAGACAGGGAGCAGAAAAATGACTTGATTTTTAGCTAGCTATCACATGTGGCTGTTCAGTTTTTGCATGAAATCTTTACAGAGAGATCTAAGACTTGTTTTCCAAAACTCACCAGCAGAGAATATGATGGCAGTTCTTATGCAGAAACAAACAAACCTCTATTCATGCAGGAAAGCTGTTTGTTTGTTAATGATCTTATGCAGGTAATAGCTAGTAGTAGTGATGCTAATTCATTGCTCAGAACACATTTTACCCAAAGTACTTGTATTTATTTTTAGGAAAGATGACATATACTGACTTGTTCAATACAAGAATACAATTCAATATAAAGAAATATCTGTTGTGTTTTACAGAACAACTGCCTTTATTCTCTCTTTTCCTTTGTCCCTTGAGCTTTAGAGTATGACTATTTAATTAAAAAGATTGAATGAGAGACCAAGTTTAATTTTTTCTAAACAATAAACTCCAACATATTTGACAATGTCTCATGCCTTCCTGGTATTTTGACGTATGCCTGCAGCAGAGTCTATTGAATTTGGTATGTGACTAAAATGTAACAAAGAACACTGTCTACTGAACTTTAAATCTGCTTGGTTAAATCATTCAATGTGCTGTACAAGTTGTACAGCTGAAACTGAAAATAAGCAGAGCCCTTACAAAACTTGGCCAAGAAGCAGCTTAGCTAAAATTCTCAAGATACGACTTAAGAGCTTTGGGGTAATTTTTGCAGTAAAAACCCACTGAAATGGTTACTTTATATGAATTCATCTTATTTTTTTCTCTTGTTACTTAGTAATACTCCATTAATACTTAAATTAAAACGGTAAGAAATGTATTTGGTTGGATCCTTGCAACCAACTGCCACAATGCTTGTTATTTTGGTAAATATATTACTGCAGTAAGAACCCTGTCTGACTGGGCTGCAGAATTGGCTCAGCATTGACATCCATACAGTTAGACAATAAATCCTCCTTTTGCAGGATGTAAAAAACCCCCCTGTACTGGAAAAATAGAAGTGCTCTTTTGCATCTCCAGTACATCTGTTTGTCAGACAATACTCTGCAGGGGAGACACTTCCATCTATTGGCACATTGTAAATAATAAATAAAAATAACAATAAGGCAGTACATTATCACATTTAAATAACAAATAAGCAAAATAGGAGGCAACACCCACTGACCTTTGAAAGATCTACAGAGACTACATTTCATGCTGGATAGATCCTAGAGGAATGGGTCAAAGGAGATGAGAATACTCTTAGAAATCTGGTGAAATGCAGTTTGTTATAAATCCTGGGCTGAGGATTCACCTTTGATCAAACTCTGTTGAAAGCAGTGATTGGAAATGAAAAGTGAGGATATTTATGTACTGTTTAATACAATAATCTGAAGCCATGTTAAACTTAAATGACCTGTTCCACATGAAGATTGCACCCTGAATTATATCAGGGCAGTTATAATGAAAATAGCAGGTGTCCTATTGCTTTTTGGTCAATTACCATAGTTAATGAATGAAGCAAATTTTTTATTACAATTTAATTACACAAGATTGTTCAGCTCACTTGCAGCATCTGTTTTTTTGCAAGGGCCTGCATGTTGAATCCAATTTTTTAAAAAATAGGTCATCTAGAGCACAAAGAGCTTGATCCAGCACTGCGCATGTGAACTTCTCTACCCAGAAGGATGGGAGATGAGCCCCAGTGTCAGGGACTGTATCCTCTGGCATTTCAGAGTGGAACTGTTGCATCCACCTTGGTGCTGGTCTTTCCACCTTCTCACTTTTTGCTGGAGCTGTGTCTCAGCACTGTATTTTTCAGCACCAATGACCATGACCAGCAGCAGCACAGTGGGATTTATATAACTACAGTCTCTGGTTTCAGGCTGTGACTTCTGCACACATGTGAAGTCAGTTGCCTTAACTGTTGAAGAAGGAATTCCTCCTGTAAAGTTTCCTTGGATGCCTGTCCTGATGCTCCTTCGGATGCTGTACCCCAGCCAAAATGCTCAAGTGGTACTATTAGCCTGGGCACTCCCAGCCTGGTGGGCTCTAGCTCAAACAGAAGGGACTCAGCTCTTACAAATGGGATGTCTGGATACTATGAGAGCACTTCACGGCACTGTGTAGCCTTGGCATATTCATTGCAAAATATCCTTATGGGTCACTGGGAATGAAGTACCTGTGGTACTGAGATGCACTCCTGCTACCAGAAGACATCAACTCAACAAATGAATTATTAAGTAAAATTCTATGGTCAGACTAAGTAATCACAGGGATCCCTTCTGCCCCTAAAATCTATTATCTTAATTCTCATTTATCCTAAGGCCATTTTGCACCCCTCTAGCAATGTAAATGGACCTTAAGGATTGAATATTTATGTCCCCTTTGAAGTATTTTTATGTTGCCAGAGTGATGCCTCAGTAACCTTTGCGTGAATGAGAATGAAGAGCTCTGAGTCCCTCAATTGCCATCCTGGAAGCTGGCTCAAGGTCTGGGGTTTTGCTTGATTCTGTGGTTTTCCATGTCTGATCAATATACATAGACTGTTTGGGAGTCCTTGTTTTAGTATTTTATTAGCATTGATTCACGTAACTTGTTTATGCCTTTTGTGCTGGGGATTGACTAGTTAATGGCATAACCAATTAACCACCTGCCCTTGGCACAGTGCTCAAATCAAGGTGCATATTTTTCCCAATCATACCAACCTGTGGAGATGTAAAAAGAAACCAAGGAGTAAATCTAACATGGTCTGGACTATAATCTTGGAAACAAGTCCTAATGGGTCTCAGCTGGACATCAGATGTTTTGGGGGTGTTGGTGAATCTCTGCTGGAGAGAATCCAAGCTGAGGCACCAAGAGCTAAGTCTGAAGGTAAAACTTCTTGACCTATGGTTGCCTATTAATGTTATTGTGGTTGTGCCTCCAAAACTGGGGTTTCTGCATTAAAACCTGCAGTAGGATGTCCCTGATGTACAATATACACACGCATTCTAGTAGCAGCTTTATCTTTCTTGTGGCCTGAATGTAATCCAATAATAAACAAAAATTCCTGGTGGGTGCTTGGATTAGATGAACATCTGCTCACTAATCTGTTTTTAAACTGCATAGTGGCTCTTTCCTGTAAGCTTTTCACTTGGATGAAAAGATAGTAATAAATAAATAAATAAATAAATAAACTACTCAAAAACCAAAAGAGAAATTCAGATGCTCCAGATTCCTGCTGGATAAACACTGGCATTCAACGCTTCCTAGAGCACAGTACAGCTCCCTGCACAGAGCTCTTCACTCTGCTAACAGAAGCCCAAATGCCTCCTACAGTGAGGGCTGTTTTTGTTTCACTGGGCATTGGATGCAGCGATACAAGCCATGACACATGGCAGGAGAAAAGCAGGCACACGAGGACAGATTCTTCTGTTGCATAATTCCATCGCTGAGAAACGTGCCAGGGAATGCAGAATTATGACCAAGACTTTTCCAGATTTCCTTCTCATTGTCTTCTTGGCCCAGTAGAAAATTGTGACAGCTGGAAATGAGGGGAAAAATTGAGCTTTATTGCTTTCCAGAGGAGTCAGATGGCCTTCAGCAATTATTGTAAGAAGTGAGAAGTGCTCCCTTTTAATGGATCCATTGCCAATCTGCGGACCTGGGCTGTACATCTATCTGGACGGTTCTTCTAGTCCCAAGGTGCTCCGGAGCACCAGTAAATACCTCCACAATCTTCCCTCTTGCAAAAGCAGAAGTGCAGCTGCTTCTGCAAGTGCCCAAGCCATTGTTATATCTTCTCTGGGCAAGGAATAGCAAAGTGGGACAAGCTAAGCTTAAAGCTGAAAACAGATCCCACAGTGGAAGCTGTTCAAAGCAAACAACAGGGAATAACTTTTGCTGCTGTAGGTTTTGAGTTGGGGCTTTTGTTTTTATTTTAAAATATGGGACCTGTCAGCAGGGCATGTCCCCACATACTCCAGTGGTTCCCACTGCCCACGGCTGCTGGGGACATGTGGTGGCAACATGGTCTGACCACTCCAATTTGGAGAGAGGTATGGGCATGAAGTGAGGGGAGGGCTCAGCAGACCGGGAATGTTGATCACAGCACGCCCAGCCTTGGTGCACAAGTGCTTTAATGAGGCAACATGCTCCTCAGAGCTTATTGCTTTGGATTACACCACGTCACCTTCTGTCACACTGCATGAAGCCCTAAGTGAGGCTGACATGGTGAAACTCAGGGGATCTTGATGTGGAATGTTATTACATGCTGCAGTGTGTGAGAAAATCAAAGTTTGCCTCTCCTAGTACCAGGTACTTGCTCCTCGCTTCTGCAGTGGCCCTGGAGTTCAGCTTCCAGCAGGTGGTCAGCAGGATAGGTGTTTGGAAGAACTGGGATATTTTCATTAAGCAGTTTCAAATCTCATTAGCAAATTTTCATAAAGTGATAATGCAGTGGCAATATTAGCCTTATTAATCCAATATGAAAGTCACTCTCATGATAGGGAAAAGTGTTAATAAAAGCCTTTCATTTTATACAGTCTAACAGCACATGCATCAGTGTGCTCTTAATGAAACTTTGCAGAATCTTAATCTCCCAGAATCAGTTCAAAGCTTTGGAATACAGTAAATTAATACCAATTGAAAGTTTTAAAGTTCATCTTTACCTTCACAACAACTGCCAGCTCTTAGTAAAACTAAGAATTTTTTCACTTACAAAAACCCCAGAAAACTAAACAAAGCCCCAAAAACTTTTCATTTAAGCCTGACAGACAGAAGGGATTTGTATTGTTGTACAGCACCAGATAAAAGCAGCATCTAGAACTGTGCTTCAGTTGCCAGGACGACAAACCACTGCCACACACTCAGCCCTGCAGACTGTGAGGCAAATCAAACAGTAAATGATGGATCAGCTCAACCACCAGCTCCAGTGACAGATAGCAGGGCTGTGGTGATTTCTGCGTCATGCTCCTACTTTGCCAATACTTGATCTCAGGGAAAAAAGCAGGGCCACGCCTATTTCTAATTTAATCTTTAAACGTTAAAGCTTTTTGTAAGGAGATGAATTACAATATGCATCCAAATGTTTTTACATTTTGCAAGCCACTGGCTTTCCTCTTGCTCAGTCGCTCTGTTCGTGCTATGAAATGTGTTTTGTAGACTAAACCACCTAAAGCCCATCTGAAATCAGAAACCATGTCTTGCTGAGTGACTGATTGCAGTGGCAGAGGGAATAGGTGCAGGGCAGCACTTGCCCTTCTCCCATCTCCCAGCTGGTCCCAGCCTGGTGGGTCACAGAGAGACAGACCAGTCCTATCAGCAAATGGGTGAACCCCCTCTGCCACAGTGTTCTTGTTCACACTGTCCCCAGTACAGATGTCAGGCCATAAACTCAGGCTCTGATACAAGCAGACCCTTTGGGGAAGGTGTAAAACCTGTATTTAATTCCAGGCTCAGCCCTGTGTCCTCTCCATGTAGGGAGCATCAGCTGGTGCCAAGGCACAGTGCTTGGTCTGAGGTGGGGTCAGTAATTAATTCCAGCAGTGGATACTGCTACAGACAGGACTAGTTTATGCACAACAAATTTAATTAGGTTCTGGTTTCTCTTTGCTGTTTCATATATTAGTGTGAGCATATAGTGGTTTGTAAAAGGATCAATAGGGTGGGGTTTTAATTACTTAGAGAACATTGTTTACATTATTTATCTCATGGTCAGTCAGGTGGTTGGTGTTTGTAAAAGGGAGTTGGAAGCTAAAGGGCTGCTGCTGCAGCTCTGGTGAGGCTGGTTAACCACTCTGTGTAAGGAATGCTGCTCACGTGAGTAAGTGCTCTGTAGTTTTGTCAAGAGATAAATGCTCTCTAGGAGTAATCAGTTTCTTTAGTTTCATTCTGCATAAAGAGTTTCTAACTTTAAAGACTCTTTTTCATGAATGGGAAAATATGAAATCAATTCTATTTATCTGAATGAATCTTTCAGCAAGCTCAGGGTTTAGTGTGAGGGCACTGCAGGCAAAATGTAACAAATGCAGCACTATAAAAATGATTAAAGCATGATGAGCAAGGTTACGGAGGTAAAAATGAGCAAAAGAATTGGAAAAGTGCAAACAAGAAATCTGTGTGATACTAAAGGGTTTGTCTATTTTTTATGTTTACTTCTTCAGTGTTCATAATTTTTTGGTCCATCATCAATCACTGTCAATTTGAAAAAGTGCTATACTTAAGGTCATTTATTCAGGGCTATTGGAGGCGAAAATTATGCAGTTTCAGTCAAATATACATGAATAAAGACTGTCATTTCTGATTAATGATATGTGACTTCAGTGTCTTACAGAATCATCTTGCCATCCAAGCTTTACAAAAAGGTTATTATGTAAGGCCTCTTCCATAATATATCTACTTTTCCTCTTAGAACACTGCAGAAGCCATTTTGCTTACATTAAAATCAGTGCAGATATCCCTTACACCAGTGGTAATTACTTGACAGATTTGGAGCTCACCAGAATAAGTAAATTTTTGTGGAACTTGAAATTGCCTTACTGAGGATGATTACCAAGCTTGTGGTTTTTGGTGCTGTTTCAGAGATTGCTTTTTATTTTAGCTTTAAGATAAAGCCTAGTCTTTTATTGGAAAAAAAAAAATCTATAGAAAACACTAATCTTGTGCAATGTATTCAAAAACAACACCACATATGGCATTTCAGCATTAATTACTGTTTTTCATGATTCACTATTTCCCTTATTCCCCAGTGCATAATGCAGCCCTTGTGTGCATTGTTCTGAGGAAGGAGAATGGGTGAGCTTAGAAACTTAAGGGAAAAGTCAGAAAAGGAGAGAAAGGGAGAGAGGAGGGAAAGGAGGCACCCATGCCAGGGGCTGCAAGAACTTCCCCTCAGCCAGTCTGTGCTCCTCAGTGCTCCCAAGGAAAATCTCCTGGCTGCCTCTGAAGCAGTGTGGGGAAGCACAGACCACAGTGTGCCATATGTGCTGTTACAGCTACTTCTCACTCCAGCAAGTGGACTCATATAGCAACCATGGCACAGGCTGGCTCCTCTCAGAGCTGTTTTCTCACTCCAGGACAGATCATCTCTATAGCTGTAAAGCTTTGTTCTGAGGGAAAAAAGAGGGAGTTTCTCTGCCGTTTCGCCTCCTGTTGCTTGTGGCAGGGGCAGAGTTTAGGGTCATGCCAGGAGCCTTGGGGTCTCTAGGTACCCAGGGAAGATACTGCAGGGAAACCCCACAGTGTTGCTGTGAGAGCCCCTCTCTTCAGTGCTTCTTGGTAGCAAGAGAAACATTAACAGTTGCAAACCTCCAAGTTTCCATTTCTACAGCAGGTGTGATAGTGGTAAGGCTGCAGCTGTACTTATTAGCCATCAGAAACTTTTATCCTGGTGGTGTTGCTGGTAAAAGGCACTGCTCCATCACAATATTTAAGGACTTCCTCTGAACTCTGGATCTCACATAGAAACCTGTAATTGTTTTCCTCTTTCCTGGAGGCCATTAGCAAGGCACACTTCTTCACTTGAGTAGCCATAAAACAGAGGGAAGTGTGACAAAGATGGGACTACCAGAGGAACTGGAGCTACTGCTGAGAGCCCAGTTGCCCATAGAGCTGAGCAGGCAGTAAGGCAGCTCCTACCTTGGCTCATCCTTTAATATTTTACTTCCCCTGGTTAGAAAAAATGTGCAGTGAGCAAATATTCCTGCCAAACACCCTTCCCTGGCCTTTCTTTTCTCTGTGTGTCTACATGTATGACTCGATACCAGCTAATTACATGATCTCAGGTGCTATATGGGCTTGCATTTTCTAGAAGGAAAATTTTCTGTTCTTGTCTTAAGCCTTTAGTAGCGATCCCCAGCTTTGCTGGGAGGGGCAGGTTGTGCAGGAGACTCCCAGGACTGTTGCTGCTGGTGCAGTGCTTACAAGCCTGGGACTCCACACTGCTGCTAATGTTTGCTAACTGTGGTGAGCCCTGTGGTACAGCTCTGTGTGTCTCTGCACACAGTAATAAAAACTGACTTGGGATAATCCAGTAGAAAGGCCTAACAGCCCAGTGAATCGATATTTATCATATCATGTCAGAACAGAGCTATTGGTTTACACTCTCCCCTTGAAACCTCCTAGTTTTACTGCTTATTGCTTTTTACTATGGTATATAAGACTAGAATCTGTAATTCTTATGAATTCCATACTACGAATGAGAGGAATGACGATATTAAGTATAAAAACTAAGATGAGGAAATGATTTTTAAAAAAAAAAACCCTATTTTTCTAAGACATTTTTAATGTTTCTCAAAAAGATTGTTAGAATTTTGCGTTGCTGTGTAGGTGCCCAACACATTACACTTCTACCTTTCTATTTTGTTTGTTCCGGTTACTTTAGCTTTGTTTGGAATGTCCTTTAAGTTAAATGGAAACACATTTTTCAGAGTAATTGTTGAGACAGACAGAATGCTCCTTGGGAACTGTATTTCCAGCCCCATGAGGTGCCAGTGCTGGTGAATGTGCTCTGAGCTGAATACTCAGCTCCTTTGGAAGTGACTGATTCCTGGTCCATCACAAGCAGCTTTTGGGTGGGATGAGTTTGAAGTGCACATTATCTCCAGGAGCCTCTGGCAGCCAATCTCGTAGTTGTTCTTTTGTTTCTAAATGTTTATTTTGTAAAAGTCTTCTTTTGTTTTGCTTCCAGCAGTGTTTGAGAAGTTGCTGAGATGCTGTCCTTTACTTTCCCCTCCCAACCAATTTAAGGTTCAAGAATTATCCCTGCATGCTGCAAATATGCATCATTATCCAAATGGTCAAATAGAGTAGGTTTGATGGAAATTTCCCTAAAATGAACACTACTTGTCTGAATGAAAAATACTGTTTTGTTCAATTTCTTTTGTATTTATTGTTCATGGTGCTGTTACTAGAGAGACCCACACATTTGGGTAGGAGCGTTACGTAGTGTTTAGTGGTTAAGAGCTACAGATGTAGTAAATGAGCTGATTCAATAACCTGTCATCTTCTGCTGAGTAAGTGATGTGTTATTGGTGATGTGGTTGCATAGGGCCTGAGTGGCTGCAGAACATCCCAACCCAAAGCCTTTTTCTGCTAGGACATAGTAGTAGTTCCAGGGTTTGGCATGCATTTTGAGTAACAGTATAGTGTACCTCTGATGACTTTGAATGCTGTCACTGCTTAAATTTATGACCATGTTTCCTTTGAATTTGTCAACATGATATACATAGAATCAGGATTTTTTAAATATATGTATATGTGTATTAATGTCAGTGATATATGCATGCACACACACACACACGCTTACAATACCTGTTATATGACTTAGTGTTAATTTAATAGCAGAATTAATAGATTTACCTAATGCTAGGAAGAAAAATTACATTAAGGAAGATAAGATCAAGAGGAAAAATAAAATCACAAGTGAAGGGAAAAAGATTTTGGGAGATCAATAGACAACAACAGTAAGAGGAATGTGCAAAACCTCCTATTTGCATAGCATAGTATGACATTGTCCTATTTTATGCTGGTTTTTCTCTGCAAATCAAATGGTATCCAGAGTCATGGCATGATATAGTTGAATCAACTCACATCAATTTTGTTTAAGGACTACAACACAGGACATCTGTAATATAGGTCTGTTCATATTTCATGTGGTTCTGATACTATTAAAGCTACTTAAGTGTCATGACATGTTTATTTATGAGATCATCAAAGCCACTTAATAACTTTATCTTGGTTACTTGTTTACATCTGTGTAATACAGAGCCAGATTGTGCAGCCCACAGCCACATCGGTGAGCACTTTCTCATGCAAGTTGTGCCACTGACATAAGGGTTTCACAATCTGGCCCATAATGTATCAAAATACACGAAGCCAAGATCTTATCACTTACAATCATGTAAATCTGGCTTTAATCCATTTAAGCTCCAAGTTAGGTACCTAGATATAAATCAGTGAAATTTTGTTGGCTTCAGTATTTGTTTCAGCAGAGCTGCTCTGATTTACACTGGGAAGATCAGGCCCATTAGATTTGCAATTTAGAAATGCATTTGCTTCACTGGATGTGTAAATGTTGCAATAGCCAAAATTAACATAGCCACAAAGAAAGATTATTTTCAACACTGGCTATTTAAAATATCTCTTTGCACAATATAAACAAAGAGAATTATGTCAGACTTAGAAGCAAGAAGGTTTAAGAGTCGCATATGTCTTAACCTTTACACTGGCTATGAGTACATCAGTTCCTACAAGATGAACTGCATTATAAAGTAAATAGATCTGCTTTAAAGAAAGGTCAGGACACATGTTCTGCTAAAATCTAATTTCAGTCTATTGCCCTATAACCTACTGCTCTCTTGAATACAACAGATATAATAGTAAAGAGCCTGCATTTAATTATCTGTGATAGAAAGCCTCCTTATCCTCCAGAGAATATTCACAGGGATAATAGAAGGTATTCTCAAAATTCTGTATTTACCTCTGTATAGTGAGTGCATTCTGTTTTAACTGTCTTTCTTGCTTTCTAGAAATGTTATTTTAGCACCTCTTATACCCTTAATCCAACTTTATATTACTTTTATGTTCTGAAAGCCTAGATTGTTTTACAGACCCAAGCAAACCCTATTGCAGTGCCATTAGCTAGTGGTAGGTTCCTCCAAGTGCAATGGAGCAAGCTTTGCTCCTCATCCTTATGCACTAACTGTCTGCAGCTGCCTGTTTTTAAGATTAATTGCATTAGTATTCAACAGCTTAAGAATAACTTTAATTTTGCCTGGTAAAAGCCAGAAGAGCTTTAAAGTGAAGGGTACTTGCCACAATCTCAGCGTTAGCCTGGCAGAGAAACATCTACAGATAATATGCAGAGTTAAGTAAAAGGATAATTTAGGTAGGCTTAGTCACATTATAACTGATGTGCCATGCAGTCCTAAATCAACATGTCATTTGGAAAGGAGATCGATGGTAAATTAGCTTTCATTGGTGATCATTCAAGTGTTCCCTAAAAGATTTAAACAAACTTCAGAAAACAAAAGAGAAAAACACCTGTCTAGGGTCCGAATCTACATGAGGACATTTTTGTCCCATGAGTGACACTGCATATATCACTGCAAAGTATGTGCAAACTGTATTGTGAACTGGTATTAATTGGCCTAATTACTGAATAAATCAGAGTAATTCCACCAAGACCCAAGAGCAGGGGATCAGGCCTGAACTGCCCAGAGCAATTCTTCTCTCCTGGGTCCCAGGAAGGACTGTCCTGGAGGATGCTTTTAAAGTAGATGACCCCTAACAATTACCATTTTAGCAGGGTTTAAGTGGTTGCTACCTTGATTTTTGCAGATGGGTAAGGATCCAGTCCCTGTAGTTTGACTCCAGGAAGTGACCGAGCTGACCACATTCATAGCACACGCTTCTGCCTTTGTTTCCCCATCCAGCACCAGCTCCAGTGTCGTAAGATGGTTGTTTAATATGTAAGTAAATTAAAATGTCATATATTTATAAATATACTTCCCTGGGGTCTTTTCCATTGAAGACAGTGATAGTCATTCAAGGTCATATTCTGTCATCATTTGGAGCTCATTGCTCATGGTGAAGTCCAGGATTTTGGTGAAAAGAAAGAAAATTATGAAAAAAAAGAAAAGGAAGGAAAGGAGACACAGGATGGCTCCTAAAGCTGTCTTAGGAAAATGAATAGCCTGAATTCCTACCTCTGTCAGTAGCTTGGGGATTGGCTTGGAAATGCCTATGAAATTGTTACACAAAAAGATGTGACATTTTCTTTGCTTATGAAATGTCCTACTGTGTTATTGTCTTGTTGGAACATGCTGCTTTGTTAGAGTTTATGGCAGAAGATCCTTGTAAGAAGCACATCACTTTGGGTGTCATTGCACAGTTGATGTTAGACCTGTGAAGGTGCTCCCTGCTGCCATTCCACAGTAGCTGAAGCACAGGGAAGGTCTTGCAGGCACCAGATGATTAAATCTTTTGCTACAGGCTCTGTGTGCTGATGAGCTTAGTAGCACTGTTTGAATCTTTCAAGGAAAAAGAGCCAAACTAACAAAAAGGGGAAAAAAAAATCACTAAATGATAAATACTTATGTCAGCTCTTTCAGTCTTGCTGCTTCTCAGTTTCCTAGACACATATCATCAAAAGGCCTTCACACCTGGTGAAAAGCCACAGCACAAAATGAGTTACTAGGACACTGGCATCTGCCTATTTACTTATTTATTTATTTATCCTCCTATGTCTCTTTCAGGAATCCCCATGTTTCCCACTTTCAATCTGGGATTGCTCTGATCCTTTTGTGGAGGAAAGGGGCTGAGATCACCCATCTGGGGTGGGGGCAGAAGAGGGGCTTCAGCGACCTCCCTTGTGGGTGTGTGGATGTCGTGTTTGGTGAGTCCATAAAAGTGTTGCAATTTGGTGCACTCTGGAAGTAGAAAAGATGTGAAGACATGTGACTGTGCTGGTGAAGCTGTCTTAATCATACCCAAAGGAGAACAATAAATTCCTCCTAGAAGCAAGAAAAATGCTTCTAATTCTCCTTTAGGGAGAATCTCTATAACTAACTCTCCTATTCCAGTGCAATGAGACCTAGCAGTCTCGGCAGACTCCTGGTTTTACTGTTTCAAATTTTCTTGGAAACCTTAATACTTCCACACACGAGAGTTCCTTCTGGGGCATTAAAATACAGATCCCTAGGACTTCTCTTCCATTTCTTGCAAAAATAATGGTAATTACCAAGAATGATTAGCAGGTTCAGTGCCTATTAGTCTTACTTTTTAAAAATCTGAAACAAGTGTTTTTTCTTCCACTGTAACTGATCATTTTAATTTCCCTTCTTTGTCTGTAATAAAAATTGACGTTAAAGGATGCCTGAGGCAGTGTAATGAGAAAATGAAATTAGTTTTTCAGTTGGCTGGTCAAAAGCATTTTATACATGATAATAAACAGTTTATTTTATTCTTTTGCTGATGACATAATAAATGATAAAAACGTTTTCCTGAAATAGATATTGCCTACTTTGCTACAGAGAGTTCAGACTGGGATTTTTCCATTCACGGAGTCACATAACTCTAGGGAATGTCTGCTTTCTTGATCTACTTTTCTTAACCTTTTTTTGGGTGGTACACAGCAGTGCATCTCCACACTGAGCATGGCCAAAAGCTTAAGGCTTTTTTCTTCCTTCTTGAAGACCTTTCTCAGAAGTGCTGGGTCGATTGCACTGTGTAACCCAGGAGTAAATCTATGTCAAGACATTTCTGAGTAGTGTCTCAGAATTTTGTACAGTATCCTTAAAGCCATGACCAACCCTGTGTTTGAATCAAATGGTGCTGCTTCTTTTGCAAACATTTGAGTGCAGAGGGAGCCTGAGCAGGAGCCAGACACAGCCTGGTAGTCCCACTGCACGGGATGGGCACCTTTCCTCCCCTCTCTTTAAACTTGGTCAGGGTGGGAAATCGGGGTGTTAATGGTTTGCGTAAATTTTAGATTGCCAAACTATCCACTGTTTTCTGAGGTAATATTGAAAATGTTTGCAGGTACTGGGAAAAAGAGGCTTAGTTGTTGTTCAGGGTTCGGTAGAAGCCTGTGACCACTTTGAGAGTTGTCCCATTTCAGCTGCCTCCCCCCACGTTCATTCTGTGTGTGAATTGTAAAAGCCTTTTCTTCATAGAGGCTCTTTCTGAAGTGAACATATGAGACTCACTGGATTGTTTAGATTGGTTTAGATTGATTATAGTGGCTTCTTCAAAGCAAGAAATCAAAATAGGTGAGTGGTGAGATGAACACATAACATATTGATAAATGTAGTTACATACATGAAATGGGCAAGAAAAAGAGAGAAAAAGCTGAGTTTCTTGCACATGATTCTTACAATTCTTGACAGCTCGAACTCCCACATGCTTAAATAGTTCAATACTGGATTAGTGTGATGTCTGCTTGGCGGATCCTGTGGGGCATAGGCTCAGTAAGAGACACATCATTCAGGATTTTGGGGACAGCTTGTAAACTGTCCAACTCTACTGGCAATCCCACTCCAATCAAAGTCAAACTTGAAGATGGAACAAGAGGAGGTGGGGGGGAAGGAGATGCTTTCTTATTTGTGCTCCCATAATTTATGTTCTAAATGGTGATTAGTCTGGTTCTATGGGATAGTGCCAAAGTATTTATTTGTAAAAGAAGATCAACTTCATAGAGCAAGTTAGAGCATGCCTTATTAGCAAGAAAGAAAAGTAGAATGGACATGTAAGCACTGAACTGAAAGCCTGATTATGTATTTACTTTTACTGAAGCCCATGGCAAGACTGCCATTATGTTTAATAAAGCCAGAGGCCTTCCTGTCAGCATAAGGGCCTGATCTTTTTCCTGTGCTCAGGGGAAAAAAAAAATTCTCACTAAGGTACATGCACAACTTGTTTGTAAATGGAAAGTGATTGTGTTAAATTGCACCCTTTTGGTGGAAAAAAACCCTTTTGTTAAAAAAAATTGAAGCATTTGGAATCTTAACAACCACACCAGTAATATTAATATTCCAGTTAACATGTTAATAGCACCACTTTTATTATGTGCCAAGACAGTTTACACTAGAATAATAAAGGTTTAACAACAAAGAACCTGTTTGCATATTCCTATTCATAAACCTTATTCCATTGATATTACTAGGAGCCTTCATGGAAGTGAAGACTGCATTTTTGGTAAGACTAACCCTGGGTAAGACATGCTGCACCTGTATGAGGAGTGAAAATCTTAATATTTGGGTGTTAGTATGTGTTGGAAGCAGAGTTGACATTATGGTGCTCCTGACTCCGGCAAACCAACCCAAGTCCTAGTGCAATACATAGAAAATGAATATAAAGATTTAAAATAAAGGATGGTTTAAGTTTACGTTGGAAGGGCTCTTCAAGTGGTCACCTGCCTCAGTTCCCAAGGGCAGCCCCACTCTGCCAAGGGTGGAAGTATTTACAGATGTTTTGTCTCTGTCCTCAAAAGCCTCAGCATGGAGAGCCATTGCATTTCCCACTGCTCATGGGCTGCCCAGTGCTCCCCATTGAGATCATCACACGATTCCTCTGTGCCAATATTTTCCACAGGCTTTTAAAGACTACTGCTGATCTCCACTCAATGCTCCCTCCCTCTGTCTCACTTCTTTCTGCTAATCAGTGCAAGTTTAATTTTTCTTCTTGAAGTGAGTGGAATTCAAACTCAGCCCAGCTACCTCTTCTCAGCAGGATATTATTAGGATAATTAAATAGCAGAAATGATTAACAAGGAGTACAGTAATCTGTTCATTCTTTAATATGCTTAAATCACAATGTATCAAATGCAAACTACTTGGATGGATTTTTGGTGAGCTTCAGTGGCCTCTGCTGACAATTACAAAACTTGATTGGAAACACTTGTTACAGATATCTCACAACCTTTAGAAAGCAGCTCACTGGCTGTCCGGGTAGCTGTGTCCCTCTTCATGTATGTGAGAAAGTCCAGGAACATGAGAAGAAATGTAGCCCTTACATTCAAGGTCCATTTTCTGCTGAATAATGGATATTTGAGTGTCCAGTGTATCCCTGCTGAGCTGTGGCTGTGCTCTGTCAATTATAGCTACACTTTTCCAGCTCTAAACCCAGACCCGAAAAGGTGTTTCCTTGTCTTGGCCCCAGCACAGACTTAGAGATGGTGGAGGAAGGCAGGAATATAAAATTTCAAATCCAGGTAATTCATTAATACTGATTCCTTAATTCCATCAAACTACAAATGACTTATCTTTTGTCATTCCAGATATCTTTCCAGAGTGTGATCTAATTTTGGAGGTGGTGAATGTTCACTCAAGTTTAAAGTTAGACAGGAATTTCCTTCAGATAGACAAAAAATATTTTAGCAAATATGATCACTGTGGTAGCAATAGCAAACTTGAACCTGTATAGACCTATGATTAAAATGGAATATTTTTCTGGGGATATTACAGTTGATTTTTTTTCTCCAGTGGTGAAAATTGAGGGAATTTATGAAGAAAATATCATTCATGCTTTGTATTCCTAGCTTTTATAAGAAATTCTAAATCCCTGAAGGTCTTTTTTCTATGCAAGTAATGGAGCTATTTACTAATTTTCTTGAAAATGAAAAAATTAATGTTCTAGCTAAAACAACTTCTGCCTCTGCTTAGCATTTCACACCAAAGTTTCATTTTAGTTATATTATTCCTCAATTATTTTAATTAATTCAAGCATTTTTCATAAGTTTTGTGACAAATTGAGTTACAAATTTCACCTCACTGCCCCTTCAGGGGTGTGCAGAAGAGGTCATAGTACTTTCCACATATCTCTGGCTTTCAATAATTTTCCAAGAAGACTAAGGATGAGCAGACTGACCTCCCTTTTACTTTAAAGCTCAATTACAGAAAATAGAAATCTGGGAGGAAAAAATCAAACTTGTTTTGGAGAGGAAACAGTCAGTTTTTGGCACTGAATATTGCTTCTCCCTTTCCGGCTCAGCCCCCACTCATGTGCGGTGTCCATATGGATGAGGTTTATGGGAATATATGCTCTTCTAACATATCAAAATATTTACCTTGTGCATTTCAGTGCAACGTCATTAATTTTACTAAGCTCCCGTTCTCAGTAAGTGCCAGCTGTCTTTGGGTTTCCAAGGCACTGAGATCTGATAAGTGAGCTCTTGTGTTAGCACTGCGACGGTCAAAGGTCCATGTCAGGTCAGGACCTCTGCTCTGTGGGAGAGATAAACTGATTTAAAACTACCAGAGGAAACAAGTAAAACGGAAAAATGGAATTTATAAAGCTTATGAAATGTCATGAGATGTGTTGCAGTCTTTTGGACAAATGTTGAACTCAGTTAACCTGAAGGAAAAAGGAGGAGATAAAAGATCACTTGTTACTAGAAAAAGATCTGGTGCTAAGGATGAGTAGGACTCAATGAGATCTTTTTAGCTATATCAGCAATGATGTTTTGATTTTTCTTGTTAGAAACTAGAAATGTGTAATTAGGAACATTTTTTTCCCCCCTCTACAGATTCATCTTTTGAGCTTTATTTAGTAATAAAAAGTCCAGAGAAATAAACCCATCATATTTAATTTGAGTTCACAGTATACCATTTGTTAATATTTGGCTTTTTTGGTTAAGTGGGTAAATCACATAGCTATTAAATCTGCAAGATATAAATCACATTCAATTAAATGATAGCATAGGTACTGTGGTAGACCTGATTAAATTGGTGTGTTAGTAAGATTATATACGCAACGTCTGTGGAACACCATCTCTGATATGTGCTGTGAAATTGAAAAAGAAGTTTGTTGGAGTCTCAGCCATGCAAATGTTACTCCCTTGTGTTGGATACAAACCCCAAACCTTTGGACAGTCTGGTTTGAGCAAGTCCTGCAAGTCACCCCACCTACATACAAAGCCCCTGTGCATCTTGTATTTATTTATGTCAGCTGCTGCCACAGGAGACAGGAGGAGACCTGGGTGGAAGACACTTAGGTGCAGCAATTCTCCCCTTTCCTCCTCAGAAGGCTGTGCCTCTGGGGAGGCTCTCACTGGACTCTGGGAAAAGGCAACAGCCTTTGGAATTGGTGCTTGATGCATTGCAGAGCAAGACTTAGCCCTGGATATTTGGGGGGTCAGAACCACAAGCCCTGCTTCATGTCTTCTCTGTTTTCACAAATATAAAGCACTCATCGTAGAAGTTTAAGTGTCACTTTTAAAATATTTTAAAATAAAATCCTGTGGTTAAGATTGAATGGAAAAATTCATGCTGGAAATAGGATTCTTTTCCAACTGCCAAATCTGGCATAATATTAAATGTGTCATAGCAGATTTAGTATTATCTTTTCTCACATGCTTTTTCTAAGGTTTCTTGATGTGAACAAGAATTGGAGTATTAGAGAAAGGTGAAGTAGTTAAGGAAATACAACTAAATTTGGGATCAATTTAGTTTCAAATCAGAAATAAACTTATTGTATACATTGCAGTAATAAATGTCTATCTCCTTTTTCAATTTTGCATTTTAAGACATCTGTGAACATCAGCAGGAGCTGATATAATGCTGTGTAATAAATCATTCTTGAAGGTTTCCATCCACTCCAAAAAATGGATCAAAATAAGATCATTCTTTTTCCTTGTCTTTTAGCAATAACATTTTGTGTGTTTGATTAGTAGGAGACAGATTCTGCAAAATCTATACTAAATAAAATCTACAGAAATTGTGTTTGTTTGAAAATGGAACTAGACTTGGTGAAGTGGATAGTTGTTCAATCTTCAAACGTTTTCTGAGGTATTATATCTTATATAAGATGGTGTCATAAACTTGGCAGAATTTGTTTTTGAATTAACACAAAAGATTTTGGTCTTATCCTCTTCTGTAAGTTATTTGCACAGGAATAGAATTGCTGGTAAATGCAGCCTGAGACTTGCATAACTCCCCATTTCTAAGGCAGATACAAGAGTCTCACAGTTGCAGCCTCTCCCCAGGTACACCACGCATGGATAGCTTTTGTTTCTGCTCTGCCAGCCTTTCCAGCATATACAAAGTAAAACTGCATTATCTTGGCACTTCCTATTTTAATTTCTGCATGGCTAGATTGCTTTTCTCCTCCATTTTTGTTAAGAAGGGCCGGAATGGTGCAGAGTTTTGCTAAGCTTTGCCAGGAGAGGTTTCTTGCCTTTCAAGAAAATTGGGCAAAAGCCCGATCAGACAAGTGTGCACATTTGCCATCTTGTTCTGCTCTTGCAGTGCTGACTCCTTTGTCAGGGATAATAACATCAGGGAGATGACCTTGTGAGGTAAACCACACATTTATTCAGTATCTAAACTCCGCTAGCATGTTGGTTGAAGTATGATCTTTGTCAAGCCCAGAGATGTAATTACCCTGAGAGTTAATGCTAATTGGTTTATTGAGTTTAATTGGGTATCATTAAAAATACTGTCATCTTATGCAGGAACTAAGACAATATTCTCCTAAAGGAAGAATGCTGATTCTTACTTCATCGTTCATATATAACCTTGATTTTACATCATTATTTCACAACAAATTTTGGATGAACAAGATCCACCACTGAGGACATTTTATTTTTAGTTCTGCCTATTACTCTTAACCTTTCCCAAAGTTTTGGATGAAGAACTTGATAAAATGTTTGATGATATTGCTAAGGTTAATTACAATTTCAGCTATGGCAAGAGACATGCTATAAATGATTTAAAGAATAATAAAACTGTAGAGGTCAAAAGAGCTGACAAAGGAGGTTTCAGTCATCATAATGAATTGGAATAATTAGACAGTTTTAGTGATGATTATCTGAAATTAACATGTGATCTCACTAAAAAGTTTCAACTGCTCTTAGATTGGATTAGTGATAAGCTTTTAGAAAAGGGGCGGTTTATAATTAATAAGGTTAGTCATTGCTAGGACTGTAACTCAGTATGGTGTATATTCTTTAAGGACACAGAAGTTTAGATGGTCCTAGATAAAGACTGAGGTCTAATTTTGGCTTTGGGTGCAGACAGTAGAAAAATGACAACATTTGGGCTAATTTATTTGTAATTAAGACAACAATTAAAAAGGCGTAATCCCGTTTTTTGGGGGTCACAGTAAAAAAAATGGTAATTTCTTAAAGTAACGGGAGAATCTTTGCCTTATGATCAGTTAGCTACATTATGGCTGGAGAACTGAAATTTTGGGCAAATGCCCACAAAGTCCAACTCTGTTTTGTCCTTTAGAAATAATTTAAGCCCCTCCTCCCTTGCCCTTCCTGCCCTTCCCCCCATTTTGTTCTGCTACTCCACTATTAAAAGGGATTGAGTGATCTGGACTTTCTTCTCTTTATTTCCTTTCAGATGTGATAGATCTTGACTAGAGTCCGAAACCCCATTGTTCTGCTAATAATGTGCACCTGGTTGTGATGAGGAAGAAAACCGAAGCCTCTCTTTGACTGTTGGCTCTGTCCCAACACGATTGGTGCTGATTCGAGTCACATTCAGCATTTTGCAGGTAAAATTTCGCAGAATTGGGTCCAAGCGGGGTAACATATAGAAAACAGGGTATATTGATCTTCCCATTTATTCAGAATATATGATGCTGTAGCATATTAAAGATAAGGATCACAGAGTTTAAAGCCTTTATAAAACTTAATTTAAGCTTTCTATTTAATATTAAAATTATGTTAGTATTTCATTCCACTATAAGGCCTCTTTAGCTGGCTCCCTTTAGTGTCTCTGGCTCGTGGTTACTAAGGCAACTCTGTCTTTGGAGGCAGGAACAAAATAAAAATATTTATGTTATTTACTTTAATTTAAAAACATTTCCGATTCGAAGAAGTTTTTATATTAAAGATAGCTAATGCATTTTCATAATAAAATTTATTTTATAAAACTTTAAT
Organism: Corvus moneduloides; assembly: GCF_009650955.1. Lineage (NCBI taxonomy): Eukaryota > Metazoa > Chordata > Aves > Passeriformes > Corvidae > Corvus > Corvus moneduloides. Next base: position 11,562,769 of record NC_045487.1, read on the forward strand.
TATAAAAAATATGATAAATTCTGAAGATTTAAAAAAAAAAAAAATTAAACTAGAATCAACAGTAGACAAATTTTCTCCAAGATACGTGGGACAAAGAGAACCCATATAAGTATAAGCCAGTATTGAATAGTATCTAACATGAATTTAAGAAGAATTTATATGGGAATGTCTTCATCTCTTGGCCACTTCCCCAGCCGTACATAAACCTCCATCCTAAGAGAAAAGCTGTAGAACAGCCTTAATCAGGTCACTGGGATCAGAGCCAGGCAAAATCACCCTGACCATCCCTTCTGCCATGGGGTGTTTGCTGATGGGCCTGACAGAGTTGCTGGTGAAGTCAGCTGAGTCCTATTTTGACTTTAGCTAAGTTTGGCTGACTGGGGGTTTTAAAGACATTCATTGTAAAGCAGCAGTAAGAATTTCACTGTTAAGCTTGTTTTCCTATTTTCTTGCTGGAAGTTGGAAGGATTTGAAACTCATCCAGGGATTTGAAACTTCAGCAGTTTCTCTTCCTCTAAAATACTTCAACCAGGCAAAGAAAATTTTCAGGCTGCATTATGACCTTAATTCCTCCTTTTTGCCCATTTTCTGCTCATTATTGAGCTATAATAAACATGGAGTCCTTCAAGGACTTTTTTTCCTCCCCAAATCTCTTTAAGAATGAATGCCTACCAATGTTGAATCAAGGGCATAGTGTCAAATGGAATAGTTTCAGGATAAGCAGAGTTTTCTTTGCATCTTGTTTAGACAGGTGCAACTTTAAAAAAAAAAAAAGCAAAGCTGGAGTTTATATCTAAGAGTGAGCTTAAATGGGGGTTCCCATCAGTCATTAACTCTTTTTTTTCCCCTATGTATCTTATAGCAAAGCTAACCATAACAGTATTGTATAATTTCCTGGATAATATGTAGTATGATAAATTAGATTACACAAGTTAAGTGGCTATGTATGACCAGCAGCAGTAAAGAAGTTATATAAATAAACCAAAGTTAATTAAAATTTTAGAAAATATAAATAATCTGAGGTTAGTGAACATTGTTTCATTTTAAATTAATAAATATGCAAAGGTAATGTTTATAATTAAAGCTATAATTTATCTTCATGCTCTGCCTGTTTAATAACAGTGGAAACATAATGTTACATGCAGAAATGTAGTAATAGATTTGTTTAGCGCTGACATTATAAACAAATGTCTCAGTCTATTTATTCTAAGTTATGATGCAGATTCTTTTCACATGCATCTGATGGCCTTTAAACCATTTAAAATGAACCACATTAATGTAATCTAATCTTGATACTGAACATAACATTTCAGTTTGAATTATCCAGAATCCATGATCCATTTTATTACTCACAAAGCACTTTATACACTTATGATAATGGCAAACCTTGCTCTGTTATTTAAATTCCATTTCAGATGGGATTTTTTTTATTATTATTTTATTTTTTAAAACATTTTTGGTAGTAAAATACAAATAAAGAAAAGTCAATGTTCAGTAAGCCCTTTAACAAAGCAAACAATTCAGCTTTTTATGACATTAGCAAATAATAAAGAAAAGATCTGACATTTACACTTGATGAAATTTTATGCTATAACAGAGATGAAGAAAATGGAATGGAAATCACACATGATAAAACCTGTCCATGAAATTCAGATGGGTCTTAAAAACAACCACTGCTAAGTATTTTAGGAGCTCTCTTACTTTACTGAGGTCCATATTATTTTACTGGAAAGATCTGTCTTTAAAAGTCACTTCAACACATGCAAATTCTCTTTATTTGGAATTATTCTCATCAAATAGTAATGAGGGTCTTCAGGGGTTTTATTCATGTAAGGACCAGGGAAAGGTAACATGGTATAGAAATAGTCAAATAGAGGTTTGTAGGAATTAGAACTGATTTGCTATAGTAGTCACAAGAACTGGATTTTCCTGAAAACTTCTGGTAAATGTTCATGGAATTTGCACTTAATGAACTGGATTTTGAAATCAAAGTATCTTATATTTATAGTCTATTGGTCTAGATTTTCAACTTGTGGGCCCATGGCTGTATTTTCTGGTGTTAAAATGTGGTGCTAGGAGCAGTTATGCATATTAATTTATTACAGTGAAACTTATTTATAGTTGATTCACCCTTTTGCATAGATGAGATCTCTTTGTGCCTTAAAGCAGCACACACAAGACCTAAACCTGATGTGAGCAGCTCACAACTCCCTTTAAATAAAACACTAATAAAACACTAGGTTGATGTTACTAGACTCTGAAAGCAGAGTTCAGGCTGGCTTTCTTCATCTACTTTGTGAGCAACATGGTGACACGAGCTGCAGAGTCACATATCCAGTTCATCCTCAAAGCCATGCCCTGCAGATTAAAGGAAGATGGCTCTGTAGCATGGTATCATGAATCAACTTATCTGATAAACTCATTGGTCTAAAATTAAAAAAAAAAGAGGACAATAAAATATATTCAGTGTCTGAATACTAAAGAATAATAGAATAGAACATTCTGGATTTTATGGGCTTGCTTTACTTCTGATTTATCACAAAAATAAGCTGCACAGCAATGTTTGCATAAGGTCATTATTAATAAACTGCCATTTTAAGAAAGCATTTTTAGAATTATGCCATTCAATCCTATGGAAAAGTTTGTCTTTTGAAAACTTCACCTTCAGCGTCATATCCAGCAGAATTTAATCCTTTATAAAAGTGATGCCTGAATATTTCTTTTCTCTTTGAATCTGCATGTCAGCAAGGGATTTCAATGAAGGCATAAAAGACTGAAATACAGGTGAAGTTATAGAGGAAAAAAAAACTCCTCATCACAGAGCTAAATTTACTCTAAAAGTGTTTCCCTACAGTAGAAAAGTAAGAAATGAGGAAAACATCAAATGAAACATGGGATATATAGAATTTACTCATCTTGTTAATAAGCAAATAAATTACAAACAGGTAAATGTGATTGTGTTTTAAAAAATGGTATACAAGAAAGTAATGGAGGCAGATGTCAGAAACTGTGTGATTTACACTGTGGCTCTCACTGAGAGTTTTGGTGTCTGGGACAGTGTATCTCAGTCGGGGTTGTGAGGCATGCACGCTGTTTTTAGCTAAGAAGGCCCATTAGACTTGACCACAGAGGAGAATTAGGAATCAAGATCTCGTGGGTCATAATTTTCAGTCCCAAGATTGGCTCTCTCAATTGTGTTGGACGACTTGTTTATCTGATGAACATTAAAAAAATCCTTAAAACAAGGCATGCATTTTGTGTAACTTTTAATTGTCAGTAGTAGGACATAGCAGGAGTATATTTAGCCCACTATTTTTTAGTTCCATCAGGACAAGAGGAAGGCCTCATAAAAGGTTACTTTAAATACTGTATTTAAGGACAAAAAAGAAGAGAACATTTTTACAAGGAGTTAAGCAGCAGGTTTCAGCTGTATCATTCACTTTAAATGATCTTTTGTAACAGGAGACAAAACAAGAAAGGTACCTCAGAAGTGGTACCACACTATTTTCATGTTGATTGCAATAAGTGCTGAGAGCAGAGTACATTCTTGGTAAAATCAATGTCCGTGAGGGGAAAAAAAATTAAAAAAGCAAAAAAAGCAGCACAAAGGCTTCAGGATTTATCCTTTAAGTGTTTCTCCAGGAACAAAGGCGTACCCAGCAAGGGCAGGAGCAGTGGCCAGGAGGAAGGAGGTGGACAATGGAAGGGCTATCGCAGGGTGAAGCGGGTATCGCAGCAGGAAGAGCATCAGGAGGGAACATCTTCATTAATTCTATCACGTGTTTGCTGTCTTAAATCTTCTTGTGTGTTCACTCAGCCGTGGTCCCATTCTGTGATATTGTTGCAAATTTATAGTAAACATCTCCCTTCAGGATAAGGAGAAAGAGATAAGCCTGAACTGTAAAAGAAATTAAAATAAAAACAACGAATAGCCCAAACCCTGCTACAAACCAAAAACCAAGAATCCCAAAACAAAGGGAAGAAAGGCTTAGTTCAATAGCACCTGAAACTGACAGTCACAAAACAGGCACAATATCACCAAATTACTCCAGTGCTCTTTCACTAGAGAAATCTCTTTTCCTTTCTTCTTCAGCAAAACCTTTCCTCAGAATAATTATTAAGGCAGGCCTAGGGAGCTGTGTTCATTTCAGAGCTTTCATTTTTAGAAAGACTGTTTAATATTTATATAAAGCTCATGTTAAGTTTATGCACCTGTCAAAATACTAAATTATATGATAGTGATTGCAAAATGAGCTATTTATCAGACAGATGTCTCTACCAAACCTGGCATACACAGATCAGAAGGGGCAGATCCCCCCCTGCCACAGGGAACTGGAGCTTTTTTTATGTTGGGGGGATGTGTTTAACCCTGCTGGCTCCGAGAGCTGCATGGGCTGAAGGAGCTGTGCCCGAGAATGCCCCAACCACCACAGGGGACTAATAACTTTTTCTTGGCTAAAGGCTTGTGAAGCACAGGTAACTATTCTGATGTACATCTTACCTTCATGTTTCCTACAGTGTTCTTCAAAAGTTTTCTTGTTTTGGTATTGGGTCGCTGCTTTCTCCAGCTGTGGTCTTAGGAGTGACAAAATAATGGGAGGATACGTTCTAAGCGGAAGACAGATGTTCTCATGAAATACCTCTATAATCAACACAATTGTAGAATAATGTAGAGGTGTTAAAGCCTGACATCAGCCAGCTGTAAATTGGGGCTGAAATGTGCTGTTTGTCACTGCTGGGAAGCGTGTCAGGAGCCCGAGTGAAGGGGCAGGGCTTGAGCCAAAGGTCAGAGCAGGAGAGGATGGAAATGTGACAAGCTGAGTAACACAGGGCAGTAGTAACACCACAACCCATAGGCAGCTTAAGCAGTTTGCTGTAACTTTCACCAGATGTCTCTGAACTTGTGCCTTGCATTTGTTGGGATTTTGCAGAATATCCGTTGGCCTTGCCTGCCCCACTGAGAGATGTACAATGTAGTGTCCTATTTCCACCTTTAATGAACAGTTCCAGTGCCACAAAAACCCCTGCATGTACATGTTAAAAAATAAGTATGGTGGTCCTGGACTTCAGAGGCTTGGATCTGGCATCTAGGAAACAGCACCTTCCTTCCAGCAAGGCTGATCTACCAGTATCTCAAAGTAAAATACAAGGTCTCTATGTGCTGCTTTTTTTTTTTAAAAAAAAAGGTATCTATGTATGAAGAATAAGCTACACAGGCTTCACTCTGCTTTGGAGAGAAATTCTTTGTAAATATGACTAAGACTCTCTAATCCTTGTTATAATAAACTCCACTGATCTGAGCAGGTGTATATCACAGTTGCTGCTTTTTAGCAGCGCAGCACTTCCTGCATGATCCATGGAGCAAAATTTCTCACACTGAGAGGAGAACAAGAAGAGGGAGAAGGTAAAATTCTCCCTCGAATGCAAATCCATACCAGTTTGCTTCTAATCTCCCTTGAATAGCTGTGCACTCAGAAACTAAGAGGAAACTAGCAGCCAGTATCTGGCTGACAAATCACCCTCTGTATTATCCAAACAGCTTGGCAAATAACTGGTAAATGTATGTTTGGAAGCATGCAGTTGTTTTTAATAAGTCCTCAAATTCAAAAGCCATTAGGGAATTTTGCAGAATTACTGTAATATATTAGCATAACAGGAAAAATATACTGCAAATCACTTGTGTGTACTGCGTAGCTGTACTCATTACAGTTACTTAATACATATGTTAAATACATTGGGGAGAGAAATAGTTTTTTACTCAGTTTACATTTGTTTTGGTTCTATATGATGGATTATGAATTACTGAGCTAGTGATATACCTATGGAAAAATACAATGCAGTAGATGTCTAATTATGACCTGAAGTGAAAATGAATTATAACTCCGCTTGATACTTCTTATGATTTGCTGCATTATAAATAGGAGTGATTTATTATTGTTTCACCTACTGCTCTGCTAGTGATGGATCATAATAGATGATCATCATAATTTTGAAATCAGAACAGAGCTGGTTTTTCTTCCATATAATTCAATTTTAACTCCACTACTGAGGTTGTTGAGTATCACAATCTATCTACTTTACATTACATTTTATTAGAAAGAAGATAGTTAATCTATCTGGTAGCTGTTCATTACTAACATCTGTTTATGAGACTTCTCTATTAAACTGTCCAACATACCTTTTGATAGTCTCATTACATTTTCAACGTGACCCACATGGCAACTAGAAAGAAAAACAGATGACTAAGGACCAGGATTGAAAAGCAAGGCTTTCCCTTCTGTATGTGCTGTATATTTAAAGCAAAATTGCTGTACCATTATTGTAAAGTTTCAGATCAATATGGTCTTTGTGCCGTAGTGTTCAGTGGTTCAACAAGACTCTTCTTGTATGCATTTGGTCCTTGATAGTGCTTTATATTCAGCAATTTCACATATTGCCCCCCTGTTAAAACAGTGGTGCTGGGTCTTATCCTGCCGGTCCTCTGACAGTGGTACAGATGGGGTGAGCACCTTCCCTTCCCCTCTGAGTGAGGGTTTGCACATGGTCTCCTCTGCAGAGGGGAAGCCTCTCATGGAGCAGGAACATCCCCACCATAAATCCAGCCTGTGGCAGGTGCATGAAGCCTGAAATGATACTGACCTGTGGGAGTTTATATGTAACAGGTTCACAAAGTCTTACCTTTGGAAGACTGAGTCTCCTGTCCCTCTTGCTGCCAACAGATTCCCCTCACGCTGTCATCATGCTCCACTGTCTTTTTGATGCTTCAGCAACCTGTGCCCCCCTTCTTGCTAAGGGTTCTGGCACGTGGCCATGGCTGAAGCAGGAGTCTCAGTGGCAACTAATAAAAACTTTCTATGGGAAATAAAGTCCACTCCCTAGGGAGCCTTCTCCAGCTTCACTGCTAGGAAGAGGAGGAGCTGCTGGATGTTTGGTGGAACAGAGCAGTCACCCTCAGCCATTGCTGTGTTTGCCATGCACAAATCCCTCACTGCTGGTAGTGATGGATTCTTTTTCAAGAGCGACTGCCCCATCTATAAATACAAGGCCGTGTCTTTTAAAAACCTGTTTTATTTTAATTATCTTATTCATTTAGTCCATGGCAGTGTCCAAAAACCTCCAGCTGCTTCTGCAGCTTCCTTTGGAGAGGACTGTGGCAGGACAAGCCTCCAGAAGGCAGCTGGCAGGCTGTGGCAGACTGGCTGCCAGGGACATGGAGTGGTCACTTCAGCTCTGCCTGGCCCTGGGAGAGCCACGGCCCCTGTGGACAGATGTGTGGCCTCTGGCTGCCCAAGAGGAGCAGGAGAAGCACGGAGCAGCTCTGCAGGAACAGGTGTGACCGTGTCTGCAGGACAACACAGGTAGTGCTTGTTCACCTTTGCTAAAGTACTAAACCTCAGCTGACCTTTGGGGCTTGGGAAGAAAGAGAGAGATCCAGACAGCCTGTCGTGAAAGAGTATTAATTTCTCAGATGTGTGTGTGCACCATGGCTTAAAACAGACAGTGGAAATGTTGCTGAAAACTGTACTAGATGGCTTAGTCTTCATTTTTTAAAGGCTATGAAGGATTAATTGAATATCAGGTAAATTAGTTTGGTAGTTAATTATTATCTTTGTTTTTCAAAAAAGGTTAGCCTATCTTATCTCTGGCTTAACAGTTAACAATTTGATAGTTGCCTTCTTTCTCTATCCTGTGTCTGTGAGTAGGCAGCCTGGGTTCACTTATTTGAAAGGAATTGTGTGAGCATTCTGCAGTTCATAGAATGTTTTGAAATTACTTTCTGGCTGTTTACATTTGAAAACTCGAGGTGGTCTGCCTGGACATAACACCACCACCAATTTCCCTGACATCCTATGTGGAATACTTCTAATATTTGGGTGAATGAATATTTATGATTTAAAGTGCATTTTCTCTGAATGTTCTCCAACATCAGTTCATAATATTTTTTATGACTGTGGCTACCATTAACTTGTAAATGTATGGAAAACAGGCACAACCACAGTAATTGTGTGGTTGCATTCGCTCGACCCTTTTTGTAACTGAGAATTTCTGTCACCCAACAGCTGTTGGGAGACTCTGAGAGGAGATAGATGGTGTCAGACTCACTTCACAGTAACAAGCCACTGAGGTCCACTGCCAACGTGCAGCGAGAACTGACACCTGACAAAAGGAGGTGAGAATGGAGTGGGACAGGGCATCCTACCTTTGCTGCAAGGTGACTCCTAATTGCACCTGAATAAAATAGGAGAGCAGAAAAAGTAGTTTGCATCATGGTTGCCCCATTTTTCTGCTCTCTAGATAATGAGATGTCAGCCTCTGGAGCCACCTTTAGCATATTCCACAACTGCTAATTTCATTAAATGGCCATGAGAAGGGAGTACATTAACCAGTTGAGGTAGTTTCACTTTTTCTTTCCCACTATTAATTCATTTAGATGTCTTAGCCTTTATATAGGAAGAGAAATGTGTATCAAATTGTATATCCTGTCCTTGTTAATTGAAGAAGAAGTAAATTTAAGAGTCTGAAAACTTTCACAAGGGCCAAAATTTAATGGCCCTCAGAAATCTGGGAAGAAATGAGTAAGTAAAACAGAAAGGAAGAAAGAGAAAATACTAGAAGCACAAGTGAAATGTGTATATATATACAGTCTTAAAGCTCCTGCTTTACAACTGAATAAATAACTCCTTGAGCAATAATTTATTTTCATGCTGTTAATTAGAAGCATAATTAATTTCTGTAGATTATAAATAATGGTGCGCAAAATGTCATTCCCAGCAGATCAAACGGAAATAATATAAACATTCTTAAAAAAACAACAGTAACTTGCAATGAAGTTAATGAAACTTGTACTAATGAAAACTATAAATTTGTGTCTGAAGTTAGTAATTTATTGGTAAAATGCAAGGGTTCATTAATCATTCTGCTTTCTCTTATACTTGGCACATATGGAAGGAAAATCTCTATGTTTATCACTGCTTCAAATAAACAGTAGCATAAGTAGATTATTCCCAACAGAAAAATTTTTCCCACACCCTAATCTCAGAGCAATCATTCACTGATCTAAATGAGCAGTTACTTAAACTGCTAAGAAGGGATGCTAATTAGCTAAGGAAAACTAGGCAAGAGTATTTAATTTACAAAAAAAAAAAAAAAAATCCAACACTTTTTTTCCTCTGCTCTCCTATTTCTTGTGTGTTATTTACTGCTGGCTGGCTTGGATGCTGTCTTCATGACAGTGTCATACATGGGTGTGTCTTTGGAGGAGGACTTTGGAAGTTCTTACAAACTTCTCTTCTCCAAAGCTTTGGGTTTGTAGTCTCCGCTCAGCTGTGGTTACACCTCTCCCTTCCCAGTGGGCTTAGATGTGTACTGGGCTAAAAATGGGAATGGATGTGAGCCTGCTTTGCTCTCTGCAAGCAGGGAGGGTGCATCTGCATTTGCCTGGACTCTAAACACTTTAAAACATGTAAATATTTTAGTTTTTCTACAGATGTCTCATGCCTCCAGGTCCAAACAGCTCCTAACAAGCTATGTGCCTTAGAAAGAAATATTTTTTAGCCTTTGATGCCAAACAGAATTTGCAGCATGTGATGCACAAATAACATCAGAACTCTGCTAGGCTTGTAGATAATGTTGGGTTTCTGCATCCTGGAAGCCTCCTCTGATGTTCTAGCCAGCAGCAGGGAGAATGAAGTGGCACTCAGGAGACATAAAGAAGGGTTTGTCACTCAGCCATCAGAATTCTTGCTCCTACTGTCTGTCCTGGGCACAGACCTGTCCCTCTTCCACACCTCCAGTAGTGCTTAGAGAAAAGTGTTAGGATCATGGGCGCTGTTGGCACAGGATCGGTGTTGATGTGTTGATGCATTAATCCTGGGTCAAGCACATCTGGTTCTAAGTCAAATAGCTGCAGAATGGCTTCTTTCTGTAGATTCTGGCAGTTCTGATCACCCAAAGATGTAGATTTTTGTGATTTTTGGAGATGTGAGGTGTCTTATTTTTTGCTAACTGTTGTCTTCAGTACTGTGAGCTGTGCTGGTTGTCATCATGTGAAGAGGGACAATAACCAACACAGTATTGAGGTAGCACATTTACATGGATTAGAAATTTGGATTTCAGCTTTTGGTTCCATTTTACTCTTTTTATTCTGCCTTCTGACTTGCCAGTGTTGAGTGATGTAGGAAAGGGTCTTTTGGAAAATAGATGGACATTGTCAATAGGCTGCTAATGGCTGCAGGAAAGCTTTCAGGTTTTAAATTTATGTATTTATTCCATTAAAAATGAAATGTTTCTACAGAGGGGAGAGGCATTATGTAACAACAACACTATTACTGAATGGATGGAATGGATAGATATGGATGAAATTCTGGAACTGTCTTACATGCCACCTCATTCATTTATCCTTGCTTCTAATTCCAGCAGACAAACAATGCTGTATAAGCATGACCTTATCTAAGATATAGCTTATTTCCTCTCACTAAATTGTATGTATTCCCTTTACATTCTCTTTTGCAAGCACAAGAATCTAATACACTATCCTGCAAAAATCCTTCCACCTCAATTTTTGCTTTAATTCTTCAAGTAGAATTTTAATGTGTTAAAAGAGATTTTCTGGAGGGTTGGCAAAGACAAGCTTTTAACAGATCTAGGTGTTAGAGATTTTGCTGGTATTTCTAGAAGGCTGCAAAACTGTGTGTGAATGGTAGAAGCAGAACTAAAAGTTGTTGAGCCCAGGCAAATACATCGTGTATATTCCTGCGTACAGAGATTAAAAATCAAGCCCATGTAGAGTGTGTAGATTGGTCTTTGTTTAGCCTGTGAGCTGTGATTCACCAGTTTGGCATTCTGTTGAGTAGCCAGGCATCATTGTCGACCTTTGATGTATTCTCCATTAAAATGCATGTGCTGTACTTCTGGAGGATTGATGAGAGGTGGAAAAATTGAAGACGTAGTAGAAAGAAAACAGAGTAAGAAAGAATTCTAATAGGCTATGTAGAAACAATTCATGTCAACATGTGAATAAATACTTCATGTACCTATGGCTATACAAAAAACACTGAAAGACTTCAGTGCTCTGCTGCATTTTCCCTACAAAATTAGTAGCATAGAAAATAGTTCTAAACAAGAGCAAGACACATTCTGAACTAAAGCTTTTGTGTTTAAAGCAATTGGACATTTGCAATAATGGGTTCTGTTCTTAACGCTGCCACGAGCTTATTTTAAGGCATAAAAAAATGTTGCCAAAAATGCCAATGTTTCTTCTTCTCTATTGGTAAGAAAAATGTGAATCTGATTAGGAAGTTGTTAATTATCATTTCTGAAATACTTTTAAGGTCCTCAGAGAAGAGTACTAAAGACATGAAAAGAAGTATTATTTTACAGAGATTTTACAGTTGGGCCTAAATACTCTGACACTAAGGATAGATTAGTTTATGACAGATACCTTCAGCTGTTTGATATAACTGCTATGAAAACTGGCAAAAAAAGAGCTTGAATTTGAGAAAGCACAATAACAATCTGTAGTTTTGCATAAGTAATATTTTAAATTCTGACCTCCAGATGAGATCTTTCATTGGATAGATGCATGGTTTTATATACTAATATACAGAAATAATAGAGACGGGGAGGATTCAGAACTATGTGACTGAAGGCATGAAAGGCTCCCAAACCCTTTCATGTTTTATCATCTTTGAATAGTGCTTTGGTCTTTTGTTCCTCTTATGTGTTGCAATGACAGAGAAACTCCTTCTCTAAGTTGAGGGGGGAAAAAGTTAACAGAGATTAAATATATGTTCACTTACTCACAAAATTTTTCATAAAGCTAATTGCTACCAATAGTTTTATTTTTCTGTTTTTGATGATGTATTGCTCATGTATGACTGCTTTTCCTCATGTCATAGTTAAATGTAATGAGATGTTTGTATGGTAAAAATGTTAAATTTCTTCTTTGAGTAAAAGAAGTAGGTATTGAAAAATATTGCAAAATAGCTCTATGATGAGGTTTTTAATGAAAATGCTAGATAGTGGTTTATAGAGATTTATGTATCATCTCATATTGTCTTTAGTCTGAATACTGTTACTTTACTATTCTCTGCCTGACTCCACAACTTTTATTTGGACCTGTTCCAGAAGCCTTAGTGAATCCAAAATCTTATACAAATTAAAAATTACAGATTGTGACCTTTTATAAGAAAGAAAGAACCCATGTGAAAATGCTGTTCTCTTCCTCCAGCATCACCTTTTCTATATAAAACATGAAACCTAGATGCAAAGTTTTTTGTTTGTGGGGTTTTTTTGTTTTGTTTTTTTTTTTTTAAGTAACAGGAATCTGAGGGGGTAATTACTGGGTAATTGATATGCTGTACTACAGAGCTACTGGGCTCACACAGCTGCTCAGAGAAGCAGGATGGTCCCTTTTCCTTGCACTATTTGGTACAATCAAAAGCCTGCCACAGCATCAGCTGGTCATTTTGGCAGGGCTCTGTGGGTATTCTAGACCAAAAAGCACATGCAAAAAAAAATGGATCTATTTTGGATGTGCACTTCACCAGAGTGCTCCTGTAAGACATCTCATTTCATAACACAAGCCCTTTCTAACCCAGCCATTAAATTATCATATAATTAAAGCCTTTCTTTGTTAATTATTAGGTCATTAAATGTGTTCTGCCTCCTGCAAACCTAAGGAAAAGGCCGTGGGAAACTCTACAGGAGATAATGTGGAGAAGCCCAGAAGTCCTTTAGAGGTTGTACTGTAGGTGTTCTCTCTTATGCAAACACTGTAGGGCCACATTTTATTAAACAACATTCGGGAATATTCTGCATTGTTACATTTAACTGGGGGAACCACTGAGGCTGCCCCACTCTTGCAGTAAGACTTCCATCATGTTAGTTCAAATGTGAGCTGTTAACCATGCTATTCTATGTGCTTTTTGCAGGCTGTCTGCTACTCTTGTTAGATATTTTTGAGTTCTATGGGGTTTTTTTCAGTCTAGTCTAGAGCTTCTGAAATGCTTCCCATAGGATAGAATGAGGGAGGGGGTACTGCTAAGTGCTCTCAGCTGTTGTGGGTGGGTTGTGTGCCCTAATCTTACAGGACCACAAAATGAAAGTCTTTAGAAATAGGGAACTCAGCTGCAGCCTATTCCCTGGTGGCAAACTGGTATGTTCCTGTTAGTGGTTGTCACCTTTTGACCATGATGCCTAAAAATTAGAGGGAAATAGAAGAGAAGGGGGTTTAACAGGCTCATATTGGAGAAATGCTTTACAAGAATGATGAGCTTGTTTGATTTGTGTGTAATGAGCACCAGGTGCCACACCATATGTGTAAGCTGTGTTACTCACCATCCCCAGTTTCAGGAAATTTGTTGTGTCTGGCCTCTTGTTTTCCTGACTCAGTTTATACTAAACTTCAGATGGGTGACAAAACAACCTAACCAGTTCAGATTCACTCCTTACCACTGCCCAGGAGAAGATAATATAGGTATACAGGTAATGGTGCATTCAAGTAAAATACCTAGTGCTTGTAGAGCTCTTTAAATCTCCAGATGTGTATTTTGTTTGGTTTAAAGGCATTATATGAATGATACAATCTACTATATGTATAGAAAATTATGTTTATGGAAATGTCTGTATATTATATATTTTAGAATATCTTACTTGGCATCTAAATGCAGAGCAACTTCATTTTTACTGAGATGACGTGGTCATGAATAGGAGATATTGAGCACTAGAATAGATAATGACCCACATGTAAGAGTTGCCTTTAGATATACAGCCATGTTTACAGAGATTATGGGAAGGCTTCATGCGCTTCAGTGCAATTTACTAAATACAATGTGGGATGAAATTGCTGTTGTTGGAGCACAGGACAGCTTTAGAAATGAGTAGCTTGGGGGAGGAAAGCCTTATGTATTCACCTGAAACAAAAAAGCATTAGTAAATTTAGGTGACTGTTCTCTTGAAATAATTTGCAAAATTGCAATACCTTTGACAGTGAATTCCAGTTAATTGCTTTACAATAAGAGAGTGCTTGTTTTTCCAGGAACAGCTCCCCTGTGAGCCTTTCCTAATAAAGTCTTGCAGATTTCTGTCCCATTTCTTCGTGTGTTCTGTCATGTCATCAACTTAATTTCTCCTCATCACATCTTCTTCTTGGCAGTACCTCAGAGTCTTTTCTGTTTCAGCCCTGTTTTCTGATGAAGTTGTTTAACTTAGTGTTTTGTAATCTCTCCCCAATAACTCATAAGCTCTTGTGTAGTTAGAGGGGACAAAGACAACACATATCCCTGCTAGTCCAGAGTAAGCCTGTCCTCAGCATGAGCAGCCAGAAGTGATGCTGTGAGAATGTGCAGGGACAAAGTCCTCTGAGCATCCCCTTAATGGGGACAGAATTTGGCTCTGGCTTTTGTGAAATCTTTAGCAACAATCTCTCTGATAATACTGCCTGTCTGTTGAGGATAACTGGCCAGCAGAATCAAAGGAACAGGCAGAGGCACAAGCACAAAAGACTCATTTCTTTAGGAAAGTGGGCTAAAAATAATTTGGCCTTTAGATATCTGCAATATGTTACAAATGCATGGTATGTTACCACACAATTCTTATGCCTCTCTTCTATCCCCAGAAAAGTCTGTGTGTATACACACATTTATTTATTTGTTAAGTATGGTGAAGTATTCAAGGGTCTCTGTAATGTTATCCAAAGCATCAGTGCATGCTGAATTAAAAAAAAAAAAAAAGTATGTAACTTAACTGTGAAAAGCCTGCAATTAATTTATGAAATAACTGCTGAAATGGAAGAATAGATCTTCCAGGAGAAGTTGTGAACACTTAATGGAGCGAGCTAATAGGATTGGCCCGGCATAGTTGCAACTAATAGTGTGCAGTGGGATTTTCAAAAGCACTAAGGGAAAAATACTTTAATAGAACTCCCATACTTAATCTTCTCGTTGTTGCTAAGCTTCCATGATATGAACATTCTAACTCATGTTAAGAAATGTGTGCCTTGCTAGACTTGCGTTTTCAGACTGTGAAACTGGAAATTCAGTTTTGTAAAGCACTGATGTTTTCCATGACACTTCTATACGTTGTATGGTTCTATAAATCACCGTAAGCCTAACTTAGGTAGACATACAGATATCTGAATATCAAACCAAAGTAATTCTTCATTGTGTTGAACAATTAATGAAGCCTTTTAGGGAAGCTATTTATGAAGCCTTAATGTAGCAAGCAGTGTGTTCTGGCATTTCTGCAAGGGGGAGACTGGGCCCATGTAGATGTGCCCAGGTCAGTCTGTACAGTGCTTGTCCTTGCTGGGAAAGAAGCAGGGTCCAGGGCTTATGTAAGTGTTCTATTTCATGACAATTTAGCTGGTTTCCATGGAAATAATTATGTTGTCACAAACTAAGGATAAAGATTTCAAGCGCAAGATAAATAGGAGGAGCACATGGACTTCCAAGTAATAAAGATGTTCTTCTTTTGCTCTGTTGTAACAAAAGGCAACTATAATCACAGCAGTGAAAGAGTGAGCTGTCCTTGCGATAGACATTGTTAGCACACAGTATATCAACACCCTGTATTTCATACTATGCCTCTCAATACCTTTTTTTTTTATGATCATGCTTTCAGTGGATAATAGTTTTCACCAGTTACACTAGAGTGGGGCCAGCCCTTTAGCTGGAATAAATCAGCCCAGCTGGACTGCAGTCAATGAAACTGTGCTAAATTAAAGCTGAATTAAGCTGTGCTGAATTAAACCATTTGGGAATTTGACTTAACATTGTTCACCTACCCTGCCAAGTGATCAGGTCAATAATATAAACAACAGAAGATAGATATCTGATGGATTTTTTTCTGTAAGTAGTTATTTCCTTCAACCGTCTGAGTTATTCAAGACAAAGGTTTGGTCAAGCTTCTGGCTTACCAGTGGCCCAACCAATTCCTTGCAGTAAGGGTGCTGTGTACTCCTGTGTTTTAATCACCATTTTGGTTAATTAGTAAGGTAACAACATTTGCTTTTTCTTTTTACTTATTCCTTAGCCCCCCCCCCCTTCTTTCCAGCCACAGGCTTATATAAGTTAATGACAAATGCATGTTAAAGAGTTGGATGTCATGTTTCCCAAGACTATTTACATTTCTAGTCTGTGAAACTCTTGATTGAAATTGCTCTCAATTTTTAAACTGTTGACAGTATTGGAAAAGAGTCTAGATAAAGCCTGAGTGCAGGCATCTATGTATACAAGAAAATAAACTGCAGGTGAGTCAAAGTGTGTTTGTCATCTGTAGAGCCACATCCATATGGTACGGATTTGTTAGCTATTGGTTGTGCTGTTAACTTGTTGGCCTTGTAAATCACATCTAACATCAAAATAACATGGAATATCCCCTTTGAGTGGGCAATATGCTCAGTTTTTTAAATTTAGAAGCCACTCAACACCATTACATGCAAATTACTTGGTATGTGCTGTTGACTGTGGTTCTAAATGTTAACAGTACAGTTGAGTTGCCTGAGCACAGGCCCCTGGTGTCACCCTGCTGCAGGGCTGTCAGAGCTGATCCTGGCTTTAGGAAGACCTTCATATGCTGGGAGTGTAGGAAAGATAGCACAGGAGATTGTAATGTAAAGATGCTCTTCTCAGCAGGGTGATTATTTGTACTCAGTGGGTGATCCATATTGTACTCATAGAATTTACATTTTCTATATAATGCTTACTTATGCATTAAATATATTAGTTATAAGTAAATATTAGAAGGTAAGGAGAGATATATGCATTACACATGTAGCAGATTGTATACTTAGAGTTTCAACATGTATTAATAGTCTATCTTTTATTTATTAGTTCAATGGCACTGCCTCAGTTGTGTTCTTTGTTTGGCACTGACAAAAGCTTTTGTAACTTTGCACTGAATCTGAAAGTTCTAGCTTTCTTTCTGTGTTTTCGTGTTACTTGAGTGAGAAAGATGCCCTGGACAGTGCTGCTCTCTGTGGGAGCCCAGCTGTGGGGGCTGCCCCACTCCCCTGTGGTGCCAGGAGCCCAGGCTGGGAGAGCTGTGTCCACGTTGTCTTTCTCCTCCAGATCAGAAGTCCTATCCCATTCTCTCACTCTGCCACCTGCTTTTAATCTGTGAGTGAGGCTTACTGCTCTTGTGGCTCTCATCTGCTTATTTTGTCTTATTATTTGCTAAAGTATATGGTAATTAGAATGAGAGTATAGAGACATAACAATAAGCAGAAAATTCCTTCACACTCCCTTTTTTCACTCAGTTGTTTTCTTATATCCTTTTTCCACTGTATACGTCTCCTCCTTTTTTTTCATGTTTTTTCTTCAGTATTATGTCTTGATTTTAGCCTCTGGGCTGGGCTGTATTTTCCATTCTACAGGGAATTTTTATCAATTTTTTTCCAAAAGAACACGTGTTTAAGAAACTTTCCAGTTTTCTTTACAAACTAGACTAAAACAGTGGCTCAGAGTGAAGCACTAAGCTGTCTGAATTATACTTTTCAGCCGATACAGCAGTGGAATGTCATACCATTTAAAGCAATTCAGGTTTTCTGTCCAT
Organism: Corvus moneduloides; assembly: GCF_009650955.1. NCBI lineage: Eukaryota > Metazoa > Chordata > Aves > Passeriformes > Corvidae > Corvus > Corvus moneduloides. Next base: position 11,580,322 of record NC_045487.1, read on the forward strand.
AACTTAGTTATGCTGTAAAACCCAACTTGGGAATATTCAAAACCATAAGAACTGAGTGAATATTTGAATAGCCTCTCTCTAAAAATATTGGGTTTTCTTTCTGTTGTGAGATTTTAATAGATGCATTTCCGAAGTTACCAGCTAATCTGTGGTGGGGATGGTTGAAATCTGGTCTTGCACAAACTGCAGGCACTGAATTTTGAGGAAACCCACAGTATATATCTTGTCCTTCTGAATTTCCAGTGGGGTTTCCAGTACTTGCCACATGAGAAAAGAACAAAGGCCCCAGCTGCATTTCTTTGTGTTTGAATTTGAACTTGTAAGTCAGGCATATCCCAGAGAGACACTTGCTCACGTTAGGGTTACACCCATTGCTTGGTCTGGTAATGAGCTGGGATGGCAGCCCTGATGGGGCAGGTTCAAGGCATTGTTTATATGATGAAGCACCAGAATATGAATAACAGATGCACTCATTTTCTGCTTGCAGAATGTGTGATTGTATCACAGAGTGGCACAACTCAAGGGCAACCAGAAATGCCTTGCTAACAAAAAAGGAAAGACCCTGTAAGTTGCATGGTGGTCCATTAGTAGACCTGAGGGAAAACCTGTGGTACATCAGCTCTTTCCCAGGCTTCCCACTTCAGATCATTATTTTTACTACATTTCTTCTGCAAGGAGTACAGAACACAGAAATTGCATGCAAAATCTATATATCCTAAAATAAAAATATTTCTCAGATTGTAAGAATCTGAGATTTTTACTCACATATACCACAAAAGACAAGAGGACAGGACATACTGAGCATCAGTACGAAGATGGTGCACCTCTGCACCATCTCCAAAGTAAAAGCAGAAGCAATTGCAGAAGCTGTAGTTTGTTGTTTAAAAGCCACAGAAGACAGATTTGGTCATTCACTTCTGTACCTTAGTGAGTCTCCGGCATTTAAAGATGTTATTTCTCATCCAAGATTTAATGCTAATGCTATAACATCAGGTAAATTCTTTGATGGTGGTCGCTGGTCTGTCTGCTACAGTTAGATAGGGATTATCTATCAGACCTTCAGGTTATTTAATCCTATTGAACAACACTGTGAGATGTAATAATTGATTTATACAATGATCTCTGGATTGCATTTATACTGTCTACCAAAGGACTCCTAGGTCCTAACATTTGTATTGAGAGAATTTCAAAAGGCTCATGGGGGATGGCAATAACTCAGATGATATCAAAAGGCGATTTCAGTGCCTGGGAGTCTGGGATAGTTTGCAAAGTGCTCCAGTGTCCTCAGAGGTCAAATTAACCACAACGTGTTGTATAGCTGCTGTTAGTTTGGTTGCAAATCAAATGCCTTTCCTTTGGTAGCGCTTCAGAATGGAACATTTTGTGAGAGTGTTCCTTGAAGCTTTCCAGTAAAGACAATGACTTAAAAAATAAATCTTTGTGATAGGGTTTAACCTTTCATGGCAAGAGTGTGTTAATGGCAGTTCTTCCCTTTAGAAACTTAGCATGGAAAGACAGGCTTAGAAGCTGTTCTCTGCATTTGCCACAGATATTTTGTTCATCAATAAAATTAAAAATTCAATGTACTCTGGTTAAGTTTGCAATGGGACTGTGGATGAGAGGAGCAGCTATAATATCATACTTGAGTCATTAGGATTATATTTCCCCTTGTCCATTATTTTTCTTACAACAACAAAGTGTCAAACTGAGAATAAATAGGCAGCAGTGTCAAGGCTTATCACTCTTACCAGCTCTAGCAAGGGTAGGCTTTCAGCTCCTGATGGTGTTTTCTCCCTGTCTTCACCATCGTCGCTGCTTTCACTGGAGACAAAAGTGCACTTTTTCCTTTTTTAATTTTGGATGCTGAGGAATTGTGCCAGGTTGAGCTGGCAAAGAGCTAAGTGCCACAGCAGGAAGGAAGATTCATAAATGATGAAGACACAGTCTCTTAAACTCCCTAGCTCACAGGTGTTTTGTTATTAATGAAGCTGAAAAAGATGCTCCAAATTATGTCTCCTCCTTGTCATGAGAGCTCTGGCAGCTCTTTGTGACTGAAAGATCCTGCTCTTGCAGGTGTGTGGGATAAACTTGCAAGCCAGAATGGGGAAATAAGAGAGAGAAAGAAAAACATTCACATACCCAAGGGATGCTAGAGATGGGAGAGAAATTAAAAAACCCCTCAGTCAGTGCATAGTGAAACGTATTCTATCAATATATGGGAAAAGAGATAACTACAGACTTAATCTCCATGCATCTTATTTATCCCTCCAGCCCACATACACCTGGCAGCAATGAGAATTGTCATCTGGTCTGTAACCCTACACTGACATCCTTTCTAATTCCCTAAGCAGAGCAACCTAAAGGCTAAAAAGGATTTTTATAGTTTTGCAAGCTCTTTTCCAAAAACCAACAGTGATGACATCAAAGCCTTGGAACAAAAGCACAAGTTTTCTTTTTTTCAGTTTTTTCATCTTTTGCCCCCGATGTGTTAAGACCTGGCTTATGGAAAGTAATAATATTATGCTGGGCTTTATTGCCTTGTTATGGAAGAATGAAGTTCATTTTTGCTTTTTATTGGCACCATCTGTTTCTTTTCTGGCAAGACAGCCCCAAATGGTAGTATCCTACATATAAATGGCTGGTCCTGAGGTATGCCGGCTGTACTGATTGTTATATGTTCAAGAGTTCTGTCTCTCCTTCTTTTGCATAGTCCAACCAAAAAAAAAAAAAGAAAAAAAAAAGGCTCTCCCTGCCCCAAAAGCCATAAGACACATTTTCTGTTGAGAAGCTTAGCAAAATGTTATCTGTTAGACAAAATGAAAAATTTAAATAATGTGTTTCGGAAGAATGTCACTAGATTTGTCCCATATTCACCTTTCTAAATCACTGGAAATGCTGATGAGAAATGCCCTCCCCTCTTCCACCCTGGACTGTGGTGCACAGCTGGATGGTCATGGTGACTGCACAGGTCAGTGGCGCAGGAGGATGTGCTGTGGTTTGGAGGATAATTAAAATTTTGTCACTGACTTCATTTCCAGACACCACCTTACTCTTAGACACTTGTTTTGAGCCTGCAGATTGAGTCATTATCTGCCAGTACCTACTGACTGCTGTACAGGGAGTACAAGGAATGAAATTAAGCAAGTTGTATCCCACTGACTGTTATGTACAAAAACAATTCCAGGTATTGATATAGCAAAGGAACACAGCCTTATTTTAACAATTATTGCAGTCAAATAAAGAGAATTTCAAAAGTCCACTATTTCATAAGGGCTTTTATAGAAACTGTGTATTTGAGAAGGTTTTGGGAATTTAGTATGATGTCAAAGCTGAGCCTAAAGTGATCCTCAATGATGATTAAAGTTCTAAAATTAGAAGCAGCTGAAAAACAAAGGTAATAGGAATTTAACCTCAGAAAGCTTGGTATACACTTTTATACTGTAATCAGTATGCACAGTGTTTTCTTTGGTTTGTGAGTCAATGCCATGTGTCAACAATTCCTAGTAATCAGACACCTAATGCACAGGTTAGGCTGAGCAAAGCTACACCTGAGCATGAAAGAACACTGAGCCATGTATCCTGATGCTGAACAGCTGAGAACTTTACTTAGTCCTCATGTAATTATTGATTTATTTTTTGGCTGGTTAGAGGTAGAAAGCAGTATTGTTCTAATAAATCCCTACTAAACTGGTTTGTGGGTTTCTATGAAATCTGCCAGTGGTGACAGTTTGTGCAGTACACATGTTTACCAGGTTTTCAGTAAACAGGGTCCAAATATTGTGCAAATGCTTCATTTCATGAGAACTCAATTAGTTTCTATGGAGACAATTATGTTGTCACAAGCTGAGTGTTGTGATTTCAAGTGTGAGATAAATAAGAAGAGCATGGGAACTTCTAATCAGCTAAAATAATCTATTTTGCTTTGTATAGACAAAAAAGCAAGAGCAACCCACAGGAGTGAAATTAAAGTCAATTCTTTCTTTAATGTTGGCAGAGAGTAACATTTTAATATTCTGAACTCATCCTGTGACTGTGTAAAACTGTCTCCTCATATTAGTTCTCATGGTTCTTCTGCTAAAAATTAGCGTCACTTTTTAAACTGCTTATCCAGTGGTAGAGGAAAACAAAACTGGTAAAGCACCTATCAGGATTGATATTTCTTCAAGGACCATGTGGCAGATCAGATGACAGATGCATGCACATTCCCCATCTAATGCTTCACTTGTTTGATGTAGCTGGTTAGAACTATTTACTGGAATTTTAAATCTCTCTTATTTATGCATTAGAAAATGAAATATAGCCTGTAAGCTGGATTACATACTCAGCTCTTACAAATGCTTGCTGTTCACCCAGTGTATGTTTTAAAACTAAGAGGGGAGAAAAAGTGAAGATTTGGTAATCATTGCTGTAGTTCCAAACAGCTTTCCCTTACACTGAGCGACACTCTGTTCTAGGGAATGGCTAGGGGATTGTAGCCTCAGGGCGTGACACAGCCCACACCTTTATTTCATGTAGCCCCGAGTCAGAGGATTCTTTTCTTGTATCATTATTAGATAGCTGTTGACATGCTGATGTCTGTTTTGTCAAAGATGCGTGAAGGGGTCATTCACCCCAGGCAGGGAGATGTCTCCCCGCTCTTTAAGTACAGCGTATGCAGTTTGGGGATGCTGTTCAAGGAACATACACTGAGCATGAATAAGATATGAATGTGCTAATTAGAGAACTATTTTTATTTTGAGTAATGAAATACAGAAGAGGGAAATATACATAGGGGACAAGTTTTATAGATTTACTATAGATCAGCGCATACCTATGTGTGAGCGTGCATGTTAACAGATATTCACACAGTTTGCATCCTACTTTGCAGTGTAAATATGAAACTATAGTAAATTTAGAATATTTTCTCTTTTGGTACAGACATGCACATTATATATTTATATCGAGGCTCCTTCTTTCTCTTTTATTTTGTATTTCAGTAGTACTGTCTTGGTAACACAAATGGCTGGTTTTCTTTGTTCAGCATTGACAAGAGCTTTTCCAACTTAAAAAATCTGACACAGTTCCAGCTTTTTTTTTTTCCTTTTCTTTCTTTTTTTTTTTTTCCAGGGTTTCATGTTACTTGAATGAGAAGGATATATACTGGTTGAACCTTCTGTGTTCAGCTGTTAAACTGACAGCTTTTTCTTCTGCCATGAGAAGGCTTTCAGTAATTTGGATGTGGTGCCTTTTTCCTGTCACTGCCAAGAACAATGCTTCTGTTCAGGCTGACATCAGAGGTATAGAATTGCTCTGTGTTTGACCTCTGATAGCTGTGCATAATAGATCTGTGCATCACAAATGCTCCACAAATAGTCTATTTGGGTGCATAGCTCAAGTCAAAACAGCAGTATATGTTACAGGGATGTGTAAGTCAGAGGGGAGAGAGTTTAGGGGGGAAAAAGTCATTGCTAGACTTGCCATTTTGTATCAATGTTTACAAAGGAGCTATCTTCCTTATGCAAATGGGATATCTCCCATCCCTGCTCCTGCCTCCGATCTGCTTCGTACTTTGCACAATAGCATTGAGCAGACAGGTTTCCCAGAAGTTTAGTTTAATTCACTTATGGGTGCAAGAAGGATTTGCAAGGCAGTTTCGGTTACACTTTCCATTACTGTTAGACGGAATTGAAGTTTTTGGTACGGTTTTCTGAGAGTCAATATGCAGTGTAAATAAGGCAAGGTGGCATTTGCCAGTAGGCTGCAAAAGTAAATGAGAATTATTTGGAAGTGGGGGACAGGCTGGTTTGATTTACATGCTAGAGTGGTTTTGGGTTTTTTGAAAATAAATCCCTTTCGACAAGGTGTATTCTTCAGACTTCTCTGAAAATCTCTCCTAGTTAGTAATTATCTAATTAGACTTTTATGGGTGTTGTCTTTTCCTTCTATTAATCACAACAGAATGGAGAAGCCTTTCTAATATACTGAAATATCATAGTGTCTATAGATATTTTGATTAGGAATAGTGTTTCTTATATGCCTGACAGATTAAAGCTCCCTGAGTCTATAGTTTTGATGTATCTTTTTCTCTGCTCTGAAATAAACAGGAGAGTCAGAAAAAAAAAAGGAAATTGCACATCTCTTTCTTTACATGTGGAGAATGAGGTGCCAGGTGGATTGTTTAAGCTGCTAAGATCACTAAAAAGTCTAGCAAGAGAGCTGCTGTATCCCTGAGCAGTATCCAAAGCATAAATCAATCTGGTTTCTGGTTTTGATTTATTCCTTCAAGAAGTACAAGAATTTGAAACTGAAATTGCAGTGGAAAACCTGTTTTGATGTGTCTCTACATAAGTAAATTTGAGACTGATGCCAGTGTGGTACAGTTGGGTGGGCTTGGCCAGGCTGAAACTTGGGCAATACAGAGTAACTTTCTACAAACACACATCAAAGAACACCTGTGACTACACCACCTGTAATGTGGCAATAGGTGTTATATGAAGGCTGCTCCCTCTATCCCAGTTATGATTAAAGAAAAGGAGACAGCAAGATCTCTTTTAAGGGAAATCCCAGAATGTTTATTTCAAGGCATCCTTCAAAATAAAGCTTTTTATTATTTCTGTTTGAATAGTTGGTGCATACTCTTTTCCTGCTATTTTTTAAAGATAAATTCTTCCTCGTATTAGCCCCCACTATTGGCCATGGCATGAATTGCTTCACACTGCAGCTTTGCAAAATTATGCTGTGTACTTTGCAAGGTTTTACGTAGTCTTGTGTTCTTTTCTGACTCTATACATATACAGTGTGACTGTTTAAAGGATTTTTATATTTCTAAATGCAATCACTTGTAGAAATGGAAAAATTAATATTTATTAAAACTGTCTCTTATTTTCCAGAAGGCCTTCAAATACCTTTAAAACACAAAAAGAGGTATCTTTATTAGCAGTGTTCCATAGAAAATTGAAAATAATTGAGATGAAAAGCATATATAGAAGTAAGTAAAACACCACTGTTATTAATTGTTGGTGCAGTAAATCAATTTATCTAGATTTACATTGGAAGCAGATTTGGCCCAGTAACTCCACTGAAAATTTGGCAACTTCAAATTTTTTTTAGCAATTGGAAGTAACTCATAATGCAAATGTTCTTAGCAGGAGAAAAACATACCTAAATGTCTATTAAATAAAAAGTACAAATTGAAATTAAATGCACTATGTCTTGGTCATATCTCTTGGTATAATATAGGAAGCAAAACCCTAAAGACGTAACTGGGAAGTGCCTCACTAACCTGTCTAGTAACCTGAGAATTTAATTTAACCTATTATTGGCCCCACCATTTACAGAAACTACTCCCCTTACTGACAAAAGCTGCTGTACTATAATGAAATGAAGAAACACTCTATTTTTTTTTGTATGAGATGCAAATTTTTTTTTTCTAGTAAAACAGAAAGGTAAAAGAAAGTTCACATCTACATTTGAAATACTTGGCAGCTTAAGTATAACATTTTTTCATGCTTCACAGTGCAATTTTATTTGACATATAGCATTTGTAACAATTTGTTAGTTGTTTACTGAATATTTTAAATATTTCACAAACTGACAATCAGTTTGGAGCATTTAATGCTAATGGTAAGAAATGGTCAGAGATACTAGAGTGGCACATGTCTCATATGCATATGGCATGAATCCTGTTTAACTGGTTTACAGAATATCGAGCATCAGGTGTCTAACACTAAGAATTTCAAAACTTATGCTTGTTACAAATAGCTGTTTCCATCTTAAATAGCTGAAATATTTTATGTTAGTCATCCATCCATGAAGAAAAGATTGATACATAGGCTAGCTACTTATCCTGGATTTATCAATACCTCACACTAGAGTTCTTAAGTAGACTGTAGATGGTATAATGTAGTACTGTTCCACTGAGGTTTGGAATCTGGAGCTGTTCCACATTACCAGAGCTAGGGACAGAGGGAGTTCAGAAAGAAGATGAGAGAAATGTCGCCCTCATTTCCTGAGTAGAGATGCATTTGATATAAGTTTGCTTTTCTACTCTGTACATATTTCATTTGGTTGACTATTAATTCCTGGAAATCTCTGAATGCCTTCGCTACTGCAGAACTTTGGAAAATACAATATTGTGACACTCTTTTGTTTTCTCACCTTCTGCTAAAATAGCCACCTCCTCAGGAGACATAATGGAGTCCTGTTTTTAATGTAGCTTCTGGTACAGATCAAGACAGATTATTGGACTGCATTCACATTGGAACTATAAAAGAGTGATCTGTATTCCTCAGAGCTGTGTAAGATCACTGTAGATGACTGTCAAACATGGCATTTTAGAAACAATTGTAAACCATGAAACTATTTGGAAATCACAGTCTGTAGATAGCTAGAGTTTGCCAGTTTAATTTTACTCACATATTCACAATTTGGATGATAGCTTTTTAAGGAATGGTGCTTGGTTTAACTGTGAATTGTTGCAGTGTCAGTGTGTGGGAAGCCAATGTAAATCAGTGGCCATCACCACACATTGGACTTGGGTCACATCAGACCATGCCAAGAGTCCCTGTCCTGTCTCTGTTTTCCTTGAAGACACATTGCTGGGTCTCATTGGTTATCAATAAGCACACCTTAAGTCTGCAATATGATAACTAGAACTTCATCTGGGCCTTGCATCCAAACACTGTAAAATATTAATTAGCAAAGATAATTGCTAAAAAATAGCACTCAGGAAAAAAGATGTGCATAATGTCACAGGCAAATTTATGATCACATTTGCCCCAACACTGCTCAGCTCAAAACTGAGCACTGAGAACACTGCAGACAAAAGCACGTGAAGTATGAGAGTAGGTATTTGAAGAACAGCTTTTCCTTCCCACCATCCTGTTTTATTCTTTGCAAACTAATAAAAGAGAAAATCAGACAAGCTGTGTAAAAATAATGCTCCCTATTGTAACCATGGCTCTTGCAGCATGGAAGAAAAGGTAGGTAACGGAAATATCGAATAGCTTTGTAAAGACAGGTTAGTCAAGGGCTACTGTGGGAAGAAGTAAGGTAATGCTCTTTCTTTCCATGCCCATCTCACACCAAGAGCTATGTAATGAGAAAACTGTAGTGCAGATTTTTGGGAAAAGAGCGGTGGTTATTTGTCAGTATGGAACTGGTCCAGCTCTCAAAATGTAGGTTAAGTCCACAATAGACCAACAATGGCCATATCTTTATCTAAAGATTAGAGAAAAAAGGCATTATTTCTACCTTTGTTAGCATAAAACTGATGGCTCTCTTCTGTCCTTTTTCTAGAAAAAGCTTGACACTTTGAAGTCTGAATCCTGCCTTTTCATTTGTAACAGAAGGCAGAATTTTCATTTGGTTTCTTTGGAAATGGACGCTATAAAAGAACTCCTACCATGTTGCTGTCTACCATTTACTTCTCATCACCTGACCACAGGAGCAAATTGGAGTGAATTATTCATGTTAGGTGGATATAGTTAAGTGACGTTCAAAGACTACTGGGTTTTTTTCACCAAATCTGGTCTAAGGTAGGCTAGCCAATCCATTATTTACAGACTTGTGACTATTATATACCTATTTACATGCTGCATTTCTGAGCTACTCTGTAGGCAAGTTGCTTCATCGGAAGTAAACTGCATGGTGTGGTAGTTGCTTTTGCTTAGTACAATAAATTCCTTCACTCCAAAGCTTTTGCAAAGTAGAAAGCCACATTGATCTTTTATTTTGTGGAATAACTTTTCTTCCAATTAATTTTACTGTAGGGAAAACAGATTCCTTAAAAAGCTGGTATTTATGAACGTGCCCAACCTAGACTTCTTCTGCCAGCTGGGGCAGGCAAAAGCCCAGGATAAGTGCTAAAAGTTTCCCTAAACAGTCTTCTTTTTGTTTGATTTCTTTTTGTTTAGATGTTCTTATACTAATGGATGGATGTAATTTCTGATTAATTAGTGTTCATGTCCAAAGGCAAGGTACTGTTTGTCTGGATGTGTATAAAAGAAATTTGCCAACTCACAGCTTTGAAAATAATGTAGGAGTCTGGTACTCAAACTGAAATGACTTGGTGGTAAATCCAACAAAATAAATACTCAAAAAAGTGAGTAAAGGTCTCATTTTCAAAAGAGATTAGTTCTGTGGTAAAACTCCCATTTTTTGTCAGAAAGTGAACTCCTTATACTAAGTGCTGGAAAATCAAGCCACTAAGCTTTTATCTAGAGTTGAGTATAAATAATAAGTTAAAATGTGTCTAGAAAAACCAAGTATTTTCTCAATTAGATATTTTGTTATTCTTTTAGCTAAGACAATATGGGAACATGATGCAGTTTGCAGATAGCCAGCTACTGAACCAGCAAATCTAAGTTCTTCTGTTATTCTTGGTTTACATTTTATTAATTACTGAAATATCCTAGTATCTTACACATTTGACCAAATATTAAAAGCTAGAAAATTATATGTAAAGTCTACATAAAGAAAAACTTTATATTTCTGCCTAATGTAATTTTATGTTCCTTTTTTTTTTTTTGTCCCTATACATTTTTATTTAAAATAACATGAAAAAATACAAATTTTACTTGATTTTTTTCTCTTAGGACTATGCATTATTGATGCCTTTTGAAATTTTCAATGTATTTTCTCAATGCAGGGGCTAATACCTCGTGCTAATCCATGCTGTCAATGGATGTCTGTTTATCTGTGAATCTCCCAACAAGACAGATTTTTTCAGTGACTATATCTGATAAACATGAATAAATCAATGATTGTCACTTTACTTGTTCACATGTATTTATTAAAAGAAAATGTTTTAACTTTTAATATTTTTCTGGTGATCTTTAAGAAAGCAAATAATTATTTTCAGTGTCTTCAGAGACATCTGATAAAAAGTACCCTCATCTTCATAAGGGGTCTGGAGCATTGCTAGTCCTTTTGCCTTGAGAACTATTGATTATTGCATTGTATTAAAATATATACTAAGTTTTGAAGTCCCAAAGGCACTTAGGCCCATAAATCCCATTGATTTTAATTGGAATTAAATTTCAGAGGACTAGGTTTTATTGAATTTTTTTTTACTATAATTTCACTCGTCAAATTATCTTTGATTAGAAGACAATGAGCAAGTAACAGCAACAGCCTTTGAGTCTCCTTCTGATGGAGTTAATTCTGTAGCCAGCATTAGTGCTGTGGAAAAAATAATGTGAGAGGTATGGTTTTATTTGGGGTTGGTGAGACCCTCAGGAGTTTCACCATTTCTACATCTGTGTTTGGAATATACTGTTGCATTTTCCATGAGAACACCCTTCCTCAAGGGCTTTCCAAGCAGTCCCTGGAGATTAATATAATAAAAGGATACCACTGTGCATCTGTTCCTTCTTTAGGTAGGAGAACAGGAGTGATGTGTTTGACTGGGGTTGACCTTGTGCAATTTATGTACTTAAAAAAAAGACAGCATGGATGCCGATAATTAGAATCAGTTTAAATTTTTTGATAATTTAAAAAATTTTGAGGGGTACTTAATTTGACTAACTTTCTTTTCCTTGTGAAAGCATTCATTATTTCAGACTGCAAAAGTGTCAGTTTATCTAAAGATAAGACACAGACAGCTTTGACAAATCATTGGCTTGTTGAGATTAATACAGGAGAGATGTAGTTCCATGAATTTAATTTGGTTTTTATTAACATTCTAGAATGTGAAATAGATTACAGCATGCAGTAAGAACACCTAGCTGCACTACTCCCTGAAAAATATGTATGCTTTGGTTAGTCTGACACATGTAAGCTCTATTTAGTCCGAACTGTCCAGGGTGTTGTTCACTAACGCTGTCTGAGTGGTGGGAGCTTCATCTGTTGCAAACATTATGCATAAATATCAGGACTCTGCAGACTGACACTTAGTGACAGCCTTGTGCCCTTTGAACAAGCATTTCACTGAATGGAAGAGAAGGGGAAATAGAGGGATATGAGAGGACAAATGGTGAGGGGGAAGAATTTTGTAAGAAAGGAGAGAGACCACTGTGCACCAACAAGGCAAAGTATTTTGTAGAGCAAAACACTTCCTATAGGAAAAAAAAATATATGAGAAAATGTAAAGCTCTTAATACATATTACCAAATGCAAATTCTTTGAAGTATTTCCCTTATTTAGTTTTGAGTTTTGAATTTGTTCTGTAATGTGGTAGATAAAAGAAAAAGAAATCTTCTTGACCTCAATTTCCCCCTCTTCTTTTATCTACTTCTTGGGAAGGGATAAGTGGTCCTGGGATATGACTATTAGGTTAAAGGAGCCCTGCCTAGCAGCAACTTTTTTACTCCGAACATTTCTAATCCCTGGTGGAGAAAGCAATAAAGTTCTGTGCTTCAGGTCACGTACCTGAGTACTGGCAGTTCTTTTCAATATCTTAGATTAAATGAACTGTGAAATATTTGTTTTATTAGAAGAGCTTTAGTTTACTTGTGAGTTGTTTTCTAAATCATTTCTGTCCGGAGTAGCTTTGGAAATCAAGTAGTGTGTATTGAACATAGTGTTTAGAAACATTTTTAACAGTCTGATGCACAATACTTTATTGTTCTGATTGTTAAAACATTCATATAGGGCCATTCTCCTCCTTGGATGCATACATAAATCTCAGGAAGACTAATGGGAAATTACGCACATGCAAGGAGAGCACAGCTCCTCTAGAGTTGCTGGTAAAGGTGTACATAATAGGCAGGATTTCTGGATGAAATGGAGGCAATGGGAATAAAGGCTTCTGCTTAAGGGGCTGGAATAGGATTCAAATGGCCCACATAAATATGTGGTTCTGCTACAGGTCTGTGTATGTCCCCAGCATGCAAGTCAAATGGGATGGTTGTGGTGGGGGTGCAGGTACCAACACAATCTGTTCATGCTCATCTCAGCAGGGACCTCCTGCTCTGGATGAGAGCAGGGGTAGAGTGAGTCCAGGAAGCTGCTCAGGTTTGGACTTGAGATAGTAAATCCACTACAGGAAGAATCAGTTTGGACATTGGCTGTCTAAAGAGGCTCACATCACATTTTATTACTACTGTGGGCAAATCCACAAAGGCATTTGTGTGTAGGAATGGAATGAAAATCTTGCTGCCAGAATGTTTTTGCTGCAGTGGAGTTTTGCATCTATGCTTTCACATTTGGAGGCACACTTGCTTTGATCTCTGGCATCTGGAAATGCAGTAAGATATTTCTGCTCTATCATGAGTTTCTTGGTTGTTTTTCAGGTAAGATCACCCTGAGCAATATTGTCCTAGAGGAGCTGGACCTGGGGGGACCCAGGCTTTGCCAGTATTTCAGCCATTGTTGAGAAAATCTGTAATGGATGAGCTGTGAACTGGGATGTGAACTCCTTATCTGGTGAAGGCCATTCTGCAGGTATGATGCTCTAACTGGCAGCAGCTCCTTAGCACAGACAACAGGTAGACCCTTCCTCTAAAAAAGAATAAATTTTGGAATAGTGCTGTGTACTGTTTTTTTTTTTTTTTTTGTTATTGATCTTTAGGCTTGCATGTGGGAATCTAAGAGAAGGATTTTAGTGAGGTGCTCAGTTACAGACATGTTATACCTTGCCTTCTACCTTCACCTTCTCTGAATTGTCAGGAGACTTGGAAAAAATATCTAATATTTAATGGGTCCTAGGTGTAAAAATGGAATGTAGATCTGAGAAAAGTCTGAAATAACATTTATAGTGCAGCCAAAGCAATTAGAGAAGCCTGAAGAGACTGTATCTGTCCTCTTAATCAAAAAGGATTACCTGTCTATCCTTTGTCTATCACTTTCTAAGACTTGCCAGAAGAAGAATACACTGAAATAGTCACCTCTCTTCACCTCCCAGAAAAACTGCAGTAGGCAAAGAAACTGAAATGGGTGGGGATTGGCCAAATAATTGGCATTGTCACAATCCTACTGTGAAGCTCGTAATAAATGGGTTTAAAAAACATGGGATGTGAAAGAACTAGGATGGAGTGAATGGAAAAATATTCAAAAATATGTTATTCAGAACATTTCATGTATTCATAAATTATTCACCCCCACAGAACTGCAGGTGCCTCAGGATTTTTCCATGTAATATCAGATCCTCAGCTGGCACAGGCTGGCACTGCTGCATTTGTTTCCATGGAGTAATGTCAGTTAACAAAGATGTGGTCCATGTTATTATTTTTAATTTTTTTCCTTCTTCTTTTTCTGTTCCTAAACATTCAAATACATGTAAGTCTACAGAGGGAGCTATGCTGAGTCTGAAAATGAACCTTGGGGCACTATGGCTGTGCAAGCTCTTTAAGCTTTACTTTCACTGTTTCCATGATAACATCAGTTCTTTTCTGTATGTGTTGATAGCGTGCTGCTGACAGCTACCTGCATGTTCTTTCTCTCTCTCCTGCACCTGTTTGGTGTGTGTATGTTAAATGGTCAAGTTCCATTATACACCAATCTTCAGCCGTTATCAAGTTAATTTATGGATGAATGTAGTTAGCTTTGTATATATTTTCAAAACTGAGAATAAACAGAATTGTTTTTCCTTATTTAAAATCCCATTATAGCAGCTGCACTATAAAGTGTAATTTTTCTGCTGTTAAATATTTTATCTTGACCACAGCTTGCATATCAGCACACTAGTAGCAGTATGTTGACTGTTATCTTTTGTGTACCAAAGCACTAGATAGTTTGGAATAATTAAATAACATTGCTTCTCCATTATCCTTGGAGGGCTGATACTCTTTTCTTCTAAGATAAAAGGTAAACATATATTATAACAAATAAACTGTAGGATGATAAATATTTTTGTAAGCCTGGATAATAATGTAACAAAAATAAGATGAAATCCACGCTTTCCCACTAGTATTCATCTCCTATATTTATCTTTGCTGATAGAGCTATGGAAAAGGAAGGCTCTGTGGCAGTGCATTTGCAAGGCCATTACACATTCCTGAATGACACAGTCATCACTACTCTGAGCCTTATTTGCTCAAGGTTTTATAAATATAGATTGGTGTGTGGGTTTGGGTGGGAAAAATATCAAATCTAGGACAGATACATAACTCAAGTCAGCACCATTTCAAAGGGTTTTTTTTTTTTGAGAGTTTGTAGCCTTTTCTTTATAAGATTTCCAGGCTGATTTCTGCAGAAATAGTTGTGACCATGTGTTGTCTGTGTATTTCCCACATCTTTGTTAGCATGACTGACAGTTGTAGTGTCTTTAGATCTTCAAGTGAAATGAAGGCATTCCCCAGTACTACTGAAATTAAGATTCATAGGATCAGAACAGAAAATATTTTTCTTGATATATTTATGTCTAATATATTTTCCATGGCAGAGATGTTTATACCAAGACCAACATTTCATTGACTTCTGGTCATTAATCAAGTGAACTACTCAGATGAAACCCATTTTTGATTTGAGAAAAGCCTAAACATTAATTTAATAGAATAATGGGTAGAGATACGGCGAAGAAATAGTTTTAGATGTAAAGGGTGAAGTAGTAGTACCAGATGGGAAATCTTAAGGGAGTTAGGACTAGGATAGAAAAGTCTTTATGGCACAGATTCAGGGGGGAAAAAAAGAATAAATTGAGCACAATAAAAGTGTGTGATGAGGATCAGGAAGTATCAGAGGATAAAATTATAATTCAATCTGCTAATTTTTGCTGCAGAACTATATGATAATAATAATTAATAAGACATATTGCTACAGCTTAATTAAAAAAAAAGAGACAAAAGCTTAGGAAATCCCCCAAATTAAAAAAAAAAAAAAACCCTTGAAAATTCATTCAATAAAATATGCTTTTATATGTCTTATATACTATTTTTTCCATTTTATGTTGCTTATTTGAAGAATCTGAATTAAAAGGAGTCTTCAGTTACCAAAAGTTCCTTTTCCTTTTATTGTCCTTAAAGGAAATTGTCACTAGCACAAAACCTTCTACCCCATTGCTATGATTGGTTACAGAAAATTTCAGTAAATTTTCAGTAAAAATGGTAACTTACAGGACCTACAGATGAGCCCAAGTATTTGTCAAAACTCAGTTTTCTACAGAGTATAAAAATTAAATTGCTGTGAATTAATTTTATCGTATTTCATCATGACTGTATTTATTCTGCTACACTCTAAAGGTGCCTTTACCTGTTTTGTGTTTATATATAACTATTAGAATTTGTCCTAGGAAGTATAGAATTTGCATAATAGTAAAATAAAGAATGCATATACAGATGTGAAGTAAACCAGTAAACATTTTCATCCATGAAATGTTATTGCTTGACCTGATGTAAATTAAGACCAACTGCTAATTGAATAGTAATTATTTATTATTTAGAAATGCTGTTACTGAAAATAAATGAGTAATTTTTTTGTCGTGTTAAAATAGTGATCTTTATTCATCTTGTTGTAAGTCTTTCGATTTTATAGCACCATAGCTGTCATTTGATTGTAGCAGAGATGAACAATAGTTACTTGTATTCATTTTGGCAGATATAAACAAGTAAAGAGTGTCCAGCACGTATTTTCAAGTGCTGTAGTCATAGGGAAAACTTTATGAAACATTTAGTTGTTCAACAGAGTAGCAATGCTTAGAGGTTGACCTTGAAGTTTTTGAAATGTGAATTGATCCACTGGAACAAGTACAAAGCCAGCTTTGGTGCTAAATGTAAATTGTTAAAAATGGTGCTGCATAACATCTGCCTTGTAGTACGCCTTAATCAGCACTGTGAAAAATGAAAGTTTAACGATCTACCATAGTGGCTTCTAAGTGAAGGATAAACAAAGGATGAAAGAGTTTCCTTGCATGGTTTGTAACTGATGGCATGAAAAATGTCAAGAACCATCTGCCTCAAACTTATCCAAACTGTCATCAAGTATTCTAATCCAGTCAAAGGAGATACAACTAGAACAACCTATGTAACTTGCTGAAGGCTTATCCAAAGAGTTGTAAATAAGGGAAAAAAAAAAGAAAAAAAAGAAAAAAGGAGGAAAAAAAAAAACCCCTATCAACTGCATAAGCACAGATTTCTGCCAGCTTGCCTGTGGCTTTGAAATTCAATCCCATTTCTCTAGTCTGACAAACTGTACTAAATGGTAAAATGGATTTTTATTGCTTTCAGCCATTTTCATTCCAGCTGCTATCACTAGGTAAGTACTCAGTTTTCTAATATGAGAATTATATTTTTTTATTTCACTTTTCTCTTTTGTGTGTGTATATTGACTGCAATATGCACAAAAACCTATTTTTGCAGAGCTAGGGTATAAATGGGGGCATTTACACATCTGAGCTTAAAAAGCTGCTACTCCTTCTAACTCAGCACACAAAAGAATCCCAAACATAGCTATGTCAGTGCAGAAAGCTACATTCAAGAGAACAGATATGTTTTTTTGCATTGGCTTTCACAGCAGATAGGAAAGCATGATTTTCCGAAGAAAAGAAACACACACATTTAATGCTGATCTTCCTTAATTACACCAAGAATTAATCAAATGACCCTACATTTGCTAGTTTGATTTTCAGTAAGTTATGCAATTTTCAGTAAGTTAGGTCATTCTGTATCTTGGGCATAGATTTAGCTATTTGAAATGTCCCTTGGTAGCCGAAGAGAACAATTCTCATTGAAAGTCAATGAAAAGTCTGTTGCTAAGTCAATGAATTACCTGGAGCTCTGTGTCTCATCTACTGGTGCCTGATACTGCACTTGACCAGAGCATATTGGTTTTTTACTGCATGTAGTCCTGCTCCTTGTGCTTAAGGGATTCCAAGGGTTGGGAGTTAAATCCCAAGGTTTCCTCTTCTATTCCTACAGAGGTCCCTTGGTTTTGACTGGTTTCCAAAATGGCAAAATTAAAGGCTTTTTGTTTTTACTAATGTTGTGAAAGTGAGGCTTAATCAGGGCTAAAGCATGTGTGAGCCCTTTGTTAAAACTTCCTCTGAAGGCATTTGTTGAGAATTGGAACTTTGGAGAGGCTGGATAACGATTTAGGTAAGCAAAGGTAATCAAAAGGAAAACATGAAAACAAAAGCAAGGGACACAGAAGGAAAAGTGAAAGGATAATGAATTTCAAATATACTTAGTAGTTTCACTTGCATTTAGGTATCACTTTTTGTAATAAGTAGCGTAACATAAACTGTCTCAGAGCTGAAAACTATAATTTTTGGGCATGGAATGGGAAACATGCAATTTCATCAGGTTCCAGTTAAGGTTCCATATTGGCAGTCTGTATTGATGTATTTAATTTTCACTCAAAATTCAGAAGTCTTAGAATGCATACAAACATCCATATATCGTGTTGTTTGAAGTTGTAATTTTTTCTTTGCTACCAAGCTATGATATCTTCTAATAGCTGTGTAGAGTTTAAGGGTAAAAGAAATCTTTCTATTAAATGTATCCGTACTTTTCATTGGCTCTTGAGTGAATTTATACAATTGATGTTGATACATTTGTCATGGAATATTCTAGTGTACAGGTGGAAACAGATGATACAGTATAACGTTTTTTTTTTTGGTGACAAAACGGTATGCAATGCATTGGAAGATTAGTTATCCGTAGCAGTTATATGAAATGCAAATGTCATAACACAGATTACATTTCCATAAAACCAAAATAACACTTCAATATATGTGATTTAGTTTTACTGTGCACATTTTTATTTAGCAGAAATGACACATTGCTTCATATTTGCATCATTTTTTTGCCTCTCACATTGAACAAAAAGGTGAAGAACTATTTCAATGTACAGTAACCATTTCATTTCTGGCAGTCTCTCAAAAGGGATTTTCAGTTTAATGAAAACAACCTCCCACTTTTTCATCCCTATTGCTAAAAGCTAAAGGGGTAGGCCAAAAATTGAATCTCCTTGCAATTCCACTATGGGAATCTGGCACTTCTAAAATCCCACTTTGAGCAGCTTTTACAGAAAAAAGACTAGGGAGAAGGAACAGGGAAGGATATGGTAAAGGGACAGTCCTGCTTTGGTATCATCTATTCTTTTTTATCCATCTGAATTAGTTAGGTTTACTGGGTATTTATAAAGATAACTGCTTTCTTGTCCAATTCTTGGGACTGGCCTACTTTAGCTAGAGCAATTCTTAGCTCATCTGAGTTTCAAACATGCAGGAAAGAACTGGGAATAGCAGGGTTTGTAGGTAGTAAGGCATTCATCAGAGTCTGACCTTCGCTCCTTCTTTGTATTGTTTAGTCAGTTGGCATTTGCTTATTAAAACAGTAGATGTTAAGTGGGACCACTCATCCTCCCGAGAGCTCTGGGAGTCTACTTAACTTGATATTGCCTTTTTTTTTGTTCATTAATTATCATTATCTGCTTACATATTTGGGTAATAAATTAATTTAGTTGGAATGTAAAAAAAAAAAAAAAAGCACTTAACAAAGAGTTACAACAAGCTAAGTGGAAGATGACACAGAAGAAGCTACTCCAAGAATGAAAAAATTCCTAGTTTGGTAGTCAGAGCTCTCATCATGCTGCAGACTTCATATACTGTTTTTAGGGTGTCTCAGGCTATAAAGCACCACGTGTAGCTGTGAGGATCACTAAAATACCATTGCTATGTTCTTGACCACCTCTAAGATAAACAACCACCAAAAATTATTACTTAATTTCTCTCTATATTCAGTGCAGATGTATAAATACCTCTGGGTTATGAGCATCTGTCTTCAGACATCCCTGGAGGAGGATGTTTCCACTGATGAGTGAGGGGAATAACTAACTTCATACAGCTAAAGAAAGAGAAGTCCCATGCTCTGTGTCCTCCCTCAAAGAGCTGGCAGTAACTTCCTGTGTGGGTTGTGGTATGGGTGGTGGTGTGGAGTTTTTTCCCTTTTCTTTTAAATTTCTACACCTGCATAACTTCATCCTGTTAGTATTCATATCCAGAACACTTGGCATTCATGGGCATTTAAAACTAAATTACTGTTAACAGTCTGTAACACATCAGTAGTAGTATGAAGTGCTACTTTGTGAGATAACAATGGATGCTGTAAATGGAACTTGATTTTTCACAATATCTGACTGTGGCATGAGAAAAGTAGAATCTAAATGATCATGATACAATAAAGCATCTGTGGACTAGCTGAGACACTAATTTAGCATTTTTTGATAAAGAATAGTGTGGTGCATAGCCTATAAACCATGCTAATAGCTCTATCTTTGTAATTCATAAAGCATATACAACACATGCAGGTGGTTTCTTATTTTCATAGGAGCAGAATTGTTTCAGTCTTGTACCCAGGTATGTATCCTGTGATTTCCTGGCTTTCTCATAAACCAAATTTCTTGTTCATTATTACTTTCTGATTGTTTCCACTGATTGATGGTATTTATTGTGTTTTTCTATAAACAGCATGTGATTTAAAGAAAAAAACTGCTCTGATTTCATTGCATATTACTGTTGCTGTTATTTTGCACAGTTGTTAAACAAAAATCTCGTGTGGTTACTATTCATCTTCTTGTGGCAATTTCACTTTCAGTACTCAAAGATATGGCAGTGATGGCAATGTGTTTACCCTGTATTGAAGTACTAGGTGTGTATTTGGGGTTTTTTTGTGGGTTAAGCAATCTATAGCAACTACAGAAACTAAAACTTTCCAAACAGCAATGTTCAGTTTGCTGGCCCCTAAACAGAAGGTTATTGCAAGATGTTATAAAATGGCAGGAGAAAACAACCCAAACTTTCTCTGTGCTCTGTTTGCTGCAAGAGACCCTCGGAGGTGTGCTGGTCATGCAGTCATTTCCAGTGAGATACATGTGAATTTTAATAAAACTGAACAGGTCTTTCCAGCTCAGGTTTGCAGGCAAGCTTTACAAAAATGTTGGATGGAAATCAGCAAAGAGCTGGATTCTAGTGCTCAGCACACCTGGAAGTACATTAATGCACTCTTATGTAAATGGACTTAATGGAGAGAATGGAACATATCCAGCTACAATGGTTAACGGGATAAATCTCCACATCTGAGTGCACGGCTCAGCCTGGCCAGCTGAAAACAAGATAAGTCCAGGCAGGAACTAAGAGGAAAATCGTGACTTGGTTTTCCAAAGGCCCTGACATGCTGGCATTTGGGCAGCGTGTCACACTGTGCATACTTCTCCCTGAGAGAAAAAGGGGATTTTTTTAAATGTGCTGTGGGACTGCTCTAATTTTGAGTTGTTCTCTGTTATTTTTGTCATGCAGCAGACTCAGAGGTTGCTGGACTCAGGTTGAGAATGGATGAGTGTGAGGCCATGGGGAGCACCATGAAAAGGAGCTTCTGCCAGCTGATGGATGCTGCTTGTTCACTGTGGGGAGGCTCTGGCCAGCCCAGGGAAAGCCATGGCAGCACAGGGGACTCCTGCCACAGGGACTGTGTCCTGTTTGTGGTGCTGTATGGGACAGCAGGGAGCCCCACTGTGGGGCCTTTGTCCTGTCTGTGGTGCCAGGAGGGCTGTGGGTCCATGTGCAAAGCTCCCTGTTGGTGTCCATGACTGCAGGGAGGACAGGGCATCCTCCCAGACCTTCCCTCAGCCCAGTGAGTGCATGGCACAGGGGCATCATCCCACCACTGCCCTCCTGCATCAACTCACTTGGAGGTTTTGGGGCGGGATTTGGCCCTGGATCCTGAGCACGAGGGCTCCTCTCAAAGCCAGGGTGATGGGACCAGGTTCTGCATCTTCACCGGGCCGCAGTTCACAAGTGATGCTTCTCCCTTTGCTCGTTTACTCTGTATCAGTGTGAAGTGTCGCAGCCAGGAGAGTCACCAAGCTGGTGCTGGTGCCATGTGCAAGGGCTGGTTGAGGACATCCCCTGTCCAGATGGAGCCAGGCTCTTTATCTGAGGACAAATAGGAGCAGTTTCCCAGGCCCTGGTCAGCCCAGGAAACCAAGCCTGAAGGCCAAGGGACCCTGACACGTACTGCCCTCTTTGCTTCAGAAAAGAATTGACTACCTTGACTTAGACAAGCAGTTGAGCTGGGGAAGAGGGGAAGAGCCATAGCAAGGGAGAAATAAAGTACATTAATTACAGATTTGTAAGTAAATGTCTGTTTCTTCAGTTTTATATAAAAAAGGATTTCTGGCAGTAATTGCAGAGGGCAGGAGAGAAAACCATGAATATTGATTTATCTCCTAAGAGAAAAGGGTCATTTGTTAAGTGTAACCTAACATTTGATTGCAGGGGAATAGGTTAATTTCAAAGAGTGATTTTCCACATTTTGTGTATTGAACATATTCAAGGAAAGAAGAAAGTGATTGACCACATTTCATTACATCTTTCTTCCAGCCCCCAATACCCATGCTTAATTGACAAGGACTTGGACAAAAACAAGCAATAAAAGGTTAAAAAGCTTTTTAATTGTGTCTGAGATACTGTTGCTTTACTGCAGCTCTAAAGGTTCAGCTTAGTACGGGTTTGGAAATTGGGCTTATTTTGCACTGAGTGGAGAAGTTTTTATTATTGTAAGGTGTACCTACCACAATATAACTTTTCCCATCTATTAGGGCTTGATGGGAACATTTAGTCATGTCATAGAAGAAAATTGGTAATATGGTTCCATAACCACTGCATTGATTAATTTGGAGTTAAGAACAGGTGAGTTTTGGATTTGTTTTATCTTGCTCTACTTCATTAACTAAATGACAAGTAATTTCTTCAATGGTTCTTCACTTCTGCTGTTCTAATGGAAGTTAACAAGTGGAATTATTGCACCTGCTGATGGTTAACATCGAAAAGTCTCTTCACCTGCTGTTGTGGAGGAAGAAAAATCCTGACCACTTCCAAGGAAAACTGAATTTAATACTTATACTGCAAGTTTGAGACAACTTACATTTCTTGTCTGTAAGCAAAAGCTTCAGGTTTTCTCTCACTACCAGAAGGTCATAACCATAAATCAATATTTTTCTGAATCATGTTAGAGTTCTTGCACTAGTGCAAACTAGATGTCAATTAGTATGAAGTTACAAAGATGGCACTTTTCATGCACCCTTTTTACATTGTTACAACAAGCACTTGAAAAAGAAACACAAATTAAAGTCTCTTAAGTTCTTTAATTGGCACTAGTGAGTTATAGGAAAAGAATAAAAAACAATAGGTTGTGATCATCACTAAGCGTGTTGTAGGGAGAGACGGAATTTGATCTAAAAATGTCACATTTCACCATGAACACAAGTCTTTCACGATGAAGTTATATTGTTCCCTGTAATGCTTTTATTTCTAGGTTGGATTATGCTGAATTTCAATTCAATATGCATAAGAAAAAACTTGGCAGATTGTCTGCCTGCTTTCAGGAAGATTTGTGTGCTTAATACTTAATCTATTGGATACTATTCCTTGTTTTGCATTTTTTGTTCTGATTTAGAAAAAAATGGTTTTACCAGTTTACAAGCCTTACTTTCTCCTAAGTCTATAAACACAATGATTTCCCCCTCAGAACCAAGTCTTAGGCTAGCAAAATTGGATGTATTATTCTTAAGAGTACATGGCAAATTTTACTCTCAGTCATTGTTCCCTTTTTTATTTTTCTGTGTGTTCATCTAACTCTGTTCTTATCCAGGCTGTGGTTTATTCTTTTTGGTTTGTCAGTTTTTTGGGTTTGGTTTTTTTTTCCCCTCTTGTGTGGAAATCTTGCAGACTGTGTCAGTTCCAAGACTCTGTGCTTGATTTTCCTTGTCAGCTTTGGTCTCTGAAGGAACATGACGTAACTCAAAATTTAAAGTAGGCCTTGGTGAGCTGGTTCAAATTAATGGAAGCCCAGTGGGGCAGCCACCTTTTTTTTTTTTTTTTTTTTTTTTTTTTTTTAATTTATGAAAGCCTAGCTCATTGTCTCTTTTTTTTTTTCTTTTTTAATCTTAGGTAAAAATCATCATCCACTTCCCATGTAGCATGAAAACATTCTTAAAATGCTGAAGAAAGCCTATGTATCACAGTACTTCCAGCCAACTAGAAATTTTCTGGAAATTGAGACTTGCTGACTAAAACTGTCAAATTTTAATTCTTATCTGAACAGGGATGTAGCTACAGATCTTGGTGGTTCACTCTTTATTGCTTTTAGAGGTACCATAATTACTAACCTGCAAGAAGGTCATGATCTACTGAAACAGAACCTGATTTTAAAACAGTGTCTGAAATGAATGAAAGAAAGATTATAATCCAACTCAGTGGTTGGATCCTTGATCTGGTTAATATATCATTCATATTTTACCAGCCAGTGACTTGTCTATTTTGTCAAAGAGACTTTTTCCTTTGTCCAAAGCTTGGGTGTGTAGAAGTAATGATGCTTGAATTGTATGTGCTTTGTGCTGTCCTTCAAAGGAAGGCAGATGGGAGGGTGCTCAGGAGATCTTAAAGTAGTTCCATATCAAAAGTTTAAATTTAAAAAAAAATTGCATCAGTTTATAGTCTTCCTTGCTCTTCAGATGAGTGACTGACAGTGGGTTCTATTTACCTTCAGTGAAAAAAAGCACACAGGATTCAAGCTATTTGTGTGCTTTGTAGTGTCAATATGTTTATACAGTATTTATGACAATAACATCTGATGCTCTCTTATTGTTGGAAAAATGAGTACAAATGAATAGGTGATACAAGACTTCATTCCCATATTGGACAGTTTCTGAAGGAGTAATATGTTTTATGGAAGTTAATGAATGTTTGAAAGGCTGTCTTTATAGTAGCATGTTTAAGATCATGCCTTACAAATAAATTTGTGCAATACTGGGGGATTTTGTTTGTTTCTTAACAGGGATGTCAATTTTTCCTTGATGGCATTTAACATTGACTATTATAGAACTCGTGTTCTGAATATTCAGTATTTTCAGAGCATAATAGGCAGGATAATGTGTGTATACACACATTAGTAAAACTTGCAGAATGTATTTTAAGTTGGGGGGAATTTAAAGATCAGGAAAATTCTGAAGCTCCTGGGTTTTCTGCTTAGTTGTGCAGTCCTTGGAACATTCATCATGTTAGCTTATCAGATACTGGGTTTTCTTGCAGCTGAAATTGAAAAGTCTGGATGCTATGCCCTTGGCACAGTACAGTAAACTGGCTTGCACAATGTCTGTTGGCAAAGGTGAAAAGTGTTGTTGTGGTTTTGTGAAGTCAGTTTTGACTCACAGCTTCTGAAGCTCCTACCACCTAGAGTGCAATAGGTATCCTGGGATCTCAGTATCCATTTAGATAAGTGCCATGTCAGTCTCTCTCCATCTGTATTAACTACTCTGCATTACATATATATCATATATATATCAGGGACCTGTGTCTTGAGCTAAGGAAGCTTGAAAGCGAAAGAAAGAAAAACTGGAGTGCATCTTAATCTGCTCAAATGTTGTTCTCTGATTTTTTTTTTTAACACTTTGGGCTGCATCTTGATCTCTTCTATCAAGGCATGTATTTCTGCATAACATCAAAAATGCATTTTCTGCTTGGGTACACTGGTGACAGAAGTTTTTAAAATGCTACAGCAATGCTTGAAAAGATTTTGTGCTGATTCCAGGAATATTGTATGAATGCAACAAGAAACCAAGCTCCAGTGGCAGAAAAGAGGTCCAGAATCTTTGTGGTTGTCAAATAAATAAATAAATGAATAAATAAATAAGTAACTGTGTTATATATTCATTTAGCTATAGCATCTAAACTGAATTGAACTATGTTGTTTTATATTTTGATCTTCATCTGACTCGGTAGAATGAGACTGTATTCCTTTTCTCCAGTGAATTTTTGCTGTGTTTGTTTCTTCCAAAAAAAAAAAACAACAGTTAGGTGACAATAGTTTACAGCACACAGTGGTACTAAATGAATTTAGTGGTGCTCCCCTTGCTTTGCTCTAGCATAAGTGAGTGGAGAAAGAGAATGATGGATGGATTCTTTAGTGGTGACCCCATTAACCCCTCAAAAGCTACACTGAGATCTCTAAAGGTATGTAGATTTTTCCAAGCCTTCCTCTCAACCTTCATGGCCTAGTGATGCAGAGATCGTGGGAATAATTGTGGATGTCCACCAGAGAGAATTGAAAAGGAGGAGAATTAGTTTTACAGTTTGGTCTAGTGGTTTTCTTTAAACCCCAAAAGGTTTGAAACTGAAGCCTGGAAAGGAGCCAGATCAACCAAATAGGAAGGTATTATTTAAACTGAGGCGTAGAAGTGAAAGCCCTGTGGGATCTCTGAGGAAGTACCCTTCCAGGCTACCTTTGAATGTGCCCAGACCCTGGTACAAGGGAGTCCTCATCTTCACGGCATCAGGTGTCTCAACAAATAAAGAACAGACAGCTGACTATAGAATGCATAGTCCTCTCCCCAGGACAGGCTTTGTCAGTACCTGAAGCAGGAGCAGCTAGAGATCAGGTTGAGAAAAAGTGTAAAATAATCAGAGCAAGGCAGGGCACTGAGAGGGCGAGTATGCTCTCAGTGGCTGAGAACCAGGCACTTCAGACAACACAGCTCTGTTTCCAGTTCTATCATATAATGTTTTTTCTGTTGTCCAGAGTCCTGCACACCAAAGAGCTGGTAAGGGCTATTTTTAGAATTAAATACTGCTATTTCTTGATTATGAGACAAACGTAGTTGTCATTGTGAGGTGCTCACAGGATTAAAGGGTATATGGGTATGTGAACTAGTCCTCCCTTTGAAGTCCTGAGGAGTTAAGAGGGCTTTAATCTTCATTCCTAGGAGTCGAGTAGCTCTTCCTGTAGACTGAAAGTCAAAAGGGTAGAGGAAAAAATAACTTGCACCAAAGAGGACTACAACAATTTTTTCCAAAGGATATAAACAAGAGTCCTGCAGAAATGACAAACTACATTTGTCTACTGAACCATGTTGGTCTAGTGAGTAAGGAAAATGCCTTGTGGAATTATTTGAAGAAAACTTAATGTGCCCTGAAAAGGCAGGGTGGAAATGGAAGGGGGCTTCAGCAGTGTCTTTGCATTGATGTCCTGTAGAGCTTATCCCAGGAACTACACTTCTTCTGCTTAGGAACTACAGCAATATCTCTTGGTGGTTTTCTTTTGGTTTCTTTTTTTTTTTTTTTAACATCTCTTCCAGTAAGAGGAGGACTTGGAAGGAATGTGTTGAGACCTAATAGAGCCCAGTAAAACATTAGCATCTACCATTCACAGATCTTGGGGTCTTTAATGAGTATCAAGTAAACCACTCCTGTTAGGCAGCTAAATATTGCTGGCCCTACTTCAGGAATGGGTAAATTAAGGGTAAATTAAGACTGAGAAATGTTAAGGGACTTGTCAAACATTGTTCAGAAAGTCTGCATCAGTCATATATTCCTGACTGTTTTCTATCCAGCAGTTTCATTTCTCTGATGTTTAACTAAAAATCATAAAGAAAATATATGCTTAACAGGTAACAAAGGCCTGTTATTATCTCTTTGTTTTTTTACAGGTGTTTTTATAATGCTTCCAGATGACAGAAAATTCTTTTCCAGTGTTTTCAGATGTGTAAAGATCGTAAAGTTGTCTTCCTAACCTGTCCCATCTACTGTTTTTTTCTGATGCCAGGGAGAGGTAAATGCAGAGGTCAGGTTCTGTTTCTGAATCATTGTGACTTATTCTGAGTGTGATGCTGCTTTGCTTCTCTCTGCCCACCACCCGCCTTCAGTTCCCACAGTTGTATGTTTGTGTGCACTGTTTTTTAACACCTAAGTGGAGATATAAAATGAATCAATCCACAATGACATATTTAGATTTCAGATGTTATACTGGCCAATATGCTCACAGTTAAGCTGTCTTTGTAGAATATACTTTTTTTATCACTGGTTTCAGGCTTGCTATGCAGAGCTGTGGTAAAGTCCAGTTAGATTTATCATAGCAGTATTCCCTATAGACACCTAAAAAGATACAATATTCCAGAATTTACTTTATATTTTGAAACTATTCTTAATATTTATTGTAGGGCACACAGAATGAAAATATCAGTCTAACCTATCACACCTCTAACTTCATATCACTGATCTTTTAAAAGGGGCTACTTGTAAACAGGCCATATAATATCAGAATGATCATTTCTAATACCATTAGGTATTTCTGTTCCTATCAGGCTCTGGTAATCCTCTATTTCAGTGAAATGTGAAATTACTACATGTTTTGTTTGATAATTTGTGTTATTGATGACTGCAGACTTTTCTTGGGGATGTGTTTGTGCACAAAATTTACAGAGAAGCACATAATAATGTAAACAACTGAGATCACAACATGTAGTTAAGGTCTCAGGGTTACGGACATATAAAAAGAACTTCCCCCCAAAACATCTGTCCTTTAGCTTCCCATTTGAGGACTGTAGGAAGCTAAGCTTTTTTTTTCCTTATGTGCTTTTTGCCATGAACTCTTTTGTAATTCTGATTTCTTTGTTCTACCATGTATAGCCCAGTAGCTCTTTGGTCTTATCTCTGGTGGTCCTTTTGACAAAAGTAACAAATATTTTTGTGGATATTATATGATCCTGTTAGTCCAAAGTCATCAATCTTTTGAGAAACCAAATCTTGTTTTCTTCTTGTACAGAAGAGGGTGACTCAATCCAAAGCCCACTCAAATTGGGGAATTGACTCTAGCCTGTATCAGCTGAAATCAGGTCTTCTTTCCTCAGAAACTAAATATGTATCAGACCTAGAAACTTGAAATCTTATGAATCCTGTACTTATCCTTAATCACACTTCTTGATTAAAGAAAAAGGGCTTGTGATGTCCACTGTGGTAAGTTCTGAACTTTGTCAGAATTTAAGGTAGCCAAATAGCATATAGTTTTATTTGGTGGAAAATATCATTAACACCTGTAACATATTTGACTGTTGTACTTGTGTTTGCTCACTATTTTCCGTTCCATATCTAATTGCTGTAATAACAAGGCATTAAACCATAATAGCACAAAGAGACATTACATGTAAATTACGTAGCTTTTTGGCATGGAGTGCAGGGAAGGGAAAAACAAGGATGAATAAATAATATGCTAATGTGAGTAAGTGTATTTTTCCCTGGCAATGTTTTTTGCTGGGTGGCTGAGCTGTGAGCACTGCTTTGACAGAAACGGCTGTCAGACGTAGCTCTGCACCATAAACAGGACAGTGCTTGTACTTCTGGAGCAGCAGCAAGCAAATGTTTCAGTGCAGATCTTGGTTTGTTACAAAGACAAAGATCTCTTTGCTCTCTGGTTTCCAGGTTGCTAGGACACATGAAAAGTGTTTTGATTCATTTGTCCACAGGAAAAAAAAATAGGAAGAGAACAAGATACTTGAGAAGGCAGGTTAGTACTGCCTTGATCCACTCCCAAGCTGTGTACATGTGCCCTGGGGCTAGCTCCAGGTGCAGGCCTGTGGAGAAAGTCCCCAGGTGACATATGTTTAAAAAAAAGAAAAAGGTTATTATGGAATTTATTTGTTAGGGGAAACCTGGCTGCAGTATCTAATCCAGGTACAGGCAGAAAGTAACATCTCAGTTTGCTGCAGGAGTTGCAGTGGTTTGTAAATGTTGTTAGAAGATGGTGAAAGGGCTGTTGTCACCTTTGCATGCTTTACCTGCCTCATCTGGCAAATGGCTGCTGTCCTATCCTGAATGAGAGAGAACTAATATTCATTTGGGTTTGTCTGAACATCACAACATGAAAGCAATCAGATGGCAGAAACCTCGCTTATAGAGAGGGTGGAGTATTATTGGCAAAACATTTTGCAATCTCTGCTGACTTTATCCACTGCCCTTCAACATGCTCTACAAACCTGTGTAGTTTGTTAGGTGGGGTCTTTAGGTGAGAAAACCAAGCTTAGCGGTACCTTTTGGGATAATGCTGATGGTAGGAGAAGCCTGACATTTCCATGTTTTTCCTGTCAGATCTAAAAGAAGTGAATTTAGCACCATTAGTGGCTTAAAACTTTCTTGGAAGATGAATTATTTTAGTAACATTAGCAGCTGACTCAAGGTTTCAGCATTTTTTTTTCAGAAATGGCTAAAAAACTAATTAAATCAGAGTGGATGTTTTATCACCTCATCTTCATATTTTTCATACATATCAATATACACTCATTTTGGTATTGGATTCCAGACAGAGATACAGGAAATCTGTGAAACCAAGTCTGTTTACAGTTTGATATTGGCATTTTTCCATTAAAAAAGAAATTGGAGGGTTTAAAAAGAAAAATATGCTTCTTGGGGAGCAAGTCAAGTCTTCAGAAATGTAGATGTATATCCTTGCTTATGCCAAGAGCTGCTTCTTCCCTCATAGAAGTTGGTCAGTCTCTGTCTCAGTTATGTAAATTGCGAATCACAGCACATCCCTATTTCCTGGTGGCTGTGGTAGAGCATATCTATGAAAGTGTGAGGCAATGTTTTGGCAAAGGAAGCTGCACTGGGATCTCTTTGATGGCATGGCAATTACTGCATCCACCTCAAGAAAGGGCTAGGAGTCAATTGGTGAGGCTCACTGGGTACCACTGGAACGTACCTACCACAGCTTTAGCTGACTTGTTCCAGGCTTTACACATTGTGCTGTTTGTTACTGTCCAAGGCGGCCACTCTTAAACATAAAAAGAAAAAAAAAAATTACACCCTCCTCCCCCCCTCAAAACCCCACCACTTCTAATCTTCTAATGGACAGCTTCACATGGTACCGAGTTGCAATCCAGGTACACAAAGGTTTTGTGGTTTTTTGCTTTCTAACCAGCCTAGAAGACATGAGCAGGAGAGACAACAAATGCATTCCCAGCTGTAAGAAACATGGTCAAGGATTGTCTCCCAGCAAAACTGTGAACTGTTTCCTTTGAATTTCAAAGTGCAATTCTTCTGTTTCAGCTGAGGAAGGTTCCCCAGCAGTCACTCAGCTTCAGTGGGAACAGATCCAGTGTGACATATAGGTTTGCAATGCAAACAACATGGAAAGCTAAACCTTGTTCTTGGATTTGCCAGGCTTAATGATGACATTTGTCCAGACTACAGCGTTTGCTCCCTTTTGAGCTTAATTACACTTATGACCACTATTACATGCTATAATAACTTTACTTAGATTTAAGAATTTGTAACACTTTTATTTTGTGTAGCTTTGCCTTTATCTTTTTTTCCCTGTCAAAAATGTTCTTTCCTGCATCTTTTCCTTCTAAAAAGGGTAGGGAAGGAAAACCTGCTCCTGATTTTTTTTTTGCCTTCACTCTGTGACCAGTGCATTTCTTGTAAAGAAAGGTGAGGTCTCTAGTGTTTCTTCTGTGCTGTCTCTGTGCGTTCTAGAGCCCAAGTGAAATGTTTATAAAAAACAAGAACTGGCCAATGCAGTTGACAGGTCTAAAATATTCAACCTCTTCCTCTCCTGCAGGACTGTTTCTGTAGTCTTTCTGGTCTTGGATTTGTGAGATGACAAATATTTTACTACCAGCCAGGCTTCTCCTTAGTGGCCCTACGGCAAAGAAAGGGATAGTGTTTTGGGCCTCTAGTATTAGAAATATGGTCTAGCTGATTTGGGGGAGCATTCTTGCAAGATCTGGCAAGAACTATGACACGTACTTTCCTTTCTCTTAGGATGAGGAGTTTTAAATCAAGCATCTAGGTTCTGCTGTTATTCCATTGGACATGAGACTCTCGCCAGGAGCCTTCTCTAAGAATGTTTGGTGACTTCCGATTCAAGTGTTGTGCACAGTCAATTTTTTATAGTTAAGAGTTATTTGGGTGTAGGACGTCTATATCTTTAGACCTGAACAAAAGAAAATGTAGAAGTACTTAAATATGTAAATCACAATCCCCTCTTTCAGTTGTTTTTTTTTTTTTCTTTTTTACCTCCTCCTGACTCTGTTTGGTTTGCCCTTCCCATGGGAAGTCCTGTATATGTCTTTTAGCCTGTCGTCTACCCCATACAGACTTACAGCATATTGGAGATGTGGTTCTGTGGGGTCTGGAGTGTTTCCATGTGGTTTAAATAGGGAATACATTTGAGAAAATACAATCTGCTTGAGGACATGCTGGAAGCAGAGAAGGAGGCTAATTTTGTTTAGTTAATTATTCACTGATAATTATTTACTCAGCTCTACAAATTGATGGAAACTTGTAATCATGTTGCTATGGCATCTGATGTCATTTATAAATGCTGAGTGAAGCAGCTCCACTTAATTGTAAAACTGGACACAGTTCTCGAACAAATGAAATCTGTCAAACTGAATTTTGTGAGGGAAATCTTATCAACAGAGTTTGCAAGTTAAACATCTAGCTGTAAATAAATTCTTCCCTGTGAACCTGAAAACACAGTTGCGCAGTTTTCTGACTCAAGCCTGCATATTATTATCTTGTTAGAGTAAGCAACATCTGAATAACAAATTCTGTTATCTGAAACTGCTGAAGGCCTTTCTGAACTCTTCCTTCCCTGTGAAACTATAGCTATTTTCTGTCACAGTCTTACTCTTGCAAAACAGCTTTCCAGAAAAGACCTCTACACAAGGCTTTGATGCAAGGACTTTCTAAATCTTATTTCCCAAGCAGTTTAGACAGCAGCTGATGATTCTCCAAGCATTAAAATGTAAATATTATCAGTCCTACAACATATAAATGTTTAATCCACAAGCTGAAAATAAAGCTTTAATTTTCTAAATGTAAGTGGACCTTCATTATTAATTCACTTGCTATACGTTTAATTGAGATAAATGAGTATAGAACTAAATTCAGCTATGTATTTCTATTTGCTTTTCTTTGTGATCTGGCCATGTATAATGCATCGTTATTTTAACTGTCCTACCAGCAAATTGTTCTGCATGTACTTATTTTCTAAGTTCTTTAACATTTTTCTATATTGTGGGATTTCAATTGTTTCTGTTCCTTTCTTGGTAAATAGTTGAGGAGTAAGCACATTTTCAAGAGCTGTAGGGAGGCTAAGATGCCAGTTGCATTTTAACGATATGGTGCTTTATCATTCTTACTGTAGCCAATTCTCTTTTAAATCATTGCAGTTTCTGCTTTAGCCTCCAGCTATAGAATTCTTTTCAAACGACAGTGAACTTGGCAGATTGCCAAGAGAAAAATAAAGGTGTTTTGGTCCACCAAAGTATTTTGAGTGGTTCTTAGTGATACAGTTTTCTTCTCTACATCTGCAAAACATTTTTTTTTTTTCTGAAGTGAATTTTCATGTGAAAAGCCTCCTTAATAATCACCAGTATTGTTTGTTTCAATGCAGTTATTTAACTGCACCCCTGGGTGCTTACAAAATAAACAAGAGAGTCTTCTAAAGAGTTTTAAAAGTGGCAGGTGCTTAGTCTGTGCCCTATTCACTTAGTTTGCAATGACATTTTTGTGTTAATCTATAGACAAACAAGAGACAGGTGACACACAGCATCAAGTACAATGTGCTAAGTCGACAAACTTTGGTCTAGATAAGACGTTTGTGCTGCATATGCCTACAGTGGCAACATGGATTTATACTGTTTATATTTAAGTTTTGCTCCTCAATGCTGGTAATATCACAAACTTAAATACTTATAAAGTGACAGTGAATGAAGTATTTTAGGGGTGAGAGACTTCAAATCTAGCCCCTCCAAAAAAAAAAAAAAAAAGCCAAACAACAAAAAACCAACCAAAACCAAACTCACAACAAAAACTCAGTGAAAAAAATTGCTAATTCCTGTAAGCACAGCATAGTTTGCATTTTTAACATTGTTAAAATATAAAACAGATTGTTAAATGTTGCTGAAATATAAAAATGGTATTTTTGAGACTCTGGCTGTGAATACAGTTCATTCACTATAAAATACCATGTCCATGGCATTCTCAGGCTAACAGTATTTTGCACTCTAAAGGATATAGATATTACTAAATGCTGTGTTATAAAATACGGCCAACAGAGTAATACTAAATGAATTAACCAGCAAATGGAAGCAGGATATTCATCATCCCTCCCCTGTTTCACAGTCTAATTCATTGAGATACTACATGAACAACAGACTCAAAGCTTTTTAATGTTTATAAGGGTGAGCTCTGTTTAGAGAGGATGAGATTGGAGGACTGAGGGAAAATGAGACAGGAGAAAAGAAGGTTGACCATGTGTTTTTACTAAGGTAGTTTTTAGCCATCTCTCCAAGGGTAGATGTTAAGGAAGAGCAGCAAATGTACATGTAGGGCAGTTTGATGGCTATGTGAACCTACCACACTGTTTAAAAATGTCACTAGTCCAGGCAGATCTCTTACTGTAAGGCCTATATTCTCTGTAACAGGTAGTTGTAGGAGACTGTCTATTCCATA
Organism: Corvus moneduloides; assembly: GCF_009650955.1. Classification (NCBI taxonomy): domain Eukaryota; kingdom Metazoa; phylum Chordata; class Aves; order Passeriformes; family Corvidae; genus Corvus; species Corvus moneduloides. The sequence continues at coordinate 11,614,466 of NC_045487.1, forward strand.
TTCTCATTCCTGTGTTCAATTCCAGTTGTACACTGGTTGTCCCTGACATCGGAAGAAGCAGAGCAGCCTATTACATTATCAGTGTCACTGCTTTTGCGTGTGAAGCCGTGTATGGAATTACTTTCCCTTGCAGAATAAGAGGGGAACTGCAGTGTGCACACACAGCTGTGCAGCTTTTGTAGAGCCTTGCATTCCTCCTTAGCATTCCCAGTGGGCGGTGTAGTTAACGACAGAAAGGAATGGGCAGGGGGCTTGTTGCTGCAATGGAAGAGAATGGCAGAGTTTTTTCCTGCTGATTCATGCAAACCCAACAAATGGGGCCAATTTTGGGAACCAAAGGCTTGTTCTCTATAGACAGTTTGTGCAACTTGGCTCACAGCATGAGCAAAAAGTATCATCACTTCACAACAGAATATTGTCCTTGCATCAAGGTCAGTTGTCCTTGGGAGATCCACGCATATGGTTCCAGCTATCCATTGCATGTTTGTCTATTAAAAATATTTCTATCTCCAAGTGAAGTTCAAAGAAAAAGGAAAAGTATAGTTCATCAAAAAAAGAAAATAAAATTGGAAAATAATCGATTTTATTAATGGTTGTTATGGCACTTTTTTTGGTTGTTTTTTTGTTTCCAGATTGAAATTTGGCCTTGACTTTGAGAAATGAAGAATAAAATTTTATTATACTTAACCAAAACCCAGCCTAGGCTTTGATGCAGCTCTTGATGCAATTCTTGATCACCAGGTATGTAATTATCAGCACTACTTCTTGAAGTGTGTTGTTTTTCATTATGGAAGAGCATAACTTAAATGTGAAGCCCTGCTTTGCTTAAGAGCATTGATAAAATCACATTTGCTAAATGGAATGAGAGGCTGCTCTTGAAGATAAATGATAATCTGGACAATAGAGAGGCAGTAGATCTAATTTTCTGGACTTCAGTAAACCATTTGATAAACTACCCCTTGGGAAATGGTTAGTTAACCTGGAGAAGATTTGGATTAGTAGAAGAAACGAATGGTGAGCAAGGAAGGGACAACAGCATGGAATTTTTTTTTGTTGGTAGGGAGTCACTAGAGGAATATGCCAAGGTGTTTGTTTATTTAGTACTTTTGCTAGTGATTTTTTTCTGGGGGTGTGGTAGGGGAAAAGGGCTTGATAATGAGATTTTTAGATGAGGCACACCTGAGAAAACATAATCAGCATCAAATTTCAGGCAGGTGGAATAAGATGATGATAAATTGCAGCAGGAAAGACTGAGACCTGAATAGCACAAGTGTCTTTCAAGCTCTTGTATATGAAGGGCTCCTGTTCTGCAGATGATAGCAGTGGAGAAAAAAGGCCATGTATGTTCCCTGACCCCAAGGGGATTCCAAAATACAGAACTGAGGCAGTGAAATATTGGGCTGGACTGAGCAGAAGGTTAATATTTTGCAAGGTACTATATTGGTTATTGCGTTTACATATGGGTCAGCTATTTGAACAGGAGGGGAGAAGTAGCAGTGCAATCAACTCTGCGAATGAAGACTTCCATCATCCCTCCAGAGGCAAGCAGCACTGAATGGGCAGAGACACCCACACCGGCCCTGAACTTATCCACACCAAGAGGGCAATTGGCTTCCATGGGCCTGGGATGAGTGTGGAGGTAAGAACATTATTAAGTTCTTAGCTGAGAACTAAGTGGAAGCAGAGCAGATTAATGACAGAACCTGGGAGCTAGAGTATAAATCTCTTGCCAATCTAAGTCAGCTGTTTTTGTTCTATTTTTTTTCCCTCCAAGTTGTGTGTCATCTTCTGTTTATGACAGTGAGGCTACTGTTGTCACTTATGTGCAAAACCAATTAAAATAATTTCTGCTGTTCTGACAATTGACGTTGGTTCCCATTTGCTCTGTTTTACAAATGAGCTGCATTATTATCTATAGCACTGACCATCCTTCAAGTATGTTATCATGTAAATAGTTTGTATAAATAATTAAAAGCTGGGGTTCACAGTGGTGTCTGCAACAATGGGCTTGTTTTTTGCAACTTGATGGGAAAGATTTGATTTACATCTGCTCTGGGTATTTTATTCCCTATCTTATTAAAGCTAACAACTTAGATATACCATAGTTTTTTATGGGGAACCTTGCCAAACATTTTCAGATGAAGAGAAATTTTCTCCAATTAAGAGATAGTATCAGTGGAATAGAGCGTTGTCACAGGATAATGGTCTCCTGCTGCTTTGTTAAATGCCAAGGTAAACCTGAGGCATTTATCAGAAATTAATGTCAAAGCAAAGTCGAGAGGTTTATCTTGAAAGCTGGAAACACTGAGCCTGTGAAAATGTCTGTTAGAAAATAGTCCATGTTTCCTTGTGCATCCTTCCTCCCCCCAGTTATGCTTGGAGGGAAGAAAATTTTCTTTCTGGCACCAAATGCTGCCCCCAAAACCAGGTACCAGCTTCCTTTTAGATGGATAAAAAGCATGTGGAATCTCTAATTTTAAGCTGAAGATGAGTAGTTTTTTCAATTGTTTTTGTAAGTATGTTTGAGCTTTACCTTTGCATCCCTTAACACTAAGCTGATCCAGGACTTTGTCAGGCTTCACACAGCCCTGATTCAAAGGATGTTGAAAAGGGGAGTTTGAATGCTAAAAACAAAGCAAATACATAAATCTGCTGGGCTTGCTCTGTTACCAGGATAGAGCCTGAAGGAAAGGGTGGGGAGAGGGAAAAGGAGGGACAGAAGCTAAAAATATATCTTAGTCACTTGGAAAGATGCAACAAAATGTTTTATGGCACAGAAATAGGCTGCAGTGCTATGTTCCTGTTTGTTCCTTGCAGACACTGAGCAAAGTTTGTCAACTTGTGAACAGAAGAACCTGTTTGTCTGTAAGATCTAAGGCAAATCTTGTTAGAGAAGTAAATCCCTTTAAGTATTCTTGCTCTTCAGTTGCAATGCAACACTTCTGCTGGTGTCACAAGGTGTCCGCTGCCTTTTAAACCCTAAATTAACCATGTCAAATCAACTTTAATAGCTACTTAGTCATGTATTTGATTAGTCCAGAAATATGCATGAATTTTAATAATTTTCTCAAATTTCCCCCTTCAATTAGATTACTTTGTATTATTTGTAAATCATGTATTGCTTTACTGAAAATCTAAAGGTGGGAACCACTGTACATAAAAATGAAGCTGATTTGATTGCTTCCTATTGTCCTAGTCTTGGAGATTGGAAAAATATATACCTGCTGACAAGTCTAAGAAATCAGTTCAGTCCTTAACACTATTTTGTGTTTGCTTAACTTATTCAGGGTAAATATTTTTCATTTGCAGAAGTTCTGTGTCTCTTTAAAAGTTAATATGACCCTGGGCTTCACTCAAAACATGAATTCACCCAAAACATTAGGAGTGGTCAATGTACTGCAGGTTTGTCCCAACTGAAAACAAAACTAACAAAGACAACAAAAAACCCCAGCCAATCCTCCCCCCAACAACAAAATAAAGCCCACAAATAAATCCTTTATCTCCCTCTTTCCCCCAAACACACACACACAAACAGACATACACAGCTTTCTAGTCCATGCCAGCACCATATTCTACATTTTAGATAATGGTTTGCCATTTGGGGGCCCTGGTAGTTATTAGTCTAATTTGCCAAGAAGATGAAAAGAGACAAGTAAGGCGAAACAAGTGTGCTGGTTTTTTTCCCCTCTTTCAGAGTGGAGAGATTTGTTTCGGGGCTGTTTTCAGAAGAGTAGATATTGGGCTGTACTGCAGCACGCAGTGTTTCATCAGTTGTGCTGCATTATGTCACATCAGGTGTTTCTATGAATTAATTTTAGTTTCTGATATTTACTGAGGTGTGATAAAGCCATTCCATGAAAGTGGCAGTGGCAGGCAATCCTCTGCCACCAAAGAGGAAGGAGTTTTTTAATCATAGACTGAGAAGGTTTGGGAGGAAATGCAGAGATAAAATGATGAGACAGTCCTAACAAATTAGCATATTGTATTAAAACCTTGTGTTCAGGAAAAATGCCCATGATCCTGCAGTGTTCCTGGATGTGGCAGGCTTCCCAGCCTAGTGGTCAGTTCAGCTCCTGGTCTGGTGTGTGTGCGGCGAGGCAGGGAGACAGGAATTGTGGTTTGGCTTTCCATGTGGGGCACATGTAATTCCAGGTGGTTGACTAGGGAGAGCTAAAGGCCATGGAGCAGCCTGCCCTGGGAGGCAGAGGGGAGTGGGTACCCATTGGTCTGTCTTCAGGTAACCAGTTCTTGGGCCATATTCTCAAAAGTGACCTGCAGGGCCAGAAAGGCATTAGTAAAGCATGCATCAATATTCACTGAATATTCATTGTGTCTATTTTCTGGAGAACAGACAAACATGTTGTCTTGGAGGAACAAGGGAATAGCATTAAAAGGTGTGCAATCATATATGTGCTGAATTTTCAGCAGCTTTTGGAACCTTTAAAGGGATGTTCCAAGGGATGTTCAAGGTCCAGTCAAAACAGGCAGAGCAGAACCTTGCTGTGGATAGCTGTGATTTGGCTTTAGGCCGCTGGAAGACCCAGCTTCAAATCCCAGAGAAATAAGTGAAGAGAAGCAGCAACTTTTAAACCGAATTTTCTATACCTCAATGAAGGTTCCTTCAGATTCAGGACTGGCCTGAATGCCAACAAACCTTTCACTGCTCTGTATTAAGTATACCCTTTATGTACAAGGGTTGGTCTAGATCCTATGCCCCTGAACCTGTGTGGCTTAAATTGGTGAGAGCTTTGCTATTGATTTCTGCTGGGCTGTGATCTGTGCTTTTGGGTCTGGTTGATTTGACTTGGAATATGTAATCCAACAGGATTCAAGAAAGGAATTTATAAACGTGGATTTTTTATTCTAAAAAAGTGCATAACCTCTTAGATTGCTTGTCCACATCAGAAATAACTGTATAACCAGCTAAAGCTAGAATGGATGTAATAGTGTGAACAGCATGTCATTCATAATCTACTACAAGTAAGAATAGTATGGCTGTAAAAATATACTATGAAATAGTGACACTGTTAAATCTCCAATTATAAAGACATATAAGAGGGAAGAGAGTTGTGACCCGTTACACTACTGGTGATCCCCAAAGGTGATATCACAGTAAGGTTGAATACTGAGTAACTACAGTAATTTCTGGTGGTTTCAATGGTTTGTGGCAAAGAGATTAATATCAGAAGTCCAAATAATAGACTTTCTTGCCTCGGTTTCTATTAATAATGAAATTCTGTTCAGATTAGTAGAAAACATTACAGTCAAAGAAGAAAGGGAGTGGAAACTAAACAGAATTGCCACAGGATTTATTTTTGCTGTAACTTGTAGATGATGATTAAAAATGTGTATTGATTTGCAATTTACCCTAATACTTGAAACTGATAAAAGCATAAACTACTACTTTGGTCTAACAGCTTTATTAGAGTTGAGGCTGGGCAGAGTTATGTGGGGTCACTTTTTGCCTGGGGTTGCCTATCAGTTTTCAGTAGAAGAAAAGAATTGGAATGAAGCATTGACAGATCCCATCTGGGCTCTCTGAGACAGCTGGTTTCAATACAGTCTGTCTAATGCTCGAATTGTGCCTTCAGTTGCTTTTGTTGGCATATCACAATAGTTTGGTGTTTTGAGATAACACCTACAGAATGGACCGAGCCTATAGTGTGTTAGTAGCAACATTTCTCATGAACTACAGAAATATTGGATGTCTGTGTGCTGATTCAGCTGTACAGAGCTGGTATGTGTGTTATATAAACCAGCCATAAATTCTATGAATACACAAATTAAGATTAAACTACAATTAATTTTAAGGTTTCTCTGGGTTCATCTGTGTCTTTGACTAGCAGTAGGAGATCAATATTTTTAAATTTTAGCATGTAAATATTGTATATTGATGCTTAATTCAACTTGGCTTACTAACATGCTGTGTGGGTTATTATCTTATTTAAATAGCAGATTTTTAAATCCTTGAGTGTCAAATGGCAGCAGAAACACCTGGTCAAAGATATTGGAATCCAGTATGACAATTTTGCTGTGACTGTTTTACTAGAAATCACATATTTGCATTTAATTTGGTTTTTGGTCTTGTGTGAAGTGAGATTGATGATGTCTAACATTCTCATTATTATTTAACTAATTGTTGTAGCTATTAAAAAAAACTTTCCCTCCCTGAAAGGAAGAATAGTGCCTGCTTTATAGAGTACAGAAACTGAATAAAACAGCTTAACCAGCAACAATAAATGCATTGGGGTTAGGACTTATTTTGGGAGAACTGAAATTGGAGCCTAATGTGGGGAGAAAAATAGCAAAGCAGGAAATGGCCATATTCCCTCAAGAAACTTCAATGCAGCAATTAACAAAAATACTATGAGATTTCTAATATATATACAAATGCATACATCAGTATTGGTCCCTGATCCTCTTCAGCTGAAGTCTTACTTTGCAAAAATTAAGTTGCCTTCTGCCAGAAAAAAATTGCTGTTTGTCATTTATTCCAAGAGACTGCCTTGTTTTGTCTGATCACTTCACTACATTTGCAATATCGAAACAACATATTTCCATTAATGCAGATGTTCACTTTCATCTCCATAAGACTCCTGAAGCACAGTACTCTAAATTTAGAAGCACTCTCTGTTCCCTCCTGCCCCCACTCCTTCAATTTCTTTTTTAAATGATGTAGTTATATAGCTAAGATTGAGTCTATAATCAAACCCAGCCTGTAAGATGACACTCATTGGTGAACAGACAGCTTACCCACCTCCTATTCTAACATTCAGATGCATAGCAAAGAACAGGAATTCTTTTGGCCTCTTCTTTGATCCACTTTTTTTTGAAAAGGTGGTTATACTCAATATTATACAGGGAATACAAATTAGTCACAGAAAAGTATGTCTCTTATTGTCTGTTTCTGCTTAAAGTGGGGCTATTTTGTCCTGCAAACCACAATTAAAATTACAACTTCTTTGTAAGGATCAGTAGTGGGAAGCTTTGCAACAAATGCAAGGTACTTCACAAATTTCTTTTCCAAGATATTGCTCCATGACAGTAAAATATGTGCAGTTTTTTTTACTTACCTGGATAATCTGAAGATTTTTTTGTTTGTTTTTTTTGTTTGTTCCTGATATGCTTATGAACCACGAACTTGCATCTTGGTTCTTTAATTGCAATACAGTTTGGGGAAATGGAAATTGAGAGCTGGTAATCTGTGTATAGTGAACACACAGGAATGCCAACATGATTTAACAGGGCTGTGGAAGCAATGAGGGAAGTCTAAAATGAGGACTAAAAGGAAGGGTAAGAACAGGAGAGGTTAGGTTTTTCTTTTTGGAGAGAGACTTCACTGAAGAGTTAACAGAACTTTGATTTGAAGAACTTCTGTAATGTCACCTTTACTTTTTTTCATTATTATTTAAATGGTGTTAAAATGAACTGCTTGAGCTAAAAGTAGGCTAAAAAGGAATGGGGAGATGTCAGATAAAATATGTGTAACACACATTCTTTTACATTTGTGGCATGGTGTTTTGTTCTGGGCATTTTCTGGTATGTTCCAGAGCCTGTTGGAGTGGAAAACGATGCCACATGTAACTCCCATGTCTTTGTGTTAAATCACCCTTTCTTTCGCAGGTCTCCAAGCAACAGTATCTTAAAGATGAAATATTCATTTCTGAAACCTAATTTAATTTCAGAGTTGCCTGAGCTGCAGAGCTTATCAGTTCATGGAATCCACAAAATTCGATGAATTAACAACTCTTTTCCATAGATGGAAGGTTGTTTTTATTTTTTTTCTGGGATCTTGTTAAAATGCATCTTCTGATTTTTAACCTTGGTTTCGCTGGTTTTGATTTACTCATTTTACTCATGATACAGCAGATAAGAAAAAAGACTAGAAGCTATAATCTTCCCATCAATAAATGCTAGGCATTGTAGCTTTATAACAGCTATTAGCAACCCTGAGCAGTGCAGAGCCGTAAATAAATGAAGATTAAAGATGTTTTGTATTTCCCTAGGTTTGGTTCAAATTTTGTTTTTAAACATAGTTGGTCCAGAATCTTAAGATTATCTAACAGATCACTAGTGGCATATTTTAACTACTTAAGTCAGTAACAAATGAAACTAAACATAAAACATTATGGAAATAATGAAAGAGCTCACAAGCTCAGAAAGGCTCAGCTTTGTAAATGCTATTATAAAATGAGCTAAGGTGAGTTCACCAAGAGCATCTGAGGATACCTCCTTTATTCCTGTGAGCTTCCAATGACTGGCAGATGAATGTCTGTGCTTCTGATGTTTACATAATTTTGCAAATTAGATACTTCTGAGAATTCTGATAATTAATGTGTAGACATTATTGTCTCCTTTTCCTTTTATACTAAATAAGCGGTAATGATTGGAGAATGGAATACCTGAATTCATTTTGGGGGTCTTTAGCTGAAGATAGGATTAACCATTAGTGCATGTGAGTCATAAACACTGAGCATTTATCCACTTTTGAAGAGGGCCAGTGTTCATTGTAACTTGAGTCCTCCTGGAAACATGGAGCAGAGCAGCAGTGCTGGGGATGCAAAGCCCAAGCAGCCCCTCCTGCCCACCTGCCCTTGTCCCCTGTGCCACTTCTAGTCTGGCCTCATGTTCCCTGGGCAAGCAGGTGTAGAGGTGCCAGGATCTCTCCTGGAGTAACTCCTGTGTAATCACTCTGTGTCGAACAGGAGCTCCCCTCTTTGCATGTCTGCTGCTGATAGGCATTGTGAAGGAGATCCAGGAAAATCTGTTACTGGTAATCTCCAGGAGAAAAACTGAAAATTTGGTGGTGGGCTCGAAATGAGTAGTCATTCTTCTGTTACTCTGCTCTACAGTATGGCTTCCTCTGAGGTTATTTGGATTTACAGTAACCATATGTCTAGGGTTTCCTCCAAGGAAAGAATACTCAGGAGAGTTGCATTATTGTATCTTAGGTGTATTATGGAGCAGGTGTATGCAGACAGGACTTGTGCATCACCAACTCCAGCTCAAACACAAATAACATCTGCTGCTGCATGTGGTATGATAAAGATCAGAATTGATGAATAAAACCTGAATCTTCTACGCAATGAAAAAGATTTACTTAGCTGTAATTGGGCAATCTCACATTCCAAGAAACTCAAATGATTACATAATAATTTATATCCTTCTCCACAAAGCAAAGTGTGTGTGTTTTTGTTTGTTTGCTTTGGGTTTTTGTTTGTTTTGTCATTGCTTTGTGGGCTTTTCCAAGCAGGAATAAAAATCTCACCAAGGTGAGAATCTGTAGATATTTAAAAACATTTTCACAGGAAGGGTATCAGGAGTTCTCAGAATTAATTTGCATTTCAGGGCAAATTTTCAGTGTTTACTATGGTTCATAAATGTCAATGACACAACCACGTTTCTCAGCAGGAGAAATTACAAGCCTTAATTCAAGCATGCCTCATCACTTACTAGCTATGCTTCTTTTGCAGACAACTAGGTAGAACAACCTGGTGTGTGCAAGAAAGGAGTAAGCAGAAAGTGCTGTAAAAATACATATTTTCTGCAAGGTTTATATAAAACTCCTATGGTGTCTACATTTTTTCCTTTTATAATATAAAAATGCTTTGTCTGCTTATGCATTTTTTTAAATATCAGCAAATGAATACATTTTCCAAGACTGTAGTGAATTTTACAACTAAATAGAAATCATAGAGCAAAATAATGACAACACATTTTCGCAAGCTAAACTATTTTTCTTGGCTCACGTGCTGAAGAAAAGAGAAAATAGATGAGTGTTGCAATGCTTTGTGAAGGGTAGTAATCAGGGCTGCTGCTGGGGAAAATGGAGAGCTTTGGCACCCTTGCAAGGAAGGACCAAATTATCACCCCTTTGTTTTTTAGAATTATATTTAGTTCTAATATTTCTTTCCATTTTTTGTGCTGGGATTACAAAGTTGTAGCCTTAGAACTTTAAGGTTAAACAGCTCTAAAAAAGTACAATTAAAATGTAATAACCTATCTGGAATAAAATGTAGGACATCTAGAGAGGTCTTCTCTAAACCAGAACATACCTGTGAGAAGCTATGATTCTGAGAGAAAAGGTCACTCCTGGAGGGCATGAGCAGTTTTGGATTATTTTGGATACTGCTGAGGAGGAAGGCAAGGCCTTAGGGCGCTTCTCAGCCTCTTGGCTAAGGTCAAGTGTAGTGTGTAATGAGTCTCTCAAGTATGTGTGATTTTATGTTTAAATCTCATGGGAAGATGAGGACTCTGCCTGGGTTAAGGCAAATTTCAGTCCAGAGATCAACCATGAACTTCTTGTGGAGAGACACAGTTGCTGCTCTTTGGGGAAGCGTAATATTGATCTTCGTATAACTGTGGATGCACATAATGCCCAAGACAGACCTGAAGAGGAGAAATATAGCATAGTAAAATTAACCAAATTAAGTCCCTGAGAGACATAAAGAAATCATGGAATCAGGTTTTTTATCTTGTGCAATTATATGTGCATACATCATTCTAGTGTGATGCAATATCCTTTAATGTTCTGTAAAAGAGACTTCTGGATTACAAAAACACTCAACTGTTGTGTAATCCATATTTTGGAAGATAGATTGGCCAGTGGGAGTTCCTCCTTCCTTTAAGTGTTATGATTTGTGTGAGAAAATGTGTTTGGAACAACTGTTTCTATTGGAATACTCCTGATTTTTACAGGTGTGTGCCAGTTCAGTGCAGAAAGCATAACTTCAGATTTCTTCCTGCTGCCGGCATGTCTCATACCAAGCAGCACAATCTAGCTCCTGATAATAGGTAGTAAAGACTATGACAAAGCTTACGTGATGCACACTGTGATTTTTGAGAAAAATGCACAGCACAGAAAAAGTAGATGCCCTGCAGAACAAAAATGTAGCATATGAAAGCAGGAATCTAAGAACAAATCATAGACAAAGCAAATGTAATTAGTGCTACGGCCACTTGCCTTCTTACTGGCTCACCTTCAACTTACCAAGGTGTTTGCTGATCATATGTAAACAGACCGTTGCTAGGAAGGAGAAATATTTGGAAACATATTCTCATTCACATTAATAATGAAAAGTAACATTTGATTCCCTGGGCACTTTTTCAGCTCAGGCTCTGAAATTGAACCTAATTACCAATGTTGCATTACAAAGTGGAGCCTTTTCTGTTCAGGGAACAGAACAGACATTAATGAGAGCTTCTATTTACTTATTTTTAAAAAAGATTTTCTGCACATTAATTTTAGTTTATTCAACATGCCACTCCTTGTCTTAAAGTAGCAGACCAAAAAAACAACGACCTCTACACTCTCTCCTTGCCTTTTAGTTTATGTGCTTGATTTGATTTATTTCCAGAGAGAAAATAAAACATTTTAATTTGACTTTACTGTCATATGGTTAGTTACCAACCTGAGATTTCAGTGAAATGTCCTTTGTTGAAGATTTAGAAAAACAATCAGTGTGCAGCAAATATTGATATGACTCTTAATGGCAATTTAGCTGATTAATATCCTTTCATGCTGCAAAGCAGCATGAAACACAGTGTTTTAATGAACGCCAACAACAAAGAGTGTACCAGGTGTGTTACTAAGAAACAATCTCTAGCGTGATTTAATTAATCAAAGCATTGCATGGAGCAATTATGAGCAACCTTGTGTAAGTGGCGGTAGTGCAAGATCCTTGATTTAAAATTGGTTTTAAAGAAAGACATCATGGCTTAATAACTATGCTTTACTGTCATAGAACAAACATTTTCTTAATCTGGCATTTGCATTTTGGTGGTTTGGTGGGTTTTTTCTTTTGCTTTTGAGGTTTTTTGGTTTTCTTGGTTGTGTTTTTTCTTTGTTTGTTTGGGTTTTTTTAAGTGGATGGAGAAAAGCAAAACTAATTATTTCAAGTGTTGGTAACTGGATGGATGAAAAGTCACTGATCTATTGAATATGTAACTGAATCATATTCTTTCAGCGCTTTTCACCATGCACTTTGCCCAAATCTGCTGAATTGATTTTTTTAATAACTTTCTGAGAGGCTAAAGCGGCTCCTGCTGAGGAGGGAACATTCCTGACCAGCCTCAGGTAACAGCTAGTCGTGTATGTGACACTGAAGCCAAATGGCCTGAGCTGTGCTCTGCCAGGTTAGCAGTGCTGCATTGTGGGAGCTTTTAGGTGGAGAGGAAGAGGGTTCAGCTTGCAGTCACAGGTTGTAGGAAGGAATTAAATAACTCCAGAATGAGCATCTGCCCATTTCATTCAAAACCAGCCAAACATCACTGTAGTCCACAGTACTTAACTGGAAACCTGAGGTTTTTTTATTAAGCAGATGATTGGAATGCAAACCTGTTTGGAGAATTAGGAAGGTTTCCCCTCTGTTCGCTGGAGAAAAAGTTATTGTGACTGACTGTCCCAACAGAAATAGGCAATTTTTATCTCCTGCCCTCTGGATCTCTTAGGGAGTTTACAGTTGAAATATGTTACCACAGTGTAGCTAATTCCTCTGCTATAAATAGTTATCTTTAAACATCGAAGTAGTAAAGACCTGTGTTTGTTTGGATCGTAATACAAACTATTGATGTGTGGACTTTAACCTGTCTAAATTCCATGCTCCAAGAGAAACTTGCTGTATACACTTACACTACTGATGTAAGGTCTTTCATGGAACTGAATAATTGAATATAGTGTGATGCAGCTCAGACTCTTTCCTTGCAGAAATTGTGGGACAAAAGCATGGGCATGAGCTGTTATGCGTATGCACAATTAAAATTCTCTTAAAATTCTCTGTTGGACTCTTGTAGATGAATTTCGATCCATCTATAAGCTGGAGACAAAAAGAAGTCAAAAAAAACTTCAGACATTAGCCCTGCAACATTAAATTTCATGTTAAATTTTGCATGTGCAAAACCCACAGAGATTAAAAAGAAGTAGCTGGACTAAACACTAATGGATGAAGAAAATTTTATGTAAGATGAAAAATTCTGCTACTATTCAGCATTTAGATTTCTGTTCAGGGAACTTTTCAGAGCTTGTTAAATCTATGTCATTGTGGTTTAAGATTTCATAGTGGAAAACACACAAGTGAATATGCAAACTGTGGCACAACTTCCACTAATCTTATAGTGGAGAAATAGAGAAAGACCTAAAGCTTTTTTTCCTAAATATCTGCAGAAATTTGGTGTGCAAAGGCGATGGTACATGAAGACCTTTCTGTTCCTATCAGGGCCGTGTCTCAGGGCTTCTGTGGCACCGTCTGCAACTGTGTGTATGCACAGAGAAAAATATGTCTGCGTTTCTGAACACTGTCTAAACATAACCCTATTTTTTCTTTAAATGAAGATCCTCCTGGGCCTTCAACTGTCCCTACTTGGAAGAGCTGAAGTTCTTACCTGAATGGCTTAATGCTGTTTCTGAAAACAATGTGCTAAGGATATGAAGCAAATTCTTTTAAAATTTGCTCTTTGTGCTTATTCAGCTTCCTTCTAAGTTGTGTGGAAAGCTTTGTACAGTGCACTTGGGTATTTTTTATGGAATAAAAAGAAAGGAGTTTTTCAGTTTCTTAGAAAAACCTGGAAAGAAAAGTTGAGATCAAGACGAGGATGGAGTGGAGGACCTCAAGTGGGCCCTCTGACCCTCTCCATTCTGTGATCCTGTGATTTTGTTCTTGTATAGAATCAGAGAGACCTGGGTTGTAAGGGGCCTTTGGCTGATAGTCATTATTTTGGGGTTGGGGTTTTTTTTATCAGTAGAGTTTCTTGATTTGTAAGGCTGCACTTATAACTAACATTATTTATTTCTTTTAATCTTATGTTCCTGCCTGAATTTTGTTTTAAAGGACCTTGGCATTTAAAGGGTATGCATGACAGTGTTAAGATGTCCAGAGCATAAAGTCAAACTTTGGCTTATGTTTTGCCTTTGAGCATCAAATTTTTTATATACTACATGTGCTGAGGAAAAATAACAGTGGAGAATGTTCTGGGTTACATTTATGTGGGTCTGTCTTCAGTTCTCCTACAAGAAACAAAGCTTGAAGTTTAGCCTGAAAGTCAACCTACTATGCTTTTTTTATTTTAACACATAAAACTTGCAGGTTTTAAGATCAATCATGCAGGGGCCCAGAGGAATATTGCAGCAATAAAATATCTCCCTTGGCTGTTAATTTTCTTGTTAAGTCAGGCCTTTAACTATATACATTGCAAATCAGACCACTGTAATACCTCCGAAGTGGAACTTCATCACGTGTTGAAATTTAATGTTAAACACAAGCTTAAATCCTTCATTTTCTAGCAGTAGCCTTAAAGAATGATGGATGGGGTTCACTTGACTCCAAGAACTGGAACTTTAAAGCAAACAGTTTGAGCATCTTGTGAATATGATAAATATCCTTAAAGATCCTCACTGAGGAGAAAGAGCTCAAAGATTTCATTTCCCCTCCCACATCTACAATTCACAGCCTTTGGGGAGGAGAGTTTGTTCTTCTTTCTACAGATGTTCTTTAAATCTGCTGCTGTCAGAGGCAGCAGTTAATGCTTCTGACTTGGGCAACTGCTTTGGATTCCTCTTTACCTTGTTTCTTTTGCTGAGCTGGAAGCCCATATGGGCTTGAACCCACACTGTCAGCCAAAAGTCTCCTGGTTTCCCACTCTAAAGAAAAAAAAGGTAAGTCCACAGAGCAGGGAAGTTCTTAGAGAGTATTTTCTTCTAGTAGACGTGTAAAACTCCATATGCAAGGTTTTTTCCCCTTAGATTCTGGGACAGAGGGACTAGATATGCTTGGAGTAAATGTACATCTGATAGATGGACATAGATCACACTGTGCCTCACAGAGGAAGGAACAGTTCTTCATTTTTTATCATTGTTTTGTGATGTTGATGGTATTTTGACTATATCTGAATGTGGTGAACATGAAGTAGGTGTATTAGACCCTTGTTTCTTCTTCCCCTTTCAAAGCTGCTTGCTCAGAGCTCTGAACCGTCTGATAAACCTACTTAAAAAGAAAAATAAATACTACCCCAACAGCAACAAAAAAGACCACCTTAATGTTAAAACCCTCAGTAAATTCTCTACTTTGGTGTTTTGGAACTATGAATTGCCTATAGGCTTGATGACTATAGGCAACACACAGTCAAACTTCTCCACTGTCACACCCTTGCCAATTGTGACTCATTCCCTAGTCCCACAGTCCTGTGGGGAGCTAAACTGTGCCAGACCTTTTCACAGCTTATCTCTGTCTCTGTGCTGGATCAGCTGTGCTGGCTGACAAGTTCTATCATTATCAAATCTAGGAATTCATGAGTCATGACACAAGAGTTGTGAAATTAACTTTCAAATCAAGGGGCTTATATACACATGCATCCATACCCTCACATGGACCCAACTGATATAATACATAATTCCATATATATAGGTTATTGTATTTCTTTTGACCTCTTATTTCAGCCTTTAAGCTTTACATTTCACAGTGTTTTCTTTACATGCTTGAAAGCTGGAAGCAGTTGTTTTGTCTTAAACAAAAAAAATCCCACTCATTTTCTTACTTCACTGAAGAGCTCTGGAAACTAGTGTTTCAAAGAGGAAAATAAGTCAACAGCTGAGCAATGTTGTTTTGGTGGATCAGAGTCAAGATTGAAATACAAACAATTTTCCATCTATCAGAAGAAGTTTTCTTCTTTCTTCAATCTCTGGTATGACCAACCTACTCGAAGGAGTAGACCCTGCCAAAGCACTTACAGAAAGGTATTTAAGACTATACGTTTATATATGTAAGGTCCTACATTTCCATGCTATACTTTAAAGGTAGGAACCTAGACAGGTGTACAGATTATGATTGGAATGGGCTAAAATGTGGCTATATGACAGATGTCTTCCAAAATGTATAAAAGCATATTTCTGATTTAGATGGCAGGAACATAGATTATAGATTATAGATTAAGGCTTCCAAATTGTCAGTGCTCTCTGAACTTTCACATGGAAGTAGTCAATACATGATATATGGCTTGCATGTATTATGTTGTTTTTATCCAGTGTTCCCCCCATTCCTCTGTTTTGTGCTTTAACACCATACAGATATATAGATAGTCCTGTGCTCTGCAAAACTTGCAGGTGTCTGCGATTGCTCTTCAAGGTTTGCCATGTTCTGCCACCCTCTTTTTTTCTTTTATCTATGGGCCCTGATTTAGTTGTAAGTGAAATTAAAAAAAGGGGGAAAAGTCAGAAATTTTAAACAGAGTGAGTGAAAACTGCAAAGATTTTTGTTTTATTTATTGGTTCAGGTAGCTCAATTTTCTGGAATAGAGCTTGTATCCGAGAATGGCAGATGAAACTAGAGTAGTGAAAGAATTTGCCCAGTGAGGGGAGTTCTCCTGATGGCAACCATGGCTTGGGTAAAAGGCTGTGGATCTAATAATGGTGCTTTGTAAGGTAGACTGCCACTGATCTCCATTTCCACTGGGAGAAATAGTAATGAGTTTAAACCCGGATCTGCAAAGATTTTGGTTAGATGTTAGGAAAATCATTTTATAGCAAAAATGGGCACAGATAGGGATATTAGGCCTTTTGATTGCATTAACTTGCTGCCTTCTGACCTGAATTCTTTGTGAAAACCAGAGCCTAGATCAGAGGTGTTGCTTACATAATTAATGCAGCTGCCCCTAAGTTTTAAAGGCAAATGTGAGTTAATCATTCTGTACTGGGCCTCTCTGCAAATGCCTGTAGCATCTGAGTTGTTCTACACTGACTGTGCTCAAGTTCTGTACATAGAACTTGTGTACTGTGTAGAAATGCTGAAGTATTGCAGATACTTAAGATACAGCTGTGTGCATTGCAGGATGTTTCTCTGGGTTTTGAGGTCTTATGTTTGATAATTTGATAAGCATATGAAATTTAATAAAGTCTAATTAACACTGTGTACTGCAGTGTACAACAAATGCTGTTTATATATCTCTCACTGATAAACAGGGCATTTTATGTCATAATGTCTGAACAGTTAGCTGCTTGCGTGCTAAATGCTGCTTTTAATTAAACAATAAAGAACATAACAACCTTTATTGTATTGTTGTAAATTTTGACGGGGTACAACAATTTGATTCCTTAAAAATTAATTGCCTAGGAGTGTGTTTAAGTAATATTGATTATGCTGGTGCTTTGTGTTGATCTGTGATACTTAACCCAGCATTTAAAATATCTTTTTTCCATTTTACATTTGTGATGCAAGAATAAAAGCAAAGTACAAAACAAATAGGCACTTGAATTCTAATAGCAATAAGCAATAAATGTCAGGCATCTGGAAATTATGGTTGCAATTTCATCAGAGTACACTTTGTTCTATTATGCCTGCATGAATTTTGCTACAGGCAAAATCTATTACAGATAACAGTTAACAACCTTTCTAATCTACACAGATAGTCATGGAAAAATGCTAGAAAACGGAATGTTGGAAAATGTAATATTGCCAAGTTAAACTGACACTCAGAAAATAATGTGATCAAATTTAGAACTGCAGAGATAATTTCTGTAAGATCATGTTGAAACAGAAATTTCTGGACTGTTTGGTCCTGCTGAAGGGCGTATAACTAATAACATGCAGTATATTATTAAATGTGTTTATGTACTCCAGATAGATAGATGTTTATCTCTATACTGCGGGCTAGTTAATTTGCTTGTTTAATGATTGTTACCTGAAATAGCAGTTACCAAGTTGGGACTATACATTAGAAGCCAGTACTTTTCCATTGCTAATGCTTGTATTTGAATAGCAGCAATTTCTGCTCCAGGTCATCTCTATTGCCTGCAAAAGTATTCATGTCATATGTTTTATCGTGCATTATGATGCTTTACAACTCTTTAATTGACTCTGTGAAGATTTACAACCTGTTGATCAATTAGGATTCTGTCAAGTTCCAAAAGTAGAGTGTTCATTTTACATAGCATCTTGGTGCCAAAGTGCAATGTTCTAGACAGCTTAAATTTATCCTGAGTTACACTGGAGTAGCATAAAGCTTAGACACGAGTAAGAATAACACTGGTGCTGTAGAGACTCTTAATGTTTTGTATTTATACTTTTGCTCTGGGATATAATATAGAATTGAATAGATGACTTGTGCTCTTTAAACAAACTCTTTACCAAATTGAAAGTGGGTATATTGGATTGCATTCATCTCAACCTTTTTAATAAGAAAGTCTAAATTGTTCTTTCAGTGTAAACATTAGTCCTAGACTATTTTATATTTGCTAAGGAAGATCTCTTATGCAACAATAAAATGTGCAAATATATGATTTGCATTGGCAGCTTGCTTTCTTCACTAACTAGGCATTCTTTTCAATCACCACTAAAAGGTAGATAAGCATAAAACTTGATTCATGCAGTAAACAGCACAATAATGGAAGTGTTAAAACTTGTACAGTGGCTGCAGTTGGGGTTTTTTTTACTAATAGGTATCTTGGTACAACGTCACAAAATATTATTATAATAAGCTTAGTGAATGAATCATATCCTGCTTTGAAAATGTAGCTTTTGTCCTGATGAGTCAAATAGTCATAAAGGAAAGTTTTTGTGCATAAAGTGTTTAGGGGATGTAACGGTGGAAGAGTTTTAAGGAATGAGAATTGTTTTTACCTTTTGATGTGTGACTCAACATCAATGAAACTGAACTGTGAATCTCTAGAATTCTTGTCCTACTTCTGTTTAGAATAAAAAAGAGCTTTAAAAAAGTAGATGGAAGATTGCCTCTTTACTGGTAGAATGAAAAAGTTTATTTTGTTTCAAAATGAAAATTAAGATGCTTCTTTTAGTCAGTGGTCTGGTATTTGGGTTCTTTTTGTGAAATGTAGAAAGGAGTCTTTGATCAATGTGAAATAGTTCATGACTTGAAGCAGAATCTGTTTCCAGTTTTTCATATTTTGGAGATCAGAAAATATAATGCCTCCTCTAATTCTCTTTGGGCATGAGAATGTTTCCCACTGTTCTTTAAAAGTGAGTAAAAGATCTTTTATAATTATATTTTTAATTTCTTTATGTTCAGCTGATAGGCTTACAGTCACATAATTGCTTGGGGAACAAATGCTTGCTTGGACTATGTTTATTTAGAAATGGTTTTGTTGAACAGAGATAGAATTTGGCTTCAGAAAAGGGAAACAAATCAGTCAAAAATGCTGCAAGCGACATGGTTGATTGGTTTGGGAGAAATGTAAGCACTTGTATTGATTCCAGCAAAGATATGTAGATTTTCTGGGTCATGAAGAAGAGCGTATGCCAGTTGTCCATGTAACTTGGCTGAAGAGTAGACTGTCTTCTCTCCCAAGCAGATGGATTATGTACAGAAGTTGATGACTCTGTCTATGAAATTCAGGAATTAAACTGGCCATGGCAAGCTAAGAATCTTTTCTGTTTCTTTCCTACTCCCGTGCCCCATTTCTGGTGATGAACACTTTGGTACCATGACCACCCGATAAGGTTGGCAGCTGTGCTTACAAAGGTTTTAACAGCCCATATCTATCCTCCCCAATTATGTGAGCTAAACAATCCTGAAGGTGAAAATGAATCTTTATATTAATTGTAATCTCTTACAGTACTTGTGATGTCTTCTCCTGGGTGTTCTTGTTCTGAAATGTATGATCAATCTGACTGAAGAAATATAAAACCACTTTCATATTTAATATCAAAACGAAGAAAGCATATTAATACCTTTGATGCCACTAGGGTTGCAAACCCTAGGGCTAGAATTTGTCTTGATTGTGTGTATCTATGAATTTTTAAAGAAAAGAGGGCAGATTCTGACTTAAATGAGACTACATGTGTGAGGAGGGTTCATATTTCAGTAGTTGTTGTAAGATCACAATCACACTCTTTGGCATTATTTTTACAAGGAGATAGAGCATGCAACCACAGGAAAAAATGGAACCCTTTCTAAAGATGAGTGCTGTATTAAGCACTAAGTTAATATTCATTTTGCAGCTGGTTATACATAGTAACTTTTATATTCAGCTCAAATACTTATTTGAATAGAATTTATTCCAAATGGCATACAAAGATCATCTCCCTGTATACATAGTGGAATGTCATTTTGAATGAAAATGGTTTATCTGAATAAATTTGTTCATAATTTTGCTGATTATGGGAAGAAGTCATGTATTTTCATGTAAATTTTTGGTCCTGTAAGCCTTCTGTCTCTGTTTGTTGAAGTTTTATATTTGGGTAATTTAAAAATTCTAGTTACTATACTAGAATGTACAAAGCATCTAGAAATCTATTTTTTCATTAACCTGAGAGTTTTAATTCAATTACCTGATATATGTTGAGTACTTGAAATTATAGTAGTTTATTCATTTTGAAGCCCTTTAATTCTAATAATCACAGAATCACAGAATATGCTGAGCTGGATGGGACCCACAAGGATCATCGAGTCCAACTCCTGACCCTGCACAGGAGCACCCCCAAGAGACACACTCTGTCCCTGGGAGCATTGTCCAAATAACTCTGTCAGGCTGCCACTGTGACCACTGCCCTGGGGAGCCTGTTCCTGTGCCCAACAACCCTCTGGGGGAAGAATCTTTTCCTGATATCCAACCTAAATCTCCCCTGACGCAACTTCAGGCCATTTCCTCAGGTCCTGTCACTGGTGACCAGAGCAGAGATCAGTGTCTGCCCCTCCTCTTCCCTCATGAGGAAGTTGTAACTGCAATGAGGTCTTCCCACAGTCTCCTCTTTTCCAGGCTGAACGGACGTGACCTCAGCTGCTCTTCACACATGGCTTCCCCTCAAGGCCCTTCACCATCCTTGTGGCCCTCCTGTGGATATTCTTTTATAAGATAAGATCTTTCCTATATTGTGGTGCCCCAAACTGCCCCCAGGACTCGAGGTGAGGCTGCCCCAGTGCAATCCCTTCCCTTGCCCAGCTGGCAGTGCTGTGCCTGATGCCCCCCAGGACACGGCTGACCCTCCTGGATGCTGGGGTACTGCAGATTCATATTCACCTTGCCATCCATCAGGACCCCCAGGGCCCTTCCTGTGGCACTGCTTTCCAGCCTCTCATTCCCCAGTCTGTCCACAGATCCAGGTTTGCCCCATCCCATGTGCAGAATCTGGCACTTTCCTTGTTGGACTGCATGCAGTTGGTGATTGCTCAGTCCTCTAAGTGGTTGAGGTCTCTCTGTAAGGCCTCCATGTGTCGGAGAGAGCTAACAGTGGAACCCCAATAGTGACAGGTCACCAGTCTGATGTCACCCCATTCACTGTAACCCTTTGTGACTGGCCAGTGGGTCAGTTGCTCACCCATCCCATGATGGTTTTTTTTCCAGCTTTGTGGTGGACATTCAGCGTACTTCTAGAAGATGGATCAAATCTAAGTCCCATTTGAATTACCTTCACCTTGGCTTTCTACCCTTCATATATTGGTTCTTTCTTGTGGTCCCAGAGAAAATGGGTCCTGCAAGCTCTGCTTGGCACCAAGACCAGCTTGCCAAAGATTCTCACTGCAAGCCTCTGAACAGGAGAAATTAATTGTAACAAAATCTTCACCCTCTCTTATTGGTAACATAAGTTTCACACACCTTATAATAAAAATCATGGCATGTCCATGTCCTAGTTTGAGAACAGTAACAGTTTCGGGCACTTTAGGCTCTCAGATAAATTGGTTTTGCTTTCATTCTACCGAGTCCTCCCCCCAAAATCCTTCTTAAACATTTGAGTACTTCTAGTTTACTTAGTCCAAGCTTTGTGGCTAAAGGCTTAAATATTTAGTTGTCCTATGTTACATAAATCTAACCTGCAAAATGTGTCCTTTGTTTTATGAAACAAAACCTGAAAATATAACATGAGCTGTAGATATTTATTATTACCATAAAACATTGATTTGAGCATGAACATTGGTATTTGCCATTATAGGACCCAGAGATCCTGGGAGAGATGCTTTCTGGTAGGTTCACCTATGCTTTATGTTGACTGCACCATCAGAAAATGCTGTTCAGTTCTCTAATCTGATGTGCTCTTTATCAGTGGCAAATCTCACAGTCTGTGTGATAAAAGTGGGAAAGACCAGGTGCATGAAAAGCACAGTGTGCAGCAGGAATCTGATGAGTGCAGAGATAGCATGGGGCAACGTCGACCACAGTCAATTTGGAAATTCACACAATTGAGTTCTAGGCTTTCTGTAGATCTTTAAAAAAATGTATTCTGTCTGCAACCCTCTGTAAAGAGAAAATGGTGATTCCTTTGTGAAGCTCCGTGTAAGACCAAGGAAATGTTAAAAATTGTTATCTAAGTAAGCTCTGCTACTCTCACAGCACTGATGTCAAGACTAAGAGACCAGATTTTTTTCCATTAGAAGTACAATTTAATACAACCATGTGAACTGTCATTCTGGATAATTTTTTCTGTATCCTTCCTGATTGGTCTACTTTTTTTTTCTTTTTCCTCTGCTGTGTCACCCCTCCCCTTCATCTCTTGGAAGGAAAAAAATCATGTATTAAATTGTGGAATGTTGCCACTCTGATTTTCATTTACAGCCATGGAAAAGGGGGGCTAACATTTATTATTCATTTACTAGCTATTTCATTCCATTTGTTTATTCTTGTGGAGTGATGGGACCTTGGTGTGTTTAAAAAGGTTTGCAATCAGTCAGTACATCACAGGTAGGAGAGTACAGTTTTAGATGGGGAACTTGCTCAGTGATATATTTTTCTCTTGTGTTGAATGGATTGAAGATCATCTGCAGTGGAAAATGTGACCTACTTAACACAAATGAGATTGCTTAATGGCTACTGATTGGTTGTCAGAAAGTTTTCTTTAAGTATACATGTCCATCATTAACCACTTTGTAATAATAAATGTCTCCTGTGTTATCCCATTTGTCTGTTTATATCACAAAGTAATGTGTCATACTATAAAATGCAAATGTGTTCGTTGAGATAAGTTTGCTTCATCCTGATGTTGAGTGGTGTAGCTACATTACATGACATACAAGGTGTCAACTAATTAGGTATTAACATCTCTCTTATGTAATTGAATTTCAGAAATAATTTCTTTGAAGTGAATAGTTGTCTGAAGTGCTAGGGAAGAGCTACCAAAAATGCCACTGCACAAGAAATGCTGCAGAGATATTCTGTGAAAGGGATTTGTATTCTGAGGCTTGATAAGATGACCGAGGCAGTGCATAGATAACATGAGGGATAGCTGGCATCTTGGGGTATTTTTGTCATCTTTATTTTGTTTCTGGTCCTGTGCCTTGTTCATCAAATGTAAAGCTGTTAAAATATAAGACAGCATAATCTGAAACTTCTGATTCCTCCCCCCCCCCCACCAAATCATTATGTAACAGATGGCTGTTTATTTCTAATATACAGAATTGTTGTTGTAGATTGCAGATTTACCACTGGAGTTGTTAGGAACATTTAGCTAATAGTTTCATAAATGACACAGATGACTTTATTTTGGTTGTGCACTATTAGGGAAAATGAGGAAAGAGAAGACTCAAATTATGAACCAATTATATTTGAAAAAATCCTTTAAAGGTATTGTGCTTTGTTTTTTGTGGTTTTTTTTTTTTCAGAGGAGTCACTATTGCAGTCCTAATGGAGTAAAGTTAGTCTGCTTTAATTGAATCCAGCAGGAGTAAAGCCAGTTCAACAAGAGATGTTTTGATAGTGTGATGTTGTGTTGTTGATGCCCATGAATACTGGATAAATCTGAAAGTTTAGTTATGATTTATTTTTCAGACGTATCAATGCATTGGCTAAATTTCCAGAAGTGCTTCCACTCTAATAAAACAGGGTCTAATAAAACACTCTTTCCTTCTTCAGAAACTTCATTGAAATGAAGAGGTCTGGACACATTCCCTTCACAGCTCTGATTTGGGCTCTCAGCATGATCAGTCAGTGTTTATACATCTCACTTCAAAATCTGCAGTCACGATATTTCTGCTCTTCCGTGAATGCATTTATTGCCTCCCGAAACTCCAAATTTTTAGGCAGGGAAAGAAAGTAAACTTGTGTTGCCCGTGTTATTGCATGGCAAATAATTTGTATTTTCTCTGAGTCATGCAGATGTAGTTGCTGGCATAGAGATGGAAACAATAAGGACTGGTTTAATCATATTACAAATACACTTCTCTACGTCCACAAGGGCTAAGCCCAACTGGCTAATCACTTCTGTCTATATTTGACTTCATGGAAAGTTTGTGGTTTTAGTGTGAATTAGTTCCCAAATTCATTGCACTGAAAAGTCATCTGTTTGAAAGCTAGCAAATACCAATTATGAAGAAGTGCCTCCCTAGCCAATTAAAATGTGCAGGTGAAATAACTTTGTTATTGAAAGCTTTGATGTTTATCTAGGAAGTTTTATATCAAGAAATATTTTGAAATAATATTGGGAAATGAGCCCACTAGAAAAATATTCTTACTGCTTGGTGATAAAAAGGTGACTTAGGAGTACTGGATTCACTGCTGATTCACTGTCTGTGTTGATATGAATTAACCCCCACTATTAAGTGACCAGGGAAAGAATCACTCTGGATGAAGAGGAAATAAGAGCAAAAAACCCCATATTAACCTCCTTTTAATTATCTATAAGGACTCAGATTATAGGAGAGGACTATCCTTGCAGATAATGAGATATATGTAGTTATTGTGAAGGGAGCAATTTTGCTTCTGTAGCTTGGCTATCCTTTGCACAGAGCAATAGTTCTTTACCCTGAAGCCAGCGGGAATGCAATGAAGCCCTGTAAAGACAGTGACAATAAAGCAAGCAGTTTTATTTAGAAAAAGGAACATAATAAACTGGGCAAAGTATTTGAAGTGAAATATGTAGTGCTCCCTAGATTCTGATAAACCATTTCCTAGGAACACACAAGTACTGGCTATTAAAAAGAGGGAGGCTGAACCCAGAATCAAGAGGGCTCCAGGAACCTGTATTAGCTAAGGTGGCAGTGTGTGCTATTACTGATAATAACTATTTAAGGGCAGGTTTCAGTTTGCTGCAGCCATGCTACACAGCACTTGACAAGTGTTGCACAGTTCTGCCTATTTCCAGCATGAAGTCTGAGAGCTTTTTTCTCCTTACCTTGCTCATTAGTTTTCTTTATTCAGGTTTCAGCAAGATCTTTAAAGGCTTATTTTACAGGTGCAGTTTCTCCAAAGTAATCCATGATTCATCCTTGCACAAAGCTGTGAGATAAGATACAGTATCCTAAAAGAAGGTCTTGGATTACTCTTCAAACATTGGGAAACACAAAAGCATAATCTCTTGAAAGTAGTTTATAGTTTATTTTTTCTATGTGGTTTGGGAGGGGGAGGGGGGCTTTTTTTTTTTTTTGTTTTGTTTTTTCGCTGCCAAAGATCCTGGTTACTCATTTGTAAAAAAGACCCAAAACCAAACCCTAAATGAGGTGAGTGACAGAGGTCTGTCTAAGTCAAGTTTGATGTAAGTGTAGTGGGAACAGGCTGGTGAAGTAAGGGGTCTAAAGGACCTTTACCTGTTCCTGTTGCTAATGGTCTTGCAGATTCCACCGATTCTATCATGGTCTGTTTCAGTGTTTTCCCACAGATTGTGCTTTCCTTCATTCTGTGATCTCACTATTTGCACTCAGAAGTTTTGGCTTGTGCAACACCCAGCTGGAGTCATGCCCTACTTTTTGACAGTGGTGTGACTGTTTCTTCTGAGGCAGATGTATTTATTTTCATCTTTCTACTGTTCCTCCCAACAGTAACTTCATAGTCAGATGAATAGGTGGCATTTTGCTATTGTTACCATCCACCTTCAATTTTTCAAATAAAGACAGTTCATGACGAAGAAAATAATCCATGCTCTTCCTTGCTGAATTACTTCCTGCTGCAGGTGTAGGTCTTGCGTGACAAAACTCTTTATCCTGAATCACCTTGGGGTATTGTATGCTGATATCTTATGGAGATAATTGTGTGGACACTTGCTGGTGACCTCAGGCAAGCCAGACTGGGAGCTGGCTGCAGAATGCACCTCTGAATGTGGTGGCAACATCGTAACAAACTAATATAAGAAGAAAAAGCACATGTATGAGCCAACAAGATTGTCACATCCCTTATCTGCTAAAAAAAAAGAAACAAGAGCTAGTTTCTCCTCCTTTTACACACTTCATGTACTTGGTTAGTTTAAGCTTATAACTCTGGGATACTCCTCCTCCTGTGTGCAAGGGGAGATGTGCAGTGTAGTAAAAATTTATTTCCCACCTCCTACTATTTACTCATAGACCTACACAGCTGCCTACAGCAGCTACTCCACAGAAAGTGTGTGACTTCCTCTACAGAGGTGGAGGAGGTGACTTACTCTAGTTATTCCAATTTACACATTAGCACTTGCTTAAGATGTTCCAGGAGCACAAGCTGGTCCTTTTCCTCACCATATCTGTGTGTCTTTATGGAATAGATGCCTTAACAGAAAGGCAGCTCTCATAAAATTGTCTTCCAAGGAATAAAGAATGGAAATTGTAATATATACTGTGCATGAATGAAAGATAAAGGAAGAATAAAAAGACCCAACCCAAAATCCAACTTGTATCTTTAGCTCAGTTGGCTTTTAGTGAGAATGGGACTAGGTACAGCATCATAACAAATGAATTGGTGTGATTAGTTGCAGTTGTATTTTTAATACCTCCTGTTGCTTTCACAGGGCTGCTACTAAATCTTTCCGTTGACAGCAAAGTGATTGGTTAATGGCAGACATGGGGAATAATTGACAACTCAGGCAAAACATCTGGGGATGAAATATATTTTGTCTAAGAGCTAAAACCCTTGTGTTGAGAAAATGCATTTTTTCCCTCTGATCCCTTCTGTCAACAAAATACTTTTCATCAGAAACATCAAAGACATTTCATCTGAAAATTTCATTTTTGAATCCCTTTATCTATTCTGTTGACAAAAATTTCTGTCAACTGACTCAAACCATTGTATTAACAAATTTCTTTTTGTCAATCATGATTTATTCTTTTGGCAAATGCATTCTATAATACTCTGCTTCATTCTGTGGAGAGAATACATAAGTCAGACTCCATCTTAATTTTTTAGGGACTGAAAGTTAAAAGTAAATGTAGTGTCGCAACTGCTTATCTGCTGCATTTATCTACTGTTTAGGCTTATTTTAAATATATCCAGTTGAATTAAAGTTTCTGCTGAATAATGCACAAGTTGAAGTACAGAAGTTGTAGGTGCAATAAAATCACATTTCTCAATATTTTCTTTGCAAAATCTGTCTGCTAATCACAGCTTTCAGGCTCACAATAGAAAGATGATCTCTAATTAGCTGTATTTTAACTAGTTTCTAGATGTTGATGAACTGGAGGTTTATTGGAACATCACTACCTATAAAAAACTACTGAAATAGGAAGCAATACTGTAGCCACCCACCCCTAATGTATTCCATGCTAATTTAGCATTAACCAGCATAGTATACAAATGAAGTACTAGTTCCTTAAACAAAGAATATATCTGTTTAAAAGCAGAATCATGATGATAAGGAAAGGATAAGTAAAAGCTTTAAGTATAAAATGCCAGTAATGTACATTAAAAAAATTAGTCTTTCAACTATTCCTTGTACAAACGGAAAGAAAAAAAGATCAATCACTGGGATGTGCATAGGCTAGATATCAAGTGTCCCCAAAGTAGTCATTATGTTGATGTTTCTTAATTAATTTTTGCAAATGTAAATTGAAAAATCTTTTAAAATTTGTCAATCTCCATTTTCCTTGAAACTAAACATTACTGGGGGGGATTCTTTCCAGTCTCAACTCAGACTATTCTTTTTAAGGAGTAGACTGTGTTTAGTATTATTTCTGCTTGCTCAAGTATTTTTTGCCATTGTGCAGATTTGGAGGGACTTTAAGTCTTATGATAGGGTGTTGGTGGTTTTTTTAGTTGTTTGGTTGTTTTTTTGTTTTGTTTGTTTTAATGTTTGGTTGGTTTTTTCCTTGCTGTGTGCTTCCTGTGTTCTGGATCTTTTCTCCCTGGATTTAATTTTCCCACTTTAATGTCAGTTTCATCTCTGAAGGGTTTGCCCTTTAGCTACAAAGGGGCTACAAAGCAGCCACTTTCTATAAAGGCCGCAGTATGCAATCAAGCTGACAGTCATCATTTATTAGCATCTTTCATTAGAATGTTGGGAATTTGGCATGTCATTTTACTGAAAATATTGTATGATTGATTGATTGACACTGATCAAAATTTGTTTCTTCATCTACTGTTGCACCAAATACTGAGACTGATGAGTTGCACGTAACATCCGTAATTCCTAGAAAAATATGGAGCAGCCAGTCAAAGGAGTGTTTTGCTCAACATAATTTCAGATACTTTAAGAAGACAAACCTAAATTCTTGTAGAATAAGACTTGTTAAGGCTAAGTTTTACCTCCAGAAATGTTAGCCCTTGTCAGAATACAAAAGCTACAAATGAAAAAGGCAATTATTTCTCTCCTGTGTAACAAGTCAGAGAAAACCAGGACAACTGGCACATCTGACAATTATAGCTTCAAGTGGAATATTGGTTTTGAGAAATATGTAGACAGTGTAGGTATCCTTGACTCGTTTAGCACTAAAGGAGTTCTCTTTCCTTAACCTAGGAAACCTGGATTGATCACAGCTGCCCTAATCACAGAGGAAATTGCTAGGAAGAATGATTGAACATAGGGGAAAAGTGTGGTTCCTCGAATAGAAAACTTGATTCTGGAAAAAAACTCTTTTACTCCAGGGAGTGCACTTGCCTTCAGTGGAGGTTGAACCTTGTTAGAGTTGTTCTAGACAAGCTCAACACCATTTCTGTGCATAAAGAGTTTGGGCTGCTCACTGGCTGTGCGACACCAGTCTGACTTTGAACGTGTGAGTAACCTCAGAAGTCAAGGGAACTACAGAGGAACTTTTTCCCTGATGGGGACCACATTAATTAAGAGGAATGAAAAGAATTAATATGTTCTATGGATTTTTCCAGTGGTTGTTCAGTGGAGGCTGATTTCACTAGGAGCCGATTACAATTTAAAGTGTTAGTACAAAGGAAGGACAATGCTGTGTAGAGAAGATTTTTTTACATAGAAACTAAAAGAGCAAAATTTGATATTTTACTGCTTTCTCCAAAGGTCATCAATATTTTACTGTTTTGCTTAATGAAGGTAATAATCACCTGTGTTCTCTACAGCCTAAAGTCTCTCTTCCCTCACCTCCCTTTCTTCTTTCCCACTGACAAGAAAAGAGAGAGGCAAATGTAAAGAGGATGTTCAGTGAGTTTGTTGCTGAAGGAGAAAGGCTGTGCTCTAGCACATCTTTTTAATTTGCCGAGGTCCAAGCTTCTTATTGAGGTTGGTGGGATTCAGTCACTGATCCTATGAGAAGAAAAAGTGGCTTGGACTTAGAATATGCTCCAGGAGCAGGTTTTTTTTTTGGAGATGTGCAAGTCTTCTCCTTGGAGATGTAATTTGCATGTTTTTTTTATTAATATAAAATTGTCCTTCCCCCTTCTCACAGTACAAAACGGTAGCGTAGGGAGGTGGAACTAGTGTTCCTCCAGTTCATTTTGCCTGGGTAGGAAGAATGAAATAAATATTGCAATTTCTTCATAACATGAGTGTGCAAAAGTAAAGATTTGGTGCATAGCTTGAAATACACAAATTAATAGCTGTACTTGATGAAGCCATATCAGTTGGGCTGCAGTTAGAAATTATTACTCCTCATAAAAAGCATTTTCAGTTTCATCATGGCACAATAGGGGAACATGGTGGAGAGGACAGGGCACTGTAGACTTGGATTTGCCATTTTCCTTGGGAAAGTAACTTATTTTGTTTCCTTGTCTGTAGTATAAAAAAAAGATATTTGCTCTCCCTTGTGCAGTGCTGGCATACCCATAGTATCACAGAATAATACACTGTTACAGAAACCACTCATCATAAGAGTTAAATCACAATGAAAAGCTTGTCTTAAGTTTGTATTTATTTTAGTTTCTCCTGTAGACAGAGTGAATTATGTTCTGTACCCCCAATATGTTAATTTCTTTTGTTCTGATGATTCAGTTTGGCCATAGTGCAGCTGAACGAGAAGGTTTTGCACTGTTTCTTAATGCTATACATTTTTAATTATGTGTTAGTTTTTGAAGCTTTTAGCTTTTTTAGCTGCAGCATTAACAGTAGGATAAAAAAGTGCCACAATATGCTTGCTATTTGTCCCTGCAATGACCCTGATTGTACTCAAGAACTTAAAAATCCTCTGAGAGAATAACTCTATCTACATCAATTGTCACGATTCCCTAAAATCATCTAGATAGAAAATACAGCCTGCAATACCTGTGAATACATGCATCATTTTGTCCTTCATGATATATTAGTAGTGTCAAGTGCTGATGAGATCATAGTTGATAGTGGTTGATGGTATAGGCTGAATGGGTGGTGAGTTAAAGCTTTTTTAAATCCATCTGTTCCAGAATTCGCTCAACTGGATTCAATCCTCCCTTCCACCTCTTGTCAGCTGATGTAAAATCAGGAACATCTCTACAGAAGTCAGTTATGCTGTGTCAAAGAGGTGAAGGTAAGAAAAAAACGATTAATTCTTACTTCTAGTCTTGTTTGATTAAAGCAAGCTCTGTCACAGAAGCCCATGGAGTTTTATCTGCTAAAAATTCTCAGATCATAAGCAATTACATGCTGACCAATTACTATAAAATATTATGGATTTTTGTTTTTCACTGAGGCTATTATATACACTTTCCTGAAACCCTTGGTTTTCCTCTTTCTTGAAAATATTGCCTTTTAATGTGAGTGATGGCAGGATTTGCTTCTATTCTTGAATTATGTTTGTCAACCATCCAGCAATACATTGCATTTTGGTCAGGTGTAATCTAATCATGGAATCGTAGAATATCTCAGCTGGGAAGGGATCCATTGCTATAGGTCTCTAAACAATTTGAACATGGCTAGTTGACTTAATTATTTATTTCTTCATTATAGCAAATATTAAAATCTGCAAACTGCTAGGTAAGCACTGAGTGCTGCCAGAATTTCGTTGTGTAGTACACCATTTTCTCATCTTTTATGCACATTTATATAGTCTAGCTGGTTCTTGTGATGCTGATCTGGGGATCTCAGTCTATTTCCTTTGATTGTGATGCTGGGATGAAACAATGTCAGTGGAAATGAGGGGATTATTTAGAAGGAGCTCAATATCTGTCCATATTTATTAGTATGTCCTAACTTGTGTTGGGCCCTAGCATTTTGCACTGTGACTTTTATTCTTGCTTTGGTATTTAAATCTCCTTGATCAACAGCATGTTACATTGTAGTTTTCTGCTTGTTGTGACAGTTTTCTGTACTCAGTCTGTCTCTCCAACACACAGCATATGTGCACACATACTCCTAAGAAGAAATCATCATTCATCCCTCTCCATAGTGTGCATATTGCCCAATTTTATATAGACAGAGATGGCATTCTAGGGATTCTCAGTTAAGTTTTAGATAAAACTGTTGGCTGTGCCATTGGGACTAATTGCATAGGTAAGGTCAGCACTAGACTTAAACTGCCTTAAAATGTAAGTATCTGACAGACCTTGGTCGTTGAAATCAATGTGAAATGTGCTGTAAATTGGGTTTTTTAGATACCACTTATGTGCTTATATTTGTGGTCATATTAGGCACTCTACAAGTGGGATGAGCAACTTCTCTCTGCATTCCAGGCAGCCATAGAGGGTTTGTGTGAAAAAACAAGAATATAACTGAGCAAATCATATATTGCATAGTACAAGGCTGAAATACTGTGCTTTCTCTTATTTTATTTGCATATTTATGCAACATATAAACATTAGTGTTTCAATGTTGCTCATTTCCACCTTAAATAAGATTCTCTTCCTGAGAATGAAAAATGGGTTAGCAAGAGCTCTCCTTTATGTACAGTGGACTTGATGGCTAAGGCAGGGAACAAATCAAAGCAGCATCAGAAATGTATTTTACAGTGTAAACTATGAAAGAGACAAAATCCATTCTCTGACTTGCTGATACTGCCATGTTGTCCCAGTTGTTCAAGACACAGAATTGATAAAAGGCATTTGGGGGGTTATGAAGCTGCATTAGTCATTGCATCATGGGAACATCTTCATTGTATGCTATACAAGACTTGGGGGGCGGGATCTTTTGGTCTGCTAAATTCCTTTTGTCTTTCCAAATTCTGCTGCCTTGCATCTTTTTTTCCCAACTGTCTTTCTGTGTTGGCTTAGTTTGTGCTTGGACCAGATTTGAGCATTCCAGTGAGTCTGATTGTTTCACTTCTGTGAACCTATTTCTGTTCTATTATGTTAGTATCCTGATTTTGCTGAGCAAAGCAGCACAGCAGGTTCAGCAGCTGCCAGTGGTAGAGAACATGCCAGACCAAACCAAGAGCAGCTGTTTCTCTTTTTCCTAGATTTGAAATGGGTTCTGTGTCAACTTTTTATGTCTTTCTTGATGTTTTTCCTTCCTAACCAAGAATATCTGTAAGACATAATGGATAACTGAGACTTGAAAGTGACACCTGTCAGTAGACAATCATGTTTTCACTGACTTCTAGAGAGGATGAAGGCAATATATTGAGTCAGGCCAAACTCCCTATTGAAGTGTGCCACGAAACATTTTGTTCAGCTGATGGAATACTGTAGATAAACCAAACCAAGGAGGCAAATAGACTTGGGAAACCAGGCATCTTTCCCCTTTATTCCCCTTATCCTTTTGGAGGTTGTGAAATCCTGTGTTTCCCCCTGCTGACAATAAGTGTGTGAGCTCCTGTCTGATTTAGGTGTTTCTGATATATGTGCTAAAAGTGGAGAGGAACGTTGTCTCAAACTTCCCAGATTTTCTGACTTTGAGCATTAGGCTCTCCTTTGGTGCGTTTAAAGAGAGATTGATGACCTTTTTACTCACTGGAGTATTCTAATTGGTTTAAATGAGCTCCATTTAATTGGTTTAAATTATTTTAAGTGTCTAATTTTACTATTCAGTGTCTTAAGATGCCTGTCATAATAGCTGCTATAAATATACATATTGACTTTCAATAAATACTTTCCTGTGCTAACTCGTCAACCATCTAAGTGTTGCCTAATATTGAATGGCAAATGTGTCTGTTGGCTTGAGTTTTCCTCTCAAGGTCAGCGAGTCTTTCTGTTACCTAGAACAACTAGATCAGGATCGCAAGAATTTGGGGGCAAGGCTTGTCCTGTAGAATGTAAAAGCTAAATGTAAAACACTCAAACTTTAATAAATTAAAATGTAGGACAGTCCCTAATTTTTTAGATGACTATGGGCTAATACTGCTGAACAGTTTCCTCTTTGCATTCCACTATCTGCCTGTGCAGAAGTAAGTGATAGGAAGACATATGGCAGATACCAAGATAACACAAGGCTTGGCTGATGCCTGTGGGGATGGGCCTATCTCTCTTGAGCCTCGAAAGGGTCTGTTTGGTCTCAATGGCTCTGTGGGCTAAGTGGTGATGGATTTACTTCTGTTTCTCTGGAGTTAGCAAGACTTTGTCTTTGGGTGAGGAAGGGGACTTTGTACATGAGCTTATTTTGACTCCAACCTTGCAGCAATTCTCCCATTTTGAATGTTTTTTAAATTGCCATCTGTTTTCTGTTTGTTTATTTTAAAGCTCTCACATTTTTCCTCCTGCATTCCCTTCTGGGTAAGTGTGCTAAAATGAGGAGTTTGTGTGCTGTAAACTCTCCTCTCTTCAAGCGAAATACCTAATTGCCTCTAGTGACACACAAAGACAATGTGTGAGAGTGAGGAATTCTACAGAAATATCATAGAGATGCTGTTAAGTACAAAGCCAGTAAAGCTTTGTGATGACTTTTCCACAAACTGGCATGCTCTCTGCAGTTCTATCTGCTGCTGACACCACTCAGGTACATTTCTTATGTCCAAAGGTACTGCAGGCTTTTTAATTGGGGATTTTTAACTTTTTTTTTTTCATTGTACTTGCACCATAATATTGACATTGCCAATTAGCTGTATTATTGCAGTAGATCTCCCTTGTGGATATTTATTTTTAAACTTAAATCACCTCTAACCCATTACTAGCTAAGTGAGAATGAGGTCCTTTTGTATTGAATAGTGTTACAGCGGGGATGCTGCCAACACGCGTATCAGACAACGAGGCCCGTGGAAAAGAAATATCTATGGACAGATTCTCGATAGATGTTTCAGAGATGTTTATTTCCCCAGCCACATGGCCGGGGCTCTGCTCAGGAACTCCTCAGTCACGGGACCCGAGGGTCCCTGCCCGCGCAGGGGAACACAAAACAACCGATGGGGAACGAGGCTGGCCAGGGGCAGGGAAAGCCCGTGCCTCCCCCCAGGGCCCCTCTCCCAGGACCCCACGGCAGGGGGGAGGGACCCCAACAGAATAGGGATGCTTACAAATGAAGAGTCAGTTTCATTTCTTTACAGAGTATTTTTATATTGTTTCTTCAACTTGCATACAGCTTTCCTATGTCAACAAGACATTAGGAAAATCTCTCATGTTCCAGTCATATTTTCAAAGTGACATCCATAGGCTTATAGCCATAATCCACCTGAAAATATATGTTGCTTAGTGTAAGAATAGGATATGTATTTCGCAACTAAATTTCAGCATTTTGTTGGCTTTTGTCTGTCTTTACCTACCTTGTTAATGTGAAGCTGAATCTGGAGCTGAAAAGCAAAATGAAGTATTGCTCAGCTGAGGTTTCCCTGAGGTGACATGACCTGGAGATTAGGTTGAGATAAAGTCACATTTTGCTTGATGAAAGTATTCTGCATCACACAGGGATGTTTGTCTGCAGGGATTTGAGTTACACTAAATTACTATTACTGATCATGGACAAAAGAATTTTTTTTCATCATCATCTATTTCATCTCCCTGAGTCTTGCACTTTAGCACTAAAATAGCTACTGCCGAATTTCTTGGTATTTGGGAAAATTCATAGCTGATGGATCATCCCAGTGACTTTGGACAAACTAGAGCATTGTTATTTTACCATTTCACTCACCGTGTCCTCCTTGCAATTTCAAGCATGCCTTGATGAATTTATATTCTGTACTTGCTTGATCAGTGTCATTGAGGCTTCAGGGTAGCTGGTTTAGTTCAGTGTTTAAAAAAAAAAAAAGAAAAAAAGCTTCAAGAGCTGTCTAGGAAAAGCACTTTCCCCTATCTTAAGAGATTTCTTCAACCAGTTTTCTTTTCAGGTTATATGACTGTCCACTTATACTTCTACTTTTATATTTAAATTGAAAAAAAAATTTATTATTTACATTATTTAGAAAAAATAATTAAGGAATCTTCTGTCAATACAAGACAATAGAATAAAAGAAATTTGCATCATAAATGGAGAATGCTACTATAAAAAGACATACTGTACATGACAGTGATAATTCATATGACAAGAATGAACAATATAGGCAATAGCTAAATGCATTCAACATGAGAATTTTGCAAAAAAATCACCATTGGTCAATGAAAAAAAAAAACCAAACAACAAAACAAGCAAAAACCAACCCCAAACTAAACCCAACCCCCAAAAATCAAACCTATTAATTTCTGTGTGGCAAAGATAGGGCAAAACTGAACACTTAAAAAAAATTTGTCAAAAGGATATCTACATCTGATCTGGTATCTTCTCCAGGAAGGAGAATATGCACTGCTCCAATATTTTAGAATTTTTTTCTCACTCCCTGATTACATCGTCCCCCGGTTGTTGATATTCCCTCACAATCATGTATAAAATGTGTATACTTTATACTATACTTACACCTGATTATCTTATCATTACATGAGATAGTAACAGTGGAATTACTACTGCAAATTAATCTATTTTAAACCCCTGATTTGTATGATTTTCTAGATGGCATTTGAACTCTCAGAAGCTACAAAAAATCCAGCTTGTTTTTTTTGTGGTGTGCTTTTCTGTGTTTTTTTTACAATTATATGCAAATTGTTAACAGAACTTCATTTAAAATATATTTACATCCTCAGTGATTATTTTGCTCTTGCAGTTCCACATACAGACATTCTATTGGTGAAATGATAAATGATTACCGGCCTTGAAAAGAATACTCCTTGTTTTCTCACATCGGATTTCACTCTGGATATTCTGGAGCATACTACATAACCAAGTGTTATTTCCTAGGAACGTTTCCTGGTTTGGCTGGCCAATGAACAGTGGATCTTTTTCAGAAGGGTTAATAGTATGCTATTTTTTTCAGTTTCTAGATTAGATCTGATCTCAAATACAATCCAACATAAATATTTGAGACTACATGGAAGTACAGTTTACATAAATCTGGTAAACCTATTCTTCCCATTTTATTCAAGGTCTACCATGATTTATTTTTGTTCCCTGGTTCATTCCAATTTCATATGGATCTTGAAATGTATTTACCTGTTCACTTTCTTGTCCTTAGATGATTCTTGTGGAAGATACTCATAGAATAAACATGTTGTAAGACTTGTTGATGTAAATGAAAATGCTCTTACTCCAGTCAGTACTTGCAGTAGGACCTGACTTGAGGGAACAAATGTGATTCTGCACTAAAGCACAAAGTGATGCAGGTAAGGGGGATGTTCAGAGATTGCAGCATCATGAAGTCATGTTGGGGGCTGGCTGGGGATGCAGTTCTCTAGTTCCCTTTCTCTACATCAGAGAGAGTGGGATGTTAAGAAGCACAGCACACTGGATTGTGTGTTCCGTGAAATGTCTCAGAGGTCCAGTCCCCCTCTCTCCCCCTCCCATGGGGCTGTCTTGAGACTGCAGTAAAAAAAAAAAGTACCTCCTAAGATGTGCTTTCACACCTCTTGATAGAAATAGTCCCCTATATGGTTCCCTGGTCACAGGAGGGGATGGGAATTGTCTACTCCATAGGCAACTGTAGCCAAAGGAAATTGAGCAGATATGCAAAATATTCCAGCCTGGCAATTCAGCTTCGTTCTACTTTTTCTTCATTAAAATGTAGGTTCACACTACCCAATCTACCTACTTCTTAGAATGATCTCAGTTTGGAAAGGGCAGATTCAAGTTCATAAATATGGCAACTTAAAAATATACTTTTAAAATCATTTAGTTGTCCTTTTCTGTAAAGCATTGCATTTCCATTGAATTTGTTTTGTGAGATCATTCATTCCTGGCTGTTGCTAGGACAACAAAAGCAGTATTGTACTTCAGTACAAATAGTACATTGTATCTATTAGCCTTCAGAAATACTGCTAACATAATCAATATCAAATATATTGAATATGTTAGATTTTTAAATTACATTTACAGTGGAAAAAAATTATTTTCAGTGTACTTTAGCATCTGTATGGCTCTGTATTGATTTTTATTTTATCTCTCATGTTCTGTTATCTGGCTTGGCCATTATATTGGTATTCCCTCTGGACATCCAGCTTTTCTGTGTAAGAGGAGTCATGCTAAATAGACATAACTAGTGACTTAGAAGAACAGTTACTATTTCACTGCATGTGGAAATCCAAAAGGTTTGGAAGAATTTCTATTGTAGCTATTTAAACCTTCTCCAAGATGTGATTTGAATGAAATTATTCTGGTCCTGCAAAAATGGCTGCAAGTGAATCTGCCAAGGACCAGGAGCTTCCCATGGCGTGCCTTGCACAAACAGGTTCTGCTGATCTCACTTGGAGTTTGAGATCAGCATCCAGCTGGATGGGAGGGAATTACAGAGAGGCTCATTTGAGAGTCTGAACTTTTTCAGATACAGTAAATAATTAAGAAAGCTCTTTAAAACACATTGACAGTATCTAAACCCAGGTGCTTTGAGAACTGTTTAAATTCGGGTGCTGCTCAGGTTAGGCAGCCTAGCAGTAATTCTGTTTTTGCAGTATTATTGTATCATAACCATAATGTCATCATGGTTGAGTTAACAACTAGAGTGAGTGGCAGGTGGTAGTTTTATGTCCCTTAATTATGTCTTCTAGGATTTAAAAGCAATTGACTGTTATATAGGACAGAATGCTTGTCCATGTGAAAATAAAATTACTTCATACTCCATTTTTACTTTTTTGGGATGGTAAATAACCATGCTACTTCTGCATAGCTTGGACATAGAATCCTGCTGTATCATAGACAGTGTTGTTATCCTACATCTCTTGTAGCTAAATACATTATATAGAGATCACTGGCTCAGATGCAGAGAAAATTTTAAACACCTGCTTAAAACTATAACAGGGGAGGCAGTGTTAGTTTTGGG
The DNA here is from genome assembly GCF_009650955.1 of Corvus moneduloides. Taxonomy (NCBI): domain Eukaryota; kingdom Metazoa; phylum Chordata; class Aves; order Passeriformes; family Corvidae; genus Corvus; species Corvus moneduloides. The sequence continues at coordinate 11,652,650 of NC_045487.1, forward strand.
ATTTTCTTTTAAATCCTTGGAGGAGGAAACAGAAGTTTTACAGTTTGGGATTTTCTCGGTCAGGTGTTGTGGGATGCTGATTACCCTAAACTTTTACTGAATGCAGTGGGAATTGTCTCAGTGCATATCAGGATCAAGCCATGAAATCATTATGTAAAATACTTTAATTGAAAGTGTTGCCTTTGCTTCTCAAAGGAACCTAAATGCTATTAAAATTTGGGGGAATGTAGGCATCTAGCTTCTTTTCACTCTGTTCAAGATCTCGGCCAATATTCTCTAAATAAATCAGAATTTTACTTGTTTCTGACCAAAATAATAATTTTTCCATTTCTCGATGGCTATATAATAGTAATTTCTCTGCTTTTGTGTGCTAGTGTGCCCAGGCCAATAATGGATTCTTTGATGCAGCTGTCTTGAATTCCATTTACTATGTTTTTGGCCATAGTTTCAGTTCTTTGCAGAACACAGTTTAGGGAACCTATCTTAAATTTTTCTTCTGATAATGTGCATTATTTTTGTAGACAGGAGACACCTTTTTTGTTCGCACATAATTTGGCCTTCATTTTACTCCCTCATTTTCCAGTAAGACAGAAGATAAGGAAGTCTGATTTAATCCTTTTTTTTGTACTCCTTGTTTTGCACTGTCATCTAACAGAAGAACTACGGAGAACATTATGTTCTGTGTTTGACTTAAAAAACCCAGCAAACAAAAGACCCCCCTGTCAGGTAGATAGAAACTCATAATGACTCATAAGGATCCTTGTGGAAAACAACCAGGTAGATTTTTAAGAAGATATCCAGTGGGATTTTGTTTTCCTGGATGCTTCATATCTGCAGTGTGTGTGAAATGTGTTTAAAATAGACTCATAACTATGTTTGCTTCATCACTGATGAAACTCAGGTGTTTTTCTGTGACAGACTTGCACAGGTTGAAATAAGAACTCTATGTATGAGTAAATGTAACTTTGTATTATAATGCTGGTTAATTTAAATATAAATCTAAACATGAATTGTTCTCCTTTCTGCTGAATGAAATTTTTTCCCCTATGGTATTGCAATTTATTGTTATTTCAATCTTATTGAACCTTTTGAGCTCTTTTCAAGTTTTGAAGCCAGGTGAAATTCATGAACCTTTTTTCTTTGCAGACTTATTACTTTGTATTACTTGTGCAGTCAGTTCATTTTTTCTCTGATGTCCTTGTTAAGGGAAGATGTGTGTAAGTATCATCTCTATATAAAGCTGGCGTGGCATGAGCAAGAAGAAGTTAGATTCTCCCGGTGATCTATTTTTCACCTATTCTCTCTGGTTTCCATTCTATTTGCTTTCTAATGTATTTTGTTTCCTGGTCCTTCATTTGAGTTTATCTTTTCTTGCGTTCTGCTCTTTAAAAATTTTTGAATAGAAGAACAGTTTCTGAATCTACAGTTTGAGTGGGTTTGAAATCACTCTTGTCTAGTGCATTTTGTGGGGATTCAGGAACATGTGAATACTGTCAAATGCTGAAGCTGCTTTGACTATATCTAAATACAGGAGGCACTGACAGGGGTTTCTGGTGGCAGCAAGTGGAACTAAGATGCAACAATGCTCCAGTGAACTCATTTGTTTCATGCCTACAGACTGATGAAGTAGAACAGTTTTAAATACTTCAGGAGCTATGACTGCAGGCATTAAAAAGATCTAACATTGTCCTATAATAACATAACGTGCTGTTTCTTTCCTGGAGAGCACAGAAATAGTGGCTGTTGTGTTCAACTCAGCATTTTATTGGGTGCAAGTCTTCAGCTGGCATAGACCAGGTTTGTTCTTCCAAGTTTTAACCAGACTCAGGAAAGGAACCAAATATAACACAGTTATTAACATTCCTGCTCTGGGGGAGGTGGTGGAAATCAGTATGATACTGCAGATGGTTTTATGGAACCAATTTGCACCATTTTTTATGGCAACAGATCTAAAACCAGGGAAGTATTGGAATAAATCTTATCAAGCCAGATGACAATCTGAGTGTTGAGAAAGGGTGGCTTTCTAGCTAAGTCTTTGTTTTGGGTTTGAATGTTTTTTTTTTCTTTAAAGGTATATCTTTAACTCTACACCTTAAAATATTTCCAGTAGCCATTGAGACAATAGGAGCTATACTTTGATTTTTACAGTCAGAACATCTCTACTTGTTCTGCATTATAGAGCATAAAAAGATTTGTAACAATGAGTGGTGTTATTTGAGCATTTCTTGTGAAATCATTTGAGCTGGTCTTCCATTGATAGAGTCAAATCTGGCATGAAATTAAATCCAATTCAAGAACCTCATGAATAGCAAGAGAATGTCTGGCCACTAAAGTCCTCGCAATTACCTTGTGGTCTTTATAGGATGGGTGTCCTGAAAACCAAAGTGACAAATCTGTCTGTGTTTGAGTGGTCATCTATGCCTCAGTAAGCAGACTTTAAAGACAGGTTCTGAAAGCCAGAGGCACTCAGATAGACTCCATTAGAAAAATATTCCATTTCCCTTCATGGTCGGAAGATTTAGTATCTTAGGGGCTTTTGCTCCCCAGTCAATAGTAGTGTTTGATAAAGGGGAGGGAGAAGAAAAAAAGGTGGGGGATGGAAAGCAACTTGGATTCCTAGTACAAAGACTCTGTATGTAATATATTTAACTGTCAAGAACCTTTTCTTGTGAGTAATGTGCAAGCTCTCAAGTAAGAGACCTGAAGTTGTCAAGAGTTCTTGTGGTGAGGGTGTTGTAAGTGATGCATCTGTGACAGGAGGTATTGTCAGGGTCTCCAAACTACATTTTCCTTAAATTTGTGTGAGTATTGGTTTATTTATATTTCATTTTTATGCTGCTTTTAATTTTGTTTCCTGGATTTTTGAAACACAAGAACAGAAGAACCTATTCCACGACCTGGACAAAATGTAATGTTCCTGTGCACAAGACGGTATGTTCCCACAGAAATCTGGGGATCACCAGTGGAAATATGGTATTCATGTTAATAGATGCAAGGCAAAGGGAGTACGGATCCTCACACTGTACTGTCACAAAATCCCCCAGATGCATCAGTTAGTGTAGTGGCCAAATTCAATCCCTTTTTTCTTCATTTTGTGTTTATTCCCCAAATACAGAACATAACACTGCTGAAGTCCTCTGGCCTTTAATTTTCATTGTGAGATTGGAATTTGACAGATAAAATATCACATAACAAACAAACTTCATCCTACTATGTGTGTTTTCTCCAAAAGCTGGGCTGGGCACATAGCAAACTCTTTCTCTATATAGGGTTTCTTCTTTAATCCTTTGTATAACCATATCCCTTTCCAGACCTCTGTGAGCCTGAAGGCTGCTATTTAGGGCTATGCTCTTTGGTAATGCAGCAATATAAATGCTTCTAATACCTGAGATAAATGCATCACTCCAAATTTCAATATCTCAAAAAGCCTGGTATTCTGTATGTGGACACTCGTTGCTGAACTCTGACATCGGGTCTTGTGCTGTGCACTGTGAATAATGCAGACAAAATAGTCTCCAGGTGTTTTGCTGGCTTTGCTCAGATTCAGCCTGTGGAGCTGTGTTTCAGTCTTGATGCAAACTGCATTATAAACACTCTTTGCTTCTGCTGACAGCAGGGAAACCACTCTGGGATAAACACCGGCATTAGTGCAAAATGTCTCTAAAGAATTCAAGTATTTCATCAAAAGATTTATCTTTTGGTTTCCATGGTTGTTTAAGGTTGTGCAGTGACCCATAGGCAGAAGCTATGTGATGGATAGTCCATCAGTATTTCATATCACCCCAGCAGCCACCCTCTAGAAAGGGAGACTGGAATTAAAAGGTTAATATTTGTTAAAAGCTGACACTTTGGTAGTCTCACAGTTCCAGTTCCTGAGGGAGAAGAAAATAATTGATTTACAGGATATTTTTTAGAGTTGTGATTTGAAAAAGCATATTTTATTTGCTTTGTTTGCTATCTGAAAAAATCTCAGTCCGAAAGAGAGTTGTTGTTACTCTAAGCCAACCAAGTTCCATTGAAGTCAAGGCAATATTTTAGCTCTTCAGCTGCAAAAGTGTCCCTTAATCCTTAATTAGTTAATGACTAAGATTAGATAGGCTGGTAAATAATTGCAAGGGAGGTGGAAGCACAGTTTATATTTGTATTTCAGTCAATGTCGGCATTAATGTGTTAATTTATTGCTGTTGGCCCTACAGCTAAACCTGTGTATGATCTTATACAAGCACTGAAACTGCCTGAGAGAAACTGAAACCAGAAAGTGGTCCCTAACCAGGTAATAGCTCCACTTCCACACTTCAAGTCCTTATCAAGAACTGAGTCCTCACACTTCCCAACCAGTTAAAAAGGGTAGTTCTGCAACACAGAGAAAAGTAATTCCCAGCCAGCCTAATTCTATTGAAATCAATGAAATACTAACAGCAGAATAATTTCCTCTATTTTAAAATTATGCTTTGTATTCCAGACCCCTTTTTCATTTGATACAGTGAAAAGGGCAAGATAATTCCTTCAGCTGATTTAAGCATGAGTCTACTATTGCTTCTTGTTGTTAAATCCTTGGTAGCTTTTGTTCAGCCAAATATAATTATTCTTTACACTCTACTGGTACCTAATATTTATTAGCAACTGCATTTTGTAATATGAACATCCATCTTGATCATATTAGTAAATCAAAGCCTATAAAAGACAACATCATAATAGCAGTATCAAGATTAGAATCACATCCTATATGTGTCAGTAATATTTCATTAGAGACCAGAGGTTGTATGTATTTTTCAGTGGCAACTGGTGTGACACAGTGGGATTATATTTTCAAGAATTCTTATCACAGACTTTGGATAGAATGATATTAATATGCTTCATTATTATGCTACTGCTTAAGACTGCTGACAATGTTTAGAATTCTCAAATAAATTTGGGCATGATTTTAGTATTGGCAAATTTATTGCAGTATTACACTGATTTTTTTTCCTACTATATATAAAACAAAAATTTAATCATACTTGACTAAATAAATGTGTTAAAATAGAGAATTATGGCATTATGTTATTTAAAAATACAAATGATTATAAAGTACACTTATTTCTATGAAAATATACCTAATGAACAAAAGAAAAGTATGAAAAATGCTTTTTATATATGTTGTTAAACAATTTAGCAGAGATGGACTGGGTTCTGCAACTTCTTTTCCAAATCCCTTTTTTATTACTCCTTGACTAACCCCACTGATTTCAAAAAAAGATCACTTGGAAGTTAAGTTTGATAGTGTAAAAAAGGGTACCAGAACCTTTCTCAGCGGGAAATGGTAACTACTCTTACAAGAAGTAATTCTATATTTCATGAGATTTACTACATATTGTTCTTTATTTCTTCCTATTCATACTCTCCTTCTCTCCAATAGAAAGGTCACTGTCTCTCATTTTGGTTTGATTCCAGGGAGGTTGAGAGAATTGGCAGTCATGTTATGTGGCCAGGAAAAACACAACATTTCTAGGGTGTCTCAAAACAAAATACACAATCAAGTCTATCACACAAGCTGCAGGTGGTATCATGAGCACCAACATTATCATCACAGCAGAACTGATAGCAGCCAAAGCTCACCCTAGAATCATAACTGCTTTTCATCTCACCTGGGCTGGTACTCTCTTAAAATGTATTTTTATCTTAAATTACTTCTTTGTCAGAGGGAAGATAAATGGAGGAAGAAAATGGAAAGAACTTGGCAAAAAATATTGGAGCTGAAAAGTTACTGGAGCTTGACTGTGAGGTCTCACAGTTTCTCATCTTTCTGACGCTTTCTGTGAGCACAGGGGGTGCAGAGAGCACTGCTGGTCTCTCCAGAAGAGCCAGGCACCCATGAATGCAAAGCTTCACATCAGCTCTGCTCTGTAGAGGCTGTGTCCAGGCTGGTGACATGGGAGATTCACAGTGCACTGTTTCAGGCTGTGTCATTCTAGATTTTATTTGGAGGAGCATTTCATTGCTCTGTGATACTCACTAGTGGGAGAGGAGTGGGGCAACACCAAACAACCCAACAACACAACCAACCACCCCAAAATATTTTAAGGTTCATCCATAGTCTTTTTCTTTCCAACAAAAGAAAATTCAAAACCAAAAAGTGGTGCTGAGGATACTTATAAACACTTTCTTTTTCCATTACTCCAGGCTCAAAGTTATGTCTCCCCACAATAATGTTGTAGATCAATAAGGACTTTCACAAATGGCTTCTAATGTTTTGGCACTTCAATTTATATGATCACAATGAAATTCAGGTTTTCACTTCTTTAGTGCCACTTCCATATTTTTATATACTGTAAAATTAGATCATCATCTGTCAGCTGAGTTGCAGTAAATTGAGTGAAAAGAAGATCCACAGTCCACAGCAATTTAACTGTAACCCATGGATCTTAGAGTAAAATTCCTGGAAAGGGTTAAGGGTTGTCTGCTGTCACCTGACAAAGATTTGAAATGAATGACACATCCTCTTATTATTTACTTTGGCTAAGAAAAACAAGGGAAAAGAGAGTAGAATGGGAAATGATAGGACTTACTGCCCTTTTTGGAGGGGACAGGTTTGATCCAGTGTTTTCTGTTACACTAATGATTTGTTTGCCAAGGAAAAGACATAAAGAAGATTGGGAGAGGACCTGCTTTCTGGGCAGGTGGGATAGCCCCAGCAGGCACCTACTCCACCCAGACTTTGCTGGGATGGCTGAAATTCTAGTAGATAATATAGGATAATCCCAGAGTGTGAGCCTCATTGGAGGTGATGCATCAGCAATAATAATGAGACAATCCCCAGAAAATATAATTAAAAAATAGGATGTATTTTGAATTGTAGAAGATTTAAGAGTAAAGAGGTCACAGAGAGTGGAAGATTGTCCCTGAGAGACAAGAGAAAAATGCAGATTTTACTTCATAATATTCTCTGAACTTAAACTCAGGCATAGAGTGCTGTAAAGTCCAATGGGAATAATTTGCTTCTTTGCACTTGTCTGATATTTTTCTTTGAAAGACTTTTTTTCTTTCAATTCCTTTCAGAGACATTGCAGAATCAACTCATGTCTCTCTACATCTGTGTGACATTGATTTTCTTCCTTAATGAATTACATGGGATTTCTAGCTGATTCATTCCTGTACTACCATCGTCCCTAGGTTTCTTCTTGAAATTTTGCAAGGGAAAGGCACAATCCACAGCTTGATTACAACTGGGGTTAATGCTAGAGACCTGTCACATGTATTTTAATTAGGAGCAAACACAAATTAAATTCTAGGATAAAATACTGTGATATCTTACCATAGGTCTTTAGGGGGTCAATAGTTTCATGCTTTGCCAGAGATGAGCGCTGCTAATGTTAACATTGATTAAAACACTGAAGATAATACTTTTCAGATTACGGTATATGTCATAGTCTTTCTTCTGGCAAGATGATGCATTTAGTTGCTGGCTGCAGAGATAATTACCTTATGGATATTACCTTATGGCTATTATGGAGAATAACTGATTTCTACCATAGGGATGTGTATCTGTGCACAGGGAGCACTGTATATCTTGTTGGTACAGAGAAAGAAATAGGAATTGTTGTGTGTGCCCATAAACATATATGTGAAAAGAGAGAGGGAGATTGATTCTCGCATCAGAAAACATTTAGCTATTGACAGAAGCGTGTTGCTTTTACACCAACTGACCTACATGAACGAAACCAGTGCCTAAGGCTCCAAACTAACAGGCATGAAGGTGAAAATGAAGATGTCTAATTGGGGCGATGTGTAACAGAGGATACAGTATCTAGTAAAAGCTGAGAGTAATATTAAATCAATTGTCCTTGAGACATGCTCTGAGAGCTTACAAAATACAGTAGGATAATTTTGTTTCAACAGTTAACATATGTGAATATTTAGAACCTGGCAAGACTAGATATTATAAAATATTTGATATATGATTTTTTTTGTTAATCTATGTTTGATTCTAGGTTAACTATGAACTATTGATTCTAATACTAGTCTTAGCTTGAAATTTGTACTTTTTGGAATGCTTACTCTGGTTGAGGGACTGTGCACACAAATGTTTCTTCACTTTTTTCATCTATATCATATCAAAGATATTGTCTCTCCCTATGTCTTTTATTTGATTGTCTTATTCTCAAAGTAGTCTGTCTGTCAGAGAAAAAGAAACTACAACAAAACATAGATGGTAATAGATTCCAGGCAAGACAAAGTCTTCTGCTGGTTCCTCTTATCACATATCTTTTTCTGCTCTTAGCCCCAGGTCAGTACCCACCAAGGAGAGGAGCTGTTCTGTATGTGCTCCAGTGATCTCTCATCAGTGCAGCACCGGGGCTCTTGTAGGATCCCTGAGACACGGGCAGCTGCAAAAGATAGGGAGAGTGGATGTGACCTCACCCTCAAAACCAGACCAAAGCCTTGCTTGGGTATTAGAATAAATGGAAGTGCAGTCTGGAGGGCAGTGACCTTTAGAACACCCCATAGTTGTGAAGATAGATAGGGGATTGAGTGATAATTCTTCCTGGTAATTCCATGCTGGGTTTTTATAGAGCAAAGTCCATTTGTTGAGCACTTATTTAGGGGGTTTGGAGAATTGGCAGATAACTACAGACCTTTAGTGTCAGAGAACCTCCAAAGCAATTAGTGTAAAGCACATCTGTCTCAATCATCTCCTGAGATCATGTGGTATCACATGGGCATATGGGCAAGAAATAATTCTTTCAGAGTTCCTATAAAACATGAGTAGTATTAAGAAAGGACATTCCTTTGACCTAAGAAGGAAATTCTGCTGTAGGTGATGTGAGAGGTTATGCTCATAGGTAATGCTTGCAGCATGGCAATTACAGATGCTTAGGAGCTAATTTATTGAAACTAGTGGAAAAGGGGTCACTTCATTAATCTTCTAATGAAAAGATCATTTAGGGGAAGAGCTGATGAAATCTTCAAATCACATTTTTTTATATTTTACTTAATAAAAAATATAGTTGCACTTTTGAGACCATGGGGATGCAGTGAGAGCCAGCTTCTCCCTGGGGACCAGGAGCTGTGGGACCCTTGGGCTGGCATGACGTGTCCTGGTGCCCCAGCAATGGAGCAGGGCAGGCTGGGGTTAGGGGGGCAGCCCCCAACCCAGACACCAGGCACTGCATGAGAATGGCACAAGGCCAGGTCAGGATCAGGCCCAGTGAGGGTAAGTAGGGTCAGACACAGCCCCAGATGAGGCAGGTCATGGCTAGGTAATACAGAAAATAATATCATGTATGTTGTGCTTGCAATGATTTGTCAATATTTTTAGCCACTCTAAAAGCTACTCAGGTAGCTTAATAATATCCCATCAGATCTATTATGAAATGTATCTTTTCTTTATAACAACTTCTTCTGCTGGTACACTCTGTATTTGATAACATCTTATGTCACAGATAAATGTATATTTGATCTACTACACTTTTCTTTTTACTACCCAGATTTGCTGGTGGTAACATCAAGTGAAGAAAAACTGTCTCACTGCTTACTCCCCCTCTTCAGCTCACACATAAGTGGAGTAAAGAAAGGTTCATTACAATTCTGCAAGTTTATGAACTGAGAGGCAGCACAGTTTATAGATTGATCACAGTTGCAGGTGTAGTGTCTCAGTGATCAATACTGAAACATGTTTCTGGAGGCAGAAATTTGCTGTGCATTTAAACCAAACATACTTCACTGTGTCTTCTGATCTCCAGTAAGAGTTTAGAAAGGTATGAACCTTGGAATTATTGCTGAAATGGTCGTAACAGTGCAGAGAGAAGAAACAGCTGTATCAGGACATGCATCAGTTGTCAGATACACTTTTCAAATGGGGATTAAATGCTCAGAAGTTCAAATTTCAGAAACAAATCTGCTTAGTTTAATATCAACATATTCTTGTAGGTTGATATTCTTGTATGTATTAACTTTTTTGTTAATAGCTCTGTGGGGGAAAGGGTTTGGAAGCAAGTTCCTCTTTCTGTATGGCACAATTTGTTAACAGCTCATATGAATTATTTTGATCTATTAAAAACTACACCATTTATCTCATACACATGTGCAGAAGACTGAAAAAACTGTTGTACAGTGGTTCTGAAACTTACTTCCTGTGAAGAAAGAAGAAAATTCATGTTTCCATGTCTGTGGGCTACCCTGAGTCTGCAGTGATTCATCTAGTCTTTATCAGACCACCAGAGACAGTGCTCTATTAGAACCAGTACCTTATCATAGCATTTACAGTTGCCCTTTGCTCAGAGGTTCTTTCATGGTAGATCATAGTATCCTTCTCAAGCAGAAATAATGGCGAGGGAAGAGATCCCTTTTGTTTAGCAGTTACATTCAGTAGCTCTGGGGCCAAGAGATGGTGTTTAGTAATCAAAGGAAATGCAGCTGAATGTCTTTGCTCCCATGGAGCTTCAAACAACTTCCTGCAAAGCACTGACTGTGGATAGGAGTAAAGACTAATTTTACTGTTGTAGTTTGAAGAATTAAACTATCAGATACAAAATAATTAATCTTTTTTTTCAAGAAATGATTAATATTTTTTGCCTTGGCCACTCACTATCCAAATCAAATCCATTCTGTTTCTATTTTTCATTCCACAGTGAGTACAAATAATGATTTACATGCCTCAAACATCTCTTGATGTATCAGCCTGAGTCTTTGCCTTCCTTAAAAACACAGCAATTTATAATTAGGCTTGATTTATGTATGCTAATGAGTCACATGGGTCTGAGAACTAAGAGAGAGCCAATAAAACAAAGTAACAAGATGGGTAAGTCATAAATGTTACCTGTTGGCATTTTTTTTGTGTTGGTTTATTTTCCCCACTTAATGTGATGTTCTTTCATGCTAATTTGTAGAACAATATTAGACTTTTAGTCATTTCTTGCCTAAATCAAGATTCTTGGCTGACATGTACATTCCCTCAGGCTATATAATAGTAGGAAATTTCATGCAGGTGTATGATTATTCAGCTCATCTGAAGTGCTCTATAAAACCCAGTATCTGTGGCAAATTAAAGGTGAGGAATTTAGATTTTTTTCTAAGTACAAGAATGAAAAGATGCTTCTATATGCAATCACATATAGAAGAATTTATTGGAAATAGCTATTTTTGAGACTCTAGAAGACAGTAGAGAGAGAAGTTTTGGAAGTGAATGAAAAATCTATACTCTGCAGACATTAAAGTTACTCACTGAAAAAAAACTCTTTTGAGAGGGTAAAAATATTTTTGTGTCTTAAGCCATTCAATTTTTTTTCTTTGCAATGTGAAATGTGCTTGAATTTGTTTCATGTAAGTATAGCATTTAATTACAGATCAATTGATAAAATGTATTGATGAAAAATACTATCAGGAAAATGTTTCATTTCCAAAGGCTATATACCACAGTTTGGAAATCAGGGAAATACACATGTTGCAGTGAAAAAGAGTGAAAATCCCATCAGTCTAGGTACCTAGGGTCACTGCTACCAAAACTGGCACATTCAAGGGAAATGTTTCCTAGACAGAGAATTATTTTTAAATTTTTAAAAAAATTTTTAATGAAAGAGTGAGCCTCAAAAGTGGAGCTGTTGGAAGTGGCATTGATTAAAGCTCCTGTTGTAGATGAGGTCAGGATATAGGGCTACCTGAACTGAATCCAGTACAGTTAATGAAGCTATTGCCTAGTGTCTAAGAGATCTACAAACTCCATTATTAAAGCAAATAAAACATCTAGCAAAAAGGGGAAAATTTAGAGAAGGATTTAGGCTGGTGCTACACTTGACCAAGAAAAAATAAATTATTCCCTATTTATCATTACACTGAGAGTTATTTCCTATATTTCAACATAAATTTATAGTTCTTTTGGTTAGTGCAGGCTTATGCTTCATATTTACACTGGATTTCATATGTCACATTTCTAAGTATCTTGAAAGACAGTTAAGTGGTTTAAAATCAGCAGGTTTGGGGAGTCTGGCGAAAAGCATATTTGTGAGTTTTATTTGTTCTAAAATGACTGGTCTAGCCATAGAACTGATGAGCACAATTTTTCACAAATGAACTGTGTAATGCATTGGTGTTTGTGAACCTCCATTGAATGATTGCATTGAACAGTTTGCCTTAAAACTTATTGGATAACAGCAGTGATTTTAATTCTATGTACTCTACACTCAATTGACAATTATGAAGCTGCAGATCTTGTTTTCACTTATCACTGAGACACTATTTGAATTTTGAAATTAAATTATTCTTTAGGTAACTTGGTTCATATTGTAATTTATTCATAACCACCAGAAATCAGCATCTCTAAATGATGCTGAATCCATAATACAAAATATGTTACAGCAGGAGATTGTCAGTCTTTAGTCACTGACTTGATTGCATAGGACTTTGACAAGCAGACGTCACTGGGGAGACATTAGCATCTTAGGTGGTTTTTTTATAAAACTTATTTATGGGTAAACATTCTTCTCTTCATTTCTGAAATATAATCTTACTAAAGAAAATTTCCATTTTTTTCCCCTTATGTTCCCATTATCTGTTTTTCTACAAAAGTGGGTTGTATTTATTATTGCTGTTACGCAAGATTTGAAGCAAATCTCTGCATGGTGGTAATATATTCTTCTTTGATCAGATAAATTCTTTTTAGGCTTTATCATAACACATCCACAGTGAAGTCAGGTTCTTTTACAAATTAAAATACTATGAAAGGATTTTGACAGTTACAGAAGTGAATGCTATCTACACTTAGTAGCTAGGACACACAAACATTGTGCTGTCCAGATAATCTTACAGTATCATTTCATTACAAAATGTCCCATCAGAAATAGCAGTTTTTTGCATGCTGCTTGTTACCTTTATAGAGCAAGTATATTTGCATTTTCCCAGCTTTCTTCATAATGAGAGATTTTTCATAGAGAACATTGTATTTGTGCTGTGGTCTGATTCAGTTATCAAGCACTTGTTATGTTCCAGATAATTTTAACAAGTATGATAGTGCGTAACAGTTAAAAAGTATGGCTGCACAATTCCTTTAATCCATTTGCTGAGTTCCCAGTGATAGCATATGCTCCATGTGTGGAATGAAAACCATAATGTAGAATGAAAACCATATTGCAATTTGCACCTGCTATTAGGGTCTCTGTTAATACAGCTTCCTCAGGTGAATGACAAGTGGAAGTGATTTTTTTAGTTTCACCCTCCTTGCTTTGCTACAGAGATGATGTTGGGTCAGGTTTAACATCCATTTTTAGAATCTTACTACTCTACATCTTAATTTTATTCTTCAGCTTGTATAGCATTCTTATGGAAATTATTTCTTCTGTCTAAACTATCTCAAAATACATTTAATATCACTTGAGATTTATGTAGGCTAAATATATACTTAGGACTTGATTTCAAAACTGTAATGCACATTTTTCCGTAGTAGTTTTATATGGTCTGCTCAGATACCTACATTCTACACTGACACTGAAAATGCTCCTGAAATCCATCCTACCCACGTACTGTCAAATGCCTCCATGTCTAGAGGTCTGTAGAACTCACAGCAGTTGAGTGCAGGATTTAACAGAGAATAGAAAATTTGAAATAAATAGTATGGGTAATGGGGGAGAAAGAGAACACTCCCTAAACTGGGAAAGGAAGGGGAAGAGGTATCTTGTTATTTGCTTGCATGGATGGGACTGCACCTGCACGTGTCCATAAATGCTGTTTAACCCCCACTGCTGTACTGCAGAAGCAGCCGAGGATATGTTAGGGAACAGTCCTTCCCAGGCCAGTGCAGAGCCATGCTCTGCCCTGGGACACACCAAGCTGGCACTGACCATAGTGTAGAGAATGAAATGGGTACCCTTCTGTGCTGGTAACTGTTACACTTGTCCCTTCTTTAAAGCTTGAGAACCTGATATTTGGACCTGTTGTGTTTGGATGTGGTGAATTGTTCCTGTTAGACAGCTAAGTCCACTCCGTGATTGCAGCTGTGGTGTAGAAATAGCTTTCTTATTTTATTATTTTAGCTTTTAAATGGCAGATATATGCTCTCTGGTGTTTTCAGAGTCCAGCTGTGAAACACCCCCTACACGATCCCCATTGCCTTGTAATTCTGCGCAGTGACACCACATTATGGGGTCTGGGATTTGACAGTAAAATCAGTTCCCACTGATACATTTGTGTCTATCTGCCAGTAGCTCAGTGACATGTCCACAAGTCTTGTTTGGCTCTCAGTGAAGGGAGTGGTTGGTTTATTAGTTTGTTTGTGGCTCTGGTGGTTTTTTTTTTGAGACTACTTAATCTCATATACAGTGATACCAGTGGTTCCTAAATTGTGGGTGTATCCATGAGGGCAGTGCATGACTGTGCTTCCATTCAGGGACCATGTGCTTCTTTCCTGTGGAAGCCATAGGATGGTTTTTAGTACGTTGCTTGTGGGTTCTGTTGTTTTGTTGGTTTTTTTCCCTGTAGAAATTACTGTACACAGTAGCTGTCTTTGCTATGGCATTAGCAGAATCAATGCTAGACCTGAATTTAAATTCAGGGCTCCCGGTGCTTTTAGAAAAGCGTTCTGTGCCTGACCCTACCATCTGCCAGAATCCAAGAGTAGGTGAAATGACAGATCTACCTTAAACATTATCAAACCTGGAATCCAGTGGTTTGTTGTTTTGGTTTTTTTAATTGAGCCTTTTCACTTAGTGTCAGAGCCCTCTAACAAAAGCTACGCTCTCAAACCTGTTGTAAGGAATAATGGCAAACCAAAGTAATTATTGTTCAAACATTTCCCATATTCCATACTGTATGATCTTTTTTTCATATTCATATGACATTTCTGTTTTCATTGGACAAGGTACAATGAGTTTAATACTTTTTTTATTAAATTCCATTTCTAATAACTAGAAAGAATTCCATTCTTTTCTCTGTAGTACATGCTTTAGCATACTGCTCACCTTTAGTTTGCAAAGGAAATGCAGGGTGAATACTTACTGCTCAAATGAACAGGAAATAAAAGGTCCTTTTTTATATTTGATGCATGACATAATGTCCTGAATAAGAAGAATCTGACTATTAAGAAATGAGTGGCATCCTGGGTCATCTTACAGCTGCAGAGCCAATCAGTAAGTTGTCTGTGAGGCCTTTATCATAATGCCATGCACAGGAGCAAATCTCAGATGTAATTGGAAGGGATCTGTGGTAATTGCAAATTTCTGGAGGATGGTTACTGCATTCTGGATTCTAAAATATGATGGTAGATGAGTTTGGTGTTGCATTGTAGTCATTCTTAAACTTGCTTTTGGGAATCTAGTGCAACTGTATAATCCTTGCACACTGATCGTGGTGCTCACTGTAGAGGATGCAAATGCTGCTAGGAAGTCTAATGGCCTTAGAAATAACTCACATCAGTGAAACTCACTGTGGTTACAAAATAGGTAATTTTTTCATGATAGAACATAAGTCCAAAATCTAACAAGATGCATAAATCACTTGTTACGCATGAATCCTGGTAATAAGAAAAATAATAGTAGGATTAACAACAAGCCAGTAGTTCATGAACTAGAAGACATTAACCTACCACAAAGTAGCTGAGTATTTGTATAGTTGATGCATTTCATTTGCTTCTTGCCAATATATTAAATGATTTCAAGTACCTATTCAGGAAGCCAGCTGGAAAAGATGCTGGCCTAATTAAAGGTTTGTTCTTATTTACAGGGAAACTGTAGGTTTGGGTTTTTTTTAGATGTGATCCCTACTGGCAGGTGTTCTGTCTTCATTGGAGAAAAAATATCATTACAACTGAATGAGGTGGAAAAGGCAGTTGATTTGAATATCTAACTGATTTTTAAATTGATAATTATATCTAAGAAATGTGTCAGTCCCTTATAATGCAGGAAATAACTGGTTAGACATATATTTTTCTGAAATATTATTTTAAGTACATGCTAGACTGTGCTTCTTAACTGTGCATTCCGATCTTGCTTTAAAACAGTGATGAGGAAAATTCCCCAACTATATGCAGAGTCCTTTTCAAAGGCATTATTATTTGTATTTTTCAGTCCCTAGGAGCCACCACCTGTACAACACTGAGGTGTTGTGTGGACACCAGCAGGGAGAGCCTCTGCAGCTCCATAGTGCTTAAAGTAATAATGGGCAAATCATTAAAGGCAACAGTGCTTTTTACCTATGAAGGAACTGAGGCAAAAGAACGTTAGGCAATTTATAGTCTGTCACAGCCAAAACCTGAAAAAGCCTATGCTTCTTCCTCATATTTATCTAATACAACATCTAAATATAACTACTAGATTCACACCACTGAGTTCTCCCTGTTATCCTGTAGCATAAACAGCTCTTTCCAAGCTATACATACTGAAGTCTTTCCTCATCCTTTTATTTTTCTAGGCCGGACGATTCAGGTCTCAAAGATTTTCTCACAATAAAGAATTTTGCAATCTTTAAATACACTTTTAGGCATAATTTCAATTTTTTTTTTCAAAGAGATTTTAGTATCTCTTTTTTAAAAGAAAAAATTTAAATATTTAAACTTTTATGCTGGAGATGAGAGGAATTATTGTGCTATTGTGGAGAAGGTTTATCTGATTTACTCATGTTTGTTGTTTTGAAACAAAACTGTGCCACAACCATCTAGTCCAGAGGAAATAATATAGTGAAACAATAATTTCATATCCCTGGATGAAATCCTGGCTCAGTAAAAGTCAATGGAAAAGCTCTCACAGATGGCAGCGAGAGCTAAATTCTGCCCATTGGTTTCATTGCCATTGGAAAATTCATGCTGAAGAACATGACAGCTCTCTTGTGTGCTGACTGGCTTCTCCAGCAGTAAAGGAAAGTCAGAATGAGAATTTATGGGCTTTATCTGCTTTCCAAGAGTTGCCTTCCCCAGGAGCTGGTTTTGAATCATAAATACATTCTTGATATTTAAGCTAAAATCAGAATAAAGTGTAGAATTTTCAATAAGTTTCTCAGAAATTTATGCTTATGTTCTACCAACTTTATTTACAGAAACTTGTATAGCTCAGGTGGACTAAAGCTGCAAAGTTGCCCATATGTACATACATATGTTATACACACACATAGATATCCTACACTTGCATTCTAACAGCTTTATTTATCAAAGTTGTTATGGCTCAGGTGGCCAAAGAAGAAACTGTTAAGCCACACATTACACCTGTTATGACATTCCTTCTAGATACAGATAGATCCTCCAAAATAACATTCTTAAATTGCAAGTTCTTTATTGTTGTTGTTGTTTTAATTTGTAAATTCTGTGAATATTGATCTGGATGAAATATTTCTTGTCAGATCTGTTAAACAAAATTGAATTTCATTTTTGACTTTAAGCAGACAATGTATCTCCTAGCAAGGGTAATAACCCAACACAGATCCTCATCAGTGTCCTACTCAATGCAGTTTTGTGTCTCTTACTACATATTAAACACTATAGTTCCAATATCTGAAAGATGCCTAATTATTATCAGATAAGGAACATAAAACTGGCTGGAGCACTTCAAATCACTTATCTACAGCAGGAAAATCTTACTTCCAGCTATGTTTGACTAATAATAGTTGATAATCTCATAATAAATGCATGATTTGTGAAGAAAAATTATGAACTTTGAGTTAATGGTGCAATTTCAGACTATTTGAAAACTGTTTTCAGCTTCATTTGGAATTATAATTGACCCACTGATGAAGCAAGATCATTACACTGTGCAAAGTTTCTGTGGCTTCATTGACATCAAAAGGTGAATTTAGACAGGACACAAATCCAGATTGTAGACTCTAAAAATATGAAATAAAAGCCACTGCCAGACCAAATAATTTCAAAATTGAAAAGAGGACTGCTCAAAGTAATGTCAACCATCTGGAAGCGAGACTGCATAGAAAGAAAAAAAATGTCTCTGTCCAAGTTTTCAACTTTTCCAAAGCTTGTAGCAAAAACATGAACGTTGGCAGGAGTTCAAACAAGAAGGCTGTGAAATGAACTGATAACTACTCAATGCCACACACACCATGGCAAAGAAATACAGAAAGATACCACTACCAGCACTAAATGGACAGACAGTTATAGGCAGATGGTCAAGAATATGGGAAGAAAGGATACTGGTAAAGAGATCTGCCTGATAAAGCAAGTTGTTATAAGTGAAATCAGTCTTTTTGTTTACAGTAGTCACTACTGGCCTGGTGAGTTTTGCTTGTAGATTGACTGCAGCTGAGAAGCCATTTGTAGCTGCTCAGTATAGGAAAAAAGAATGAAAATAAAACCAGTTTTGTCTCCCACCTCACAGACATTTAGAGCATCAGAAGTGTTCACCTGCTCTAGGAGATGGATCATAATCTGATTAAGTGCCAGGCTAGAAATTAGATTTTTGCCCTCTTCTACCTGTTGCCAGGTTGTGTGTTGTTTGGAAAGGCTGGGTGTTGTGGGGGATAGATTAAAAGGACTGGAAAGGAGCCTCTAAGTTACCAGGCTGTGACTATGCACAGGTGGCTGGCTGTGGCACTTTGAGGAAACAACCTTTTTCCTTGAAGGCAGTCACTAAAAGGGCTGTTGCCAAACATAACTATGATCATATGGGGCATTTTAATGCAGGTCAAGGTAAATAAAGAAATTATTTAAATATAGATGGATTATTGGCAGTAGCACTTTCCCAAAATGCAGCAGGTCTTTTTCATTCTTGCACATGCTCTCACACACACACACACACACACACACACACCCCTGTTGGGTCTTAAGAGGGAAGTCCTGGACTACCTTCACTATCTGAGACAGCCAACATTTGGGATTGCTTTTGGCTAAATTAAGGTAAAACAACACCAAATGATCCATTTGAAAGATTTATTTATGACAGTTAAACCTTAAACTTTCTGACAGGTTGAATGGCCCATTAAAGCAACAATTTAACATTTCTGAACAGCCAGCGGCAGCAGGCAATTAAACATTCAGTGAGAGGAAGAAAGGAAGAAGGAAAAATATGAAAAAAGAGGTAGGGAAAAAGATGTGGGTCACCACCCAGGGTTCCAGCATTGTCTCTGTTCTGGATTCTTGGGATGGTGGGTACACGCCCTGCCCTCTCAGTTGCACTATTTATAGAATAGTCCTTATGTAGGCACATTTATTAATTCTCAAACTTCTCAGAAAGGAGCTGGGGCAGGGGGTCTCATGGTCTCAGTCCCCCTCCCTCTTGTCAGAGACAAGTGCAGTGCTGCCTCAGACTTGGTTTTGGAGATAGTTACCCAGGATAAGGAAGTTGGTCCCTGAAAAGCTCTATCCTGCCTCCACAAGATCCTCTTTTCTAACTGCACCTTATCTCGTTGGCGTGGCAACATTTCTTTTCTCATCTGCCAAGTGTTTGACACATTAACTCTTTCAGGTTTTCAGTCTCTCACACCACCCCATGGCTCAAACAGTGAGTCTGATCTCATTCCTGTAGGGCTCATCTTCTCCTAGGATGGTGATCCCTACAAACAGGGTGGGAAAGAAGCTGAAGAGTGCGGGCAGTTAGTCATGCATTGTGCTGCTGCCAAGCCAATCATGAGAAATAAAACCCCACACAGTAACATCAGCCAAATGTTCACCAACCCCCTTCCCCATCCTGTGAATCTCAATGGTCTCAGTGAGAAGTTGAACCTCTGACACTGAATAAGAAGATATAAAACATACAAGATTTAATAACTAAATTACTTTTTATGACCTAGCCAATAAACATTACATTTGAACACAGACTGATGCTTTTTCTTTTCATGTCTTGATTTTTGTGTCAGTATGGGTATGAGGGGGATTGCTGTTGATAATTATATGTTCTGCTTTGAAGCAAATATGGCCAAACTGGCCATTTTAGCATTACTTTCAATTTCTGTATTAAAACTTCTTATGCCATGGCCTATGGAAAATCTTTTCTGCCTGGAGCACTGAAAAGCTGCTCACACAATCAGTGCAAGATCCTGTAATGGCTTTGTTGCAGCACATAAGGTGTGCAGTGTTACTTTGGGTACACTCATCATGTGGCAGTATTTAGCCTCTGTTAACTGGAGAAATATTGCTTGGCTTAGCTCTGTGATGTCTTTCACAGCCTATAAGCAACGTTTCTTCTTCAAGAGATGTTTCTGAAATGTGAAGAAGCTCAAGCATTGACAGAAAATGCAATGAGTCAGTCGTGGCAGTTACTCATAAATGATGTGACCTACATCTAAAGTAAAATTCTGTATAAAATTTTCTGTCTGAAATAATAACTCTAAAAGTGACATTTGCCTTTTAGATATACAGATACAAATAAAGGGTAAATTAATCATAGTGAATGAGTCATTTTAAAGATTACAAGCTTCCACAGTATTGTTATTATGAAAGTTTTGTTCCCCGAAGATGCTCTATACCTGATAAGGTTTTAGAAATTTAATTGAAAAAGTTAATAAAGAATTAAAATTATCATGTGCCCTTTTGCAGAAATACAAATTAACTAGGAGTTTCTTTGTAAAATAAGTTAAGGTGAATAGCATGTTAGTATTCCTTTGAATGCCATATCAACTTTGTGCTATTGTTAATAAAATTATGGTTGGTTTACTGGGTAGAATGATTTTAAAATAAATAGCTTTGTGCAGATATTACAAAGATTTCAATATCACTGTTTCACAGTGTTGAGATAATGGGAAAGAAGATACACTTAAAGGTCATTGTTTATGCTGCAGTTATATGTCTTACAGTGCCTGAATGATGATTTTGAAAGAGTAATTGAATACTTATAAGTTGCAGGATTGATATTCTTTTGGATGCTGACAAACATACATCTAGCTAGATAATATAAATTATTCTTTTTTTTCTTGTTATGTGTTTGTTCATATAAATACAACATATAGTGCATTCAGCTGTGACTCATGAATAAATCTTGAAGATGCACAAGAAATCAGAGCATTCAAATCTGATTTTCAACTCAAGGGCAAAAAGTTTGAATTGAATTTCTTTAGTCCATTGGGAGAGGTGGTTTCATTTAAGCCCTTCTCTGTTAAAAATACTTGCCCAAGCTATCAGTATAGCGAATTTTGGGAGAGATTGTCATAGGCAACCTAAGAGAGTTAGCATTTAACTCCCACACTTAAACAGGGAATAAAGCCTTTTGACTTGCTAACAGAACTTCTTTGGTCTTAGAGGTCCAGAACAGCTGTGTTCCACATCCTTCACTGGGCTTTGGCTCATTTATCTATTCCACTTTTTTCTGTATAAAGATGTCAAGGCATTTATACTGATGTTACACTCCAACACCACAACACTTTCACAATATACCTTTATAATTTCATTGCGTTTCACCTTTGTATTCTTAACATTGATCCCATCTGTTTCTCCTTGCTAATTTACCTGGCTTTGCTCAGGTAAGTTTCTCTGTGATATTTATGGTAAATTCTTGTGGTTTTCTATAATATTCTTCCATGTCTCAAAGTGTGCAAGAGAAGGTTTTATTCTCCTTATAGGTGTGATAGGTCTCCAAGAGGTGATTTGGTCTTTTATTTTCCTGTAGTGTGAGGAGGATTTCAAACATATATGAAATCTGTGTAAGACTTCTCTTTTGAGATCAAGAGCAGCCCGTAGTTTTCCTTAACCTTCTCTTTTAGGGAATAGGTAGTAATTTTCCAAAATTAGTGTTTCAGAACAAAATCATAACTACCAAAATCAAGTCTTCAGTTTTTTGGATAATATTCCTACACTCTTATTGTTCATTCCTTTTACCACATTATGATCTCTTAAGAGTTTTTATTTTCTATGCATTATACAACATGCTTCCATTCTGTTTTCCATAGCTGCATTTTTTTCTCTTTCCTTGGATCTGGAAACTGAATTCTTGTGCCAGTATGTGACAAAAGCAGGTTGGTATACTTACAATTTTTAGATTTGCAGATTTAGGCCAAACCAATCTACTTTATCTCTCCATTCTTTTCTTAAAATAAAATCTTTGACAATTAAAAATACTTCAAAACAACAAATCATTAAAAATAGGTATTAAACAACATTATTGCAGAGCATGACTTTGATTTATATGAAATGTTAACTGTAAGCATTTTCTCTCATGTCATCAGGAAAGTAACCAGGAATTCTCCCATGAAGGGATGGGATCAAACAAAGAGATTATTTGTAACATCTTTAACGCATCTTTTCCTTCTGAAAGGAAGTTATTTTCTGAACTTTCATATGAACATTGATCAAAACCCACTCATTTTTTGGGATTGTGTCCTGGGTGTTTGCCAGTTGCAGCATAGGGGGTATAAGTGTACTGTGGCCTTAATTTTAAGGTTAATATTCCTATGAGGTCTGAAATTAAGGACCGGATACAGGCTTCAAGTGCTTATATATAGAAGTAAGTTGTATTAATGCACTTTGGGACTTTGAGGGTGAATATATGTAAAAATAGAATTTTACATATGATTAATTGGGACAAGTAGATTTAAAATAAAAAGAAACAGGGAAAATTTGAAAGGTGAGAAAATATGTACAGGGGGACTCCTCATTAACTTATCAGCAGGAAGACATCAATACCTTCCCTCCCCAATCCTGATGTTCCACCAGGATGCAGGGTTGAGGCTACACAGTCATCTCCAAACAAAGAGCAGTTTATAATGGGTGTTATTGTCTGCACTTTGCAGGCTTCTGAGTCTTGATATAACCTAAAAGGTACAAGGTGCCGTGTCAAATGGCAGAGTTTTCATAAAAATCTTTTTAATCTTAAGGAGCTCTGGACTTCTGCCAGCTCTCTCTAGAAGAGGTCCTTTCAGCCTACAGGGTACACAGACACAATCAACTAATGGATGTATCTATATTACATCTTAATATTAAGATACTATTTTAATCATTTTAAGTCCCTTTAGGGTTTTTAGTCTTTCAATAAAAGAAGGGGGAAAATCCTATATCACCAGCAGATTGTTTCAGTTTTGAAATAAATATTCCCAAAATGGGAAGTCAGCTATTCCCAGGCACTGTAGGACCACAAAATGAAGTGTAGAAAGATGGATATGGGTATTTCAGAATACTGTTAAACAATATTGTTAGAGCTGTTCAATCTTCTTGATTTACTAAGATTTGTAACCAGGCTTAACCTTTCCTAGTGTATGTTAATTTATAGGTGCAAGAGGATTAGCTCAAATATTTAAGCTCCCCTTTTTCTTCTTCTGTGTCAATCCTGGTTTGGCCAACAAACATTGAGTAGTGCAACATTTAATAGTTTGCTTTGATAGCTTTTAGTGTGCATAACACCTTTATACTTGTTCCTTTTTGGTATGGTAGAGAGTTCTAAAGTACATTGATTCTGTCTGCCTGTCTGTAGGCAGATTACTGATATTAAATGCCCTAAATCCTATTCTAGTAAAATTGTTTCAGTCCACTGAGTGTTTATCTATATTATTTTTTTAACTTAGAGAATAAGATGTTCATACAATACAATAATGAATTGTTATAATTTAAGTCAGCACATGCTTTGGTAGAGTGTTTAAGAGAAGGAGCATGACAAAATAAAAATAGATTTTTAAAATTAATCTGATTAGTCACGTTTCAGTACATACAATGATTGCAATGACATCACATTTTAGAACCTAAGTGGTGTTTTCCATCATATATACGATATTTTTTGCATAGTAAAAGCTCTTTAACTGTGACATTTAATAACAATATAATGCCTTTATTTAGAAAGAATGTAGTGATTTTATCCTCATGCTAGAATGATTGTCTGGGTCCTTTGCTCATTTACAAATGAGTTCTTCTTATTAAGGTGCACAGTGAAATTTCTGTGTTGGTAGGATTTTCTCAAGGTGTAGGAAAAGGAAAAAAACTTCCTAACCCTATATTTCTTGTAATGGGAGTGACTTTGTAATTCATGAATTTTCAGATGAGGAAATTGAAATGAACCAGAAAATGTGATCTTCTAAGTTTTCAGTTACTAATTTTCTTTAAAGTAGTTCTGAAATTTTTCCAAGCATTTTGCATTCTTAGCTACTGAAAATCACAACTAAGTCATCACAGGGTTATGTGTGAGCAACATATGTATAAATGACAGTAGTGTACATCTAAATGTGCCATTCATATGCCTGGATAAGGCTCAGAAGTCTATGCCGGCGTATTGATAATGAATACATGTTCAGGCAGTAAAGATTAAAGACTAATTATGCACACACTGTCAGTACTAATATTTGTACTTAATTTGATTTACAGTACACCAAATAATAAACCTGACTAAAATTATAGAAAGTTATATGTACAGCTGTTAATATGCTCTTTTTACAGTACCTTATTCATTTTTAAAAAGCATACTAACTGAGTTTTAATGTTGGTAAAGCAGATGAAAGGCATGTAAAGCTAAGATAAAAACCAGTGAATACTCTTATTTAGCAGTAATATAGATTGCTTTTACAGTCCTTTGTTTGAGCCCATTGTGATATTATGTATTTCAAGAGATGAAAAGAAGTCTAGGTACAATTAATTACTGTGAACTGAAAGCATCAATTAAGAAGTATCTAGCCCTTAGTAATGGAAATCAGTGATGGGAAAGTAGTGAAAAGAGGTTTGAATCTTAGTTATCCTTTGATTTCACTCTCATCATGGCTGGGGGTAGGAGCTTGTGCTGTAATGTGTCATACATGGATTCAGCTGTGCAGTTTCAGACTGATGCCAGCACAGTGCTGGAAGGGGATCCCCTCGGGGTAAATCTCTAAGGCGCTCCCCCTACATGACACAATGCTCTCACCAGGACAGCTGTGCCTGGGCTGGAACTGTGCTGCCATGGCCAGGCTCTGCCAACACTTGCTGTAACCGCTGGACTCTGCCTAGCAGGCCGCAGCTCTCGGAGAGCACAGCGGGGATTGCCTGGGGCCGTGTGACGCCGCATCCCGGAGTCCATTTCGGACAGCCCCGCGATCTGGCTCTGGCAGCCAGCAGCGTTACAACGCCGTGGTGATGAACGAGGTAGAGAAGGGTCTCTCATGAGGGTGGTAAAACATCCTGTCCCCGTACCCTCAGACGCAGAGAGAGAGACCTCGTGGTTTGGGAGCAGGGTGATTTTGTCAGGGGCTCAGGGGCGGTCCCTGGGCGGGGTTGGGGTACAGAAGCCACTAGAGAGAAACCGAGGGAGTGGCCAAGGCTAGGGCAGGGAACAGGGGGAGCATCACAGAATCAGGGGGTTAACAGGCTACCCCGAACACTGGCAGCAAAATGTCCAGTTTAGGCTCGCTCCTTTCTTTGCATATCAACTTCACATCATGGGACCTGCACTGCTAAAATCAGTGGGTGTTTGGCAAACCACTGAGTATCAGAGGAGGGGCAGTCTGGGGGAGCGGAGCTCAGCTTCCCAAACTGGGGTGACAAGTGGTTCCATGTGAGAAGCAAGCTGGGCATTATCCTGCCCTCGCAGGACAGCCCTGTGCACCCCTCCTGCCCAAGAGGCAATGGGGAGGGAATTGGCTTTGCAGAGCAAGGGTATTTTCATCTATCACAAGAGCACTATCTCACAGTCTAATCCACTTCCTAGGAATTTAAAATACCTACAAAAAGTACCTTAGAGATCCTGACAGAAGCTCCCAGTACAGTAGTAAATCTCCTAGGGCAGAATGCTCAACAAAGAGAATGAGAAAATAAATTTATCATTTCAATATCCATTAGTGGCTATCTGTGCTGCTGTACACACATTAATAATAAAAAATGTTAGGCTTATAAAATAAGGCATCTGCGCATTTCTGAAATATATTCATTCTGTTATCAGTACCCAAACTTTATGATAGATCATCCTGTAATTTCCTGAGTGTGCTGTTCCTTAGCTAGAGCACATATATACATCTGCCATTAACAGGAAATAAATATGTGCCATTTTGACATTAAGATTCATGTCCCAACATGATATCAGATCTTTTTTAATTTTTTAACTGATACCTTCAGCAAACCAGAATGCCTAAGGACTTGGATGATCAGATAACTGTTAGAAGCACATGGAATGAAAATGCTTTTCCTTTCAGTGTCTCACCACCATCTGGCACATTCTTTAGAGTGGCATTATTTCTACAGACTATTAATAGGAGCTACACACCATCTTGAGCTGTTTCTAAATAATTAGCTCCAAAAGTCATATTCTTGGCTGTATATTTGATACTTTTTTTTTTTTTTTGCCTCCTCAGACTGTAACTGTTCTATCTTTATTTTTTTTCTTATATTTTCTTATCTATATAATGGTAATTCAATCTGCTGTGTTGGAGTTTCTTAAAAACCAAAACCAAACCAAGAAAAACCCAAAACACAGCCCCCAACAAAACAAATAAATAATCCCCATTTGTATTAAGGAGTAATATATTTTATAAAAGACAGTGAGTTTTCCTGGGTTTTATTCAAATTATTTGTGTGTGATTAATGATATTACTACTGTGAAATATATTTATTTTTTCAATAGTTTACTTTTCTATATCAAAAAAAGTGCCCATGTACCTGTGAGGATGCCATTAGGAATTCCTAACATTATTTCCTCAAAATTTCGACTTTACATATCTATATATACACACACTTTGCAATATCTTGCAGAAGGCATTGCCCAGGATGTAAAAATAGAATAAAGTAAGGATTTCTTTGTTGGTTTTGGCTTTTTTTTACATAAATAGATAAAAAGCAAAGATCTTTCACACTCTCATTCAAGGTACTCAATGCCTTTTTACTCTTCATATTTCCCTGAATTATTTAATGGCATAGTCATGTGGTGGGAGACTTATTGCAAAGGAGGCAGTTCCATATGAGACAGATTTGAAGAAATGTTATTTACTTTTTAGAACTGTATATCTGCTTGTGTCGATTGAAAAATGTGTACCTCAAATTGTATACTTGAATTTATTTTCAGTTCCTCAAAGATTGATTTTATGAAGCTAGAAAATAATACTATAGATTATAAACATTTATAAATGTCTGTACAGTTTTCTGCTGTAAAATACAGGTAGATTCGAAGGTGCATGGTAGACCTTTGTGAAATGTCATTAATATGTAGGGCTCTTTATTTTTAAGGCATTAGTGGCCACATAATCTGAATACTCTAATGCATCTTTGAAGTGATTCTATCTCTATTAAGGTTTAATAATTCATAGTCTTTACTACCCTTGCCTAATAAATAAAAGTACGATTACTATTATTAAAAAATAATAAACTAGAAATTCACAACAGCAGCAAAACTGACATAAATTAACCAATAAAGACCACTTTCTTTTCTTACAGGAATGTTATTTTTAATCATCTTTGCACATTATTGTCAGTGCGCCCATTGACATCAAGTATTACACTCCATAGTAATGATCTGAGTCCCCTATTACTCATAAAAAAAAAATCAGTGTCCAAGCTGTTGAAACAATTATCCCACTACAGAAGCTTCCTATGTTCCCAGAGAATCTTTTAAGAGATGGTTGTTAGGAAAGCAAACAAAGACAGTTTCACATGCTAGTGGAACACCATAGAATTGGCAGGGATATTAACAGCTCAGCATGATTCATTTGTCCTTCTTGAGTGCTCCAAATCCGTCACTCCACATGACAAAATTCACAATTTTATTGGATTTCTGCTTCTTGTAGAAAAGCTACATTTCCATTTTTAATAGATTTTCAGTTTGCAGAATAAGACTTAATTTTTTTGTTATTGCTAATTTCCTAGCAATTCTGCACGAGCTACGTAAAGCTTCTTAGTTTATTTTTGTAACAGTATATGCACATGAATGCAGGTTGCTGAGCAAAAGGAAAGAGGTCTAATTAACCAGACAGTTAATTGCTAGGACAACACCAATCTTTGGTTTGAAGCAATAACATTTACATAATAGAGCAATTCCAATTTTTGATCTGAAAGAAATAGCGTGAGCTCTTATTAAACAGTGGAGCTGCAGGGGCCCATCCTAAGCTCATTCTCATCAAGGTAAATAGAAGTTTTCTAAATAGTTGAGTAAAATCTGAATCAGACAGGAGCACTTATGGTTACTATTGGGGTGTATTTACCAGGTAGACAGAGCTCTATTGCTAACATCCAAAGCAGTCTACGCTAATAAATACGTAGTCTTGGCAGTGTAATAAAATGTTCTGTTCCTCTTACTGTTTCCAAACAGAGATTTTTAGTCTTTAAACCCACAGAAAGAACAATTAAAATAGTAAAATCTATAATTTAGACCTGTTTTGATCCAGAAGAACTCAGTCCTGAAGAATGCCTAAATAACGCAAGGGGTACTTTCCACAAAAAGTTATTGGTTTTTAATTTGGCTTCTCTTTTGTCTGGAAGGGGATGCAGGAAAGAAACATCTTCAGCTGTCTGAACTGAGATGTCTAATCCAGGGTCCTTCCATAATCAATATAGAGTGGGGGTTGCATTGCTAGAGCAAATGCCACCATGGATAAGTGGGAGCGAAATGCAGTAACAAATTATCCCTACTTAAGACAAACTGCATTTTTTTTTTCCAGCTCTTGTATGTAGAGATTTTTAAGAGAGTTTGGACAACTAATCAAGACTAGTTACCTGGATTACCAGTCCTTAGAGTGAACTAAGGTCATCTTTTAGGAGCAACAGGTTGTTACTGACACCCAACAGCCCAAGCAATTGAGTTTGGTGGTAGAGCTACAGTTCCCACAGTTGTCTTCCTCCTGCTCTGCTGACCCTGAGGATCACTCAGACAGTAACTGTTCCCTTCTGCTGGGCTGGACACAGGATCATGAGCCATTCCTTGGCACTCAGGTAAGGATGAAGAAAAACTTGCATTTAGGAGCATGACTATTAAATGGGCTTGGTACCCATGCTTTTAACGTATTAGCTCATGTTTTCAATTTCAAAGGAAGTTGTAAGAAATGCTCTCAAGTGCTGGTGTCCTTTACAGGTTCACTAGATGAAATCTATAGTCTCCAGCCCCTCCTTTTTGTGTTTTTGTTGTTTTCCACTTTGACCAGACCTTAACTTGAATGTGAAATTCTGATCCCAGATCCCATAACCTCCCCTGAGGTTGGTTCAGGTAGTCTAATTTTCATCCTTCTCCAGTAGGAGTTACATATTATTTCTATTCACCTTTATGCAAATTCTGGTGGGCACAGGGGCCAGTTGAAGCTGCTCATGCTAAACATGCTGTTGTCCCTGTTTTACAAGACACTCCTGACTCTAAGCAGGTTTGATTCCATATATTTCTAACTTCATTTACATCTCAATAGTATCACCCCCCATGTGTTTGCACATTTCTATTCTTAAGGCTTGTCATCTGAATGCTACCTTTTATTCCAGTCCAAGCTCCTACATAGGAATGCTTGTTGTCATCTCGTGATCTACTGAGCATTAATATTCTGCAAGGCACTATGGGGGTTGTGCTTCACTGAGCACATTTTCACCTGAAAGCAGTTTTTTAATATAAACATTTGCTTAATATTCTGTACATTTGGAGTATTTTATCTGCATCAGTGCTTTACTGAAAGTAATTTAAATTCAATAGGAACTGATTATGCATAAAGAATCAACCCCTTTCATAGTAGTTTTAATAACATACATATAGATTATAAAATGCATCTGGCCAATTGGAAGAATATTTTGTGTGGATAAATCCATGTCCAAGCATTTAATCTGTTTCTACATGAACACTGGATTGTGTATTTAAGGGACTCTTCTGCACAACATTGTGATGTGCAGCTTTTTAAAGTTTAATTATGAGGCATCTGTTGCATAATAATTTTTTTATTGTAATAGTAAGCTATTAAAATAAATAGTGTCTCACAGAGTAACTATTTAGCTCTTTTCTGGAATAAACAAGCACTTTGGAGAGAGGCATTATGCTTCCACAGTCTTAGAATGGTCTTGTGATGGCAGTCTGATCTTGCAGGTCTTTTGGAGCACGCTTGCCCTTGCTGGTTTTGAACTGATGCTGTGGAAAGAAATTGTTGTGGATGCCTTGCACATTTGGGCTGTATGTGCTTCATGTAGTTTATGCATGGCCACTGTAAGCTGTTTGTCTACTCTTCCTCCTTCCTTCTTAGATTAGATGCAGCTCTTAGGATAGAAGGACCTAAATTGAAAATCTGTTTCAGTTCCTGTTGACAGCAGATACATCCTGGAGAAATAAACTGAGTACTTAAAGCATCTGCAGGGCTGAAATTAAGTAAAATGAATCACAAATCAGTACTTCTCTTAACTTGTGTGGTCCTGAGCTGCTGTCCTAAACCTGGACTACTATTGGGTACTAAATAAATAGCCTGATCTTCAGATGGGGTGACCTCCAGAACCTCTAAATTACAAGTTGTATTTTTAATTCATAGAGCTTTTGAAAATATTGTAAATCCAATACAGGATTTGGTCCCTCAATTTCAGTATTTGAAGTTTGAAATTTGAGATTCTCTTTGTCATGGTGCCTGTGAAGTAGAGTTAATAAATACTTAAATACTTTAGACAGAGGTGTATTATTAATGTTCATTTATAATTAATGTTTGCACAGTTTTTTAAGATTTAAAGTGATATACAACTGTTAAATATCACAATCATGGCAGCTCTACTAATGAAAAAGGATTACTTGAACATTAGAAGAAACCTATTTTTATCCTTTCATTGTGTAGTTTCATTCCTGTAAATTTTAGGAAGTTTTTTTAATGCTGCTCCAGTTGTTTAATGTGTTAAATTATAGTGGTTAATTTCCTAGCATTTTGAACATGTCTTTAGTTATAAATAAACGGACTCCTAACTGATATCAAACTCAGGAAGAGGAAATTTTATTAATCTACCCAACTTTAAAATCAGTTTATATTTGTTACCCATTGAAGGGGATCAGCTATGAGTCTTCATATCAATGTTAGTCCAAGTTCTTGTGGATACTATTTTTATTTTCCTTTTCCATCTTCTTCTTTAAAGGAAACAAGTTGATTGATAGTTATCTAAACTGAACTATATGTTTTGAATGAGTAACATATATTTCTTTAAAAATACATTCCTAGTTTGGTTTTTGGAATTCTTTATTTCTTTGGCATATCGTTATCTTGTCATAAATAATTACCTTATTGTTTTATCTAGAAAAAAAAATCCTGTTAAATAGAATAAATAAATAGATAGAATAAATAGAATAAACCCCCTGCACAATAGAAAAGTTGTATTTTGTGTCCAAATGAACACTGAAGGTGCTTTTCTACACAGTTACCAGAGAACCTGTGATGAGGACAAGGTCAGTGCAGAATTTCTCTTGCACCACTATTTGTTGTTGGTGAGTTGCCAGAATGACAGGATTAAGCCAAGAAAGCAGTTTTAATTCTACGTGTAAGTTTGAAAAGCAAGCAAATTCCAGACTCCGTATGTAGGAGTTCTGAGTTGAACAGCTCTGGACATTCTGCAGATTCATTTGCATCTGTTTTCTTCATGCTGTGTTCAAAACTTTCTTCTCTTCTGAACAAGAAGCCAGAGGATGAAGTGAAAATGCATTTTCACAAGTCTAATCTAGAATCATATTAGAAATTCGGGGATTTTGCTCATCTTCTGCAATTCACCAGGTTCAGATATGCTCTTTGTGTATCAAAAGAGATCTTTCTTATTTATTTGCTTTCTAAGCCAAACCTGACATACAGCACTGACTAAAAGCTGTAGCTTAAGATATTATGCAAATAGGGCCAAATTACTGCAAAATGTGAAATTGCTCATCTCTGGGGAAGAAATCTAAAGCCAAACCTCAGATTTTTTGACAACCTCCTGTTATATACTTTTTAGTGTTATTTTTATTATAGCCATTAGCTGTTTTTCTTTCATATGATAGTGTTTGCTTAAAATGAATTTGATATTAGTCTTTATTTTACTGGGGAAAAATGACATCATATTAAAAAATGTGAGAAAACACCACACAAAATGTAACTATAAGAAACATTTTATGCTGCAGCAAAGGGTGAATGTAATCGTGCAAATGAATGACACTCAGTTTCTTGCCTGTAACATTGTCCCACACAGTTCAGATATGGACATATATAAAATCATTTTCTGAATAAAAAAAAAAATACACAGAGCTATTCCAGAGTTAACAAAATCATTTATGGAATCCGTATGTTCAGGCCTGCATAGAAAGTTTTTAGATAAAGCTTTCTTTAATCAGGGTTGTATATGTTTCCTGTATATCTGGTGGAAAGGAAACAACCTGCAGCACGTGGCTTTGCTGGTGATAATGTGCAGGATCAGCTCAGACAGTCACTGTGGGTTGCTCTGACCCTGTATCCATATTCTGTCACATGTATCTTGCAGGCTGCAGACCACTTGATGGATCTACACCTACTCCAGTATTGATTGCAAAAACTATTTCAACTCACCACTGTGTAGGAGAAGGCTATTTATTGAGGCTATTGGCCTTTTCACACTAACTACTTGTTTTGCTAATTAATTTGCATAGCTTCCATTAATATTTCCATAGCTTCCATCAATATTTCCATGAGAATTGCAAACCTAATTATTGCATTTCACTAAGATTAAATGTTGGGTCTGTTTCTTATAAAGTACCTTGTCTGGTTTTAAGGAAAGAGTTCATTTCACTGTAATCCAATTCTCAAAATGATGGCTTAACAGTTTTTGAATGTCCACAGTTATCTATATCAGGGCGAACTACTACTTAATGCAGACGCTTGATGTAATTTGGTGACCTACATGACTATTTGTGTAGTGTTGCAAAAAAAAAATCTCTGAACTAAGGACCGCTTGATGGACTAGCCTTTCTATTTAGGTCAAAGATATTTTCTGTAGAGAAAATATTTAGTTCTTTCCTTTTCATTCTGAGAGGCTGCTAGATTAGTTTTCTAAAGGAAAGGCAGTTAAACTTCATTCTCAAGGCTTAAATCCACTTTTTAAGACAAGAAGCAAATTCCACTCTCAGTATGAATCCAGAGTAATATTACTGAAGACACAAATAATGACCACAAAAGGTTGTTTTGTGAGAAAGCAAAACGTGGCCATCAAACATTAGGTAGCATGCAGGTGTATGCCTATATTTTGTGAATATTTTTTCCATGTATGAGCAGGGAATTCATGGATGGGCAGTGCCAAATAGCTCATTAGTCATGTGTATGCACACATCAACTAGCTTGACCTCCAAACACAGTTGTTTGCACAAACTTTAATGCGTGCCCACAGATGCTTGTGACCTGATTACTGAGCCCACAAGCATAATGCACTTATGTGCTGTCATGGCTAGAGAAAACTGTGATGTCATTCCAATAGTAAAAACTGCCTGATTTCTTCCTTCTCTACAGGGAAAAAATAGGGATTTAACTCAATTTCACCTTTAGTTACAACATAAGCTTTGCACAAGAAGGTGATGAGGTGGGCTTGTTTTTAGTAGTGTTTGTTGGTTTAGCTTAAATGTACAAAATGTTGTTAGCTCATTGTGGTGTTTTTTAGGATGGTTTGTTTTTGTTTGGGTTTTTCTTTAGCAAGCGAGTGGTTAAATGTTTTGAGTTTGGAGAAATGAGGTTTGTGGTTTTTTTAAAACCTCTACATATAGCACAATGAAAAGACTGACACCTAGAATTATATTTTAAAGGAGAAGAAGAAGGAAAGATAAAATATTTATGTGTAGAACCATGAACAGGTTCCAGTGTAATGAGTAAAACTTAGATATTGCAGTATATACTCAGAAACTTGAATATTCTTTTATGAAAATGTTATAAAATCTGTGACCACACAAAAGGCTGTTTCTCTTATGTTAGCTGAAAAAGGTACTTATTATTGCTTAATATCTTGTGCATATGTATAAGAATTTGATAAGATAAAATATTAAATCATGAAAGTGTCTTTAAGACTATTATATGTCTGCCACAAATAAATTAAAGGATGAATGTAAGCTTCATTCTAAAAATAAACCTTGTTTTTGGCAATCCTAAAATAAGCAGATAATCTATGCTGTTTTGGTATTTTGGGGACTTCTAAAGTCAGTTTCTTTAGTAGCAAAACAGCAAGAGATAGGAAGAAAAATGCTTGCATGAGGAAAGCCCCCTGGAATACACCAAAGAGGCAGCACTTGTTGAATCCAGTAAAGAAAAAATACACAGTGAATATTTCAGAACAAAATAGGGAAGACCAGCTCTTACAAGAATGAGGAAAATGAGGCAGAGGAACAAGGAAAATTTGTTTCCAATTTTTTACTGCTCAGGAGCATCACAAACCATGTCAGGAATTCAGAGGAGCATTTACAAAACCAAGTTCTAAAGAAAGAATATGGTTAACAGCCAAATTCTGCCACTTTTTGAAACCTGAATTCTTTCTTGTGGCCCCGTATAACCCAGAAAAATGCTGCCAAGCACCATTAAACATGCAGTAATATCCAAGTGTCTGAGCTTAAGTTACTCATTTGCTATGGAAATTTTCTCTATCAGTGTGAGTCAGGAACCTGCCCTGTGCTGGAGAACAGCGAAACAGATTAGACAGGAAAGGAAAGACTGAAGTATTTGAGACAGCAGTCAAGGCTTTGAATATTCCCAAATACTCAAAGCCTTTCTGTCTGCCCTTACTCAGAGAGTGCAGACAAATAATGCTGCATGTTCAGAGCTGTTGCTTCACACAATTTAATGATGGGGAGGGAAGTCCACTTTTTCTTTCCTGTGCAGGTCTGTCCCATGCAGGGGGACTCAGAGAACTTTACAAAGTTCTCTCTCAAATGGGAATTATTTATTAGATTTAATTTATTGGTATTGTTAGACTTGCTGGAAATGCTGAAGAAACCAAGCCTTGTAAAATGCATACCAGAGAGATGGAAGTAGCTTTTCAATGTGCAGCAGATACACATTGTCAGGTAATAAAAGAAACAAACTTAAAAGGGAGAATAAAGTGTTGAGTAAGCTTTTGGGACTATCATATATTTAGTGGACATAAAAGGAGGAAATAATGCAGTACATTTCCCAGCTCTTTGGGGATGTGTACTCCTTACTGTTAGTGTGATATCTGACATTAAATGTATTCCATTTTGTTGATAGAAAGAGAAGGTAACACAAGTACCTCAAAATAGTGTTTGTGCTGTGAATAATTCTCATGGTATCCATGATGCAGGAAAGACAGCAAGTATCATAGAATCACTGAGGTTGTAAAAGACCTCTGAGGTCATTGATACACTTTTGAACACTTCCAGGGACGGTGACTCCAGGACTTCCCTGGGCAGCCTATTCCAATGCCTGACCACTCTTTAAGTGAAGAAATTTTTCCTAATATCTAATCTAAACCTGTTTTGGAGCACTTGAGGCCATTTCCTCTCATACTATGACTTGTTACCTGGGAAAAGAGACCGACCCTCACCTGGCACCTCACATCGCAGCCCTGCTCTCTCTTTATTTCTGTTAATCTGGATGTGGGGAGCTCTTGAGCTAGAATTAAACTAAGCCACTTTGGCTTAGTTGCAGTCATAAATGGAAATGAAAGCAGACAAAGTTTAAGTGGCCTTAAAATTAATAGATTTTAGCCATTATTTCGTACTCTAAAAGAATACAGAAACATTTTGTTGCTGCATTTTCTGAATAGGAGTACTGATTTTTAAATTCAGTGTAAAATGAAAGTATGACTTCACTTATTGCACTGTAATCATAGAATCATAGAATGGTTCGGGTTGGAAGGGACTTTAAAAATCATCTCGTTGCAACCCCCTGCCATGGGCAGGAGCGCCTTCCACTATCCCAGGTTGCTCAGAGCCCCACCCAACCTGGCCTTGGACACATTCAGGGATGGCACAGCCACAGCTTCTGTGGGCAGCCTGTGCCAGGGCCTCACCACTCTCACAGGGAAGAGTGTCTCCTGTCTATCTAATCTAAATCTACCCTTTTTCAATTTAAAGCCATTACCCCTTGTCCTATTACTACATTTCCTATTCAGCCTACACTTGGAACACCATTAACATATTTATTTCCAGTGAAATGCAAGCCAGTTCTGTTAGATGCCTCTCTAAGAACTAAAACTTGCTGCAATGGGTGCAGTATTTGTGTGTGCAAAATCTCCTCACTGATTTTTCTGAGGCTTTTTTTGCCCCTGGAATCCACTTTGGTTTTCTCCAGATCACCACAGAAACTCTTAATGACACTTAGAAGAATTAGAATGTTTTGGAATGTCTAGAAAAATCAGTCAACCACTTCTTGAATTTGTCTTCCTGTGATTTTTACGTTATCCCTAAATCTCTGTTTCAAATAGGGATTTGACAAGAGTTGTATTTTGTCTCTACTTACCTATTTTAGGATGGCAGCGGTGGCATTTGGGGAGCTTTTAAAGTAAAAATATGTGCACAGTTTCAGAAATAATATTTATAATGCATGAAAGCTCCTTTCTTTTCTATTTCTTTTCAAATGTCAAGTTCTGTGTAAAGTACAGTTTAATTGAATATATTTTTGTGAGGTTTCATTCCCACTGACCCAAAGGTTTGTGACTGCGGAGCTGGATAAGCTACCACCTCACACCTTGCAGTGGTAGTTAATAGCAGCAAAAGTGGGTGTGAAATAGTGTTTGAATCATGTCTTGCACACTTTTACACTGGTATAAATGACAGTGAAATAAGGCTGAGAGCAGCAGAGAACCAGGCTGTGATTAAAATGTTCAGTAGTTTTACTTTTGTGAATGACCTTTCGCAACTCCTGTTGTTCCATTTCACTGCTTCAAGGCATCTTTTCTATTCATCTTGTTGTGCTTTGTGCAGCTTCTCCTAAACTTTTGACCAGCTGCCAAATGTTTTTTATCCATTGCAAGACATGAAAATATTTCACCCTTCCATTGAGATTCTTGCAGTATAGAAGCTGGCTTAACTTCCAAAGTCTCTAAAAGAAGG
Source organism: Corvus moneduloides (assembly GCF_009650955.1). NCBI lineage: Eukaryota > Metazoa > Chordata > Aves > Passeriformes > Corvidae > Corvus > Corvus moneduloides. The sequence goes on from NC_045487.1 coordinate 11,689,399, forward strand.
AGAGGTTGTTTGACTGGGAGGTTTTCTAGATTCTAAATGCATTCTCTGACTCTCTTTACAAGCGAGGTTTGAACATCACTATGTAACACAGAATGATTCCTCTATCACCTTCATTCTTGTTTGCATTTTCAAAGGATTCAATCCCAGAGGGTTTAATTTTGGGAGTTATCCAAGCAGTCATGACTATCTCTCTTCCTCCAAATCATGTAAGCTACTGTTTCCAGCTCAAAGCACGTTTCATGTGCTCTAAATACATATGATATAAATCATTCTTATTTGTTTAAAACAAACAAGAGTGCCAAACTTTCACTCTTCACTACAAGTGCCAAGTGAGTTCTTTGAGATCCTGACATGTTTTCGCCCTCATTGAGGTCAGTGGCACAATAGGACAGCACACATGGGGGTCCTCCAGAAGAGCTATGGATGTGCTTTAGAACTCTACGTTGCAGGATTGTATCCAGAGCTAATCACTAATTCATTTTATATAAAAATGCTAATGTCTGTGCAGAGCTGTAATTCACCAATGTTATTTTCAAGAACTCATTTCTCCATTTTGTCCCCTGTGCCTGGAAATTGTAGCTATGGCATTTGTGTTCTGTAGACTATTCTATTACTTACTCTTATTCACTTCCTTTGCTTGAATTACCTTGCTACCTTTTCGAAGGCTGGCAAAAGATGTTCAGATCCATAATTATATGCATTTGGATTTTCATAATTCAAGAAATGTAATCCCCAGCCCCCCTTCATGGTGGGGGCTTTCCTGTGCTTCTCCCTTTGCATATCTTCTAGACAGTTATAGAATGATTCTAGGTGTGGTGAAGAATTTGGCAGTTTTGATTCTTGCTACCATTTTATTTGTTTTCTAAATCATTCACATTTATATTATGTGTATGTATCAGTTTCCCTTCAGGAGACTTAATTTACATATGTTCAAAGCCTTGTGAGTCTGGAATCTAGATAAAATTACTAAGATAAAACTGAAATTTAATAATATTGTCAATCTTCCTTGTAAGCTCAGGACTTCTACTGACAGTGTTTTTAGTCTGATTTCATTCTTCTCTTTTAGGTTTATTTTTGATACAGTTGATTCATTTCTATTAGATTACTAACAGTATGCCAGGAAGATTGTGACTTAAATATTCCTTCAAAAATATGAAGATGGTAAAAATCTGTCTTCATTGGTTTAATGTATTGATTGAGAGCTAATATGCTCTTCTTTAGAGTACTTGGGGGATATATACAAACTCTACTGAAAAAGTTTTACTTTCTCTTGCGTTTCTCTTTTTCATCCAAAGTTTCTTGTGTTTATTTACTTTGAAAAATGTTTTGCGTACTAAAATCTGGCGTAAAGCAGCATTTCTTTCCTTTTTGGACAGAAGTCAGGCACGTAATCTGTCTTTTAATGCAGACACAATGCAGGGCACCTCAGCCTCCTTGTGTTCTGTAGGGCTGGAATCTTTGAGTTCCAAAATATCCAGCCCTGCCTTCTGAAGATGACTTTGGATATGAATTTACCAACTTAAGTTTTGGAAAAGGACGTTAGTAAGATAACTATTCCTTCAACATCAGCTTAAAAAAAAAGTTTCCTAAAGTTTCCTAACAAATATAGTCTTGTTTCTTTGAAATTAATAACTTTCATATCTATTCTACATCTTAATAGAATCTTTTCATCATATAATGAGCTGTTAGTCCTTTCAAAAATTGTATGCCAATCTATCCTGAAGTGTTTAAACCCTTTGGAGCCACTAAAAGGATTTTTTTTTTTTAACTAGACATTTTTTGTGCACTGTTCCTCTAAGTGAAAATATATTAAATGCATCTGGGGTTTTTCCATCATCCAAGAGATATATTCCTCGAGTTTAAGTGCTTTTCTGACTCAGGGCATGGATCTGTGATCTTCTAGAACTGAAGGACATGGTGGGAAGAGCTAGCAAGTCTGGAATAGGCTTTTGTGAGGTACTAGAGATATCCTGTGGACTCCATGGGACCCTGTCGATTCAGCCCCCAAATTATCATTCTTTTAGCCATTTCTGGACTTGATAGAAAAATTTCCTATGAAAATACTCACCAGTGCTTCATTGGTGCTTGGATTAGAGGTTGCTTGATATGTTTATGGAAGATATCTGCTCAAGATCTCAGTAATAGCAAAGGTGGAAGTTGATGAGCCTGATTTATGTCAACAGCAAGCAGGTGGTTCTAGTTGGAGTGAAACATCTGGTGAATTTAGGTCTTGGTTGTCTCAGCCACCACAGCAGTACTTGGTGTCAGTATGTTAGTCACCATTTCTCTGTACAACTTCATTTTCTAAAGAAGAAGGAAGTTTAATGGACTAACAAAATGGCAGGCCTGATGGTAAGTGCAAATAAGAAGAAAAATTTCTAAATTTTGAGTGCACCTAACTGCTAATTAATGTGGTACCAAAGCCTGCCTTTTTGCCTGTTATCTGTGGATAGAAAACTGCTCGCAAAAAGAGAATTTAGGTTGTAACCCCTTGAAAATTTGTCTCTGATATCTTTAGTTAGTACCTTAACCTCAAATTGGCAGCTACGCTTTTTGTCATTTAATTTTTTATGACTTTTCTTTGTTTAAATTCTTATTCTGTTTAGGAGGATAATATCCAAGAGATTGGGTAAAACTCAAGCAACTTGACAGTAATTAAAATGCAGATTTAGTTCTTATGGAGCGTAATAGCTTTGAAGCATACCAAGGTCTGCTGAGGGAATCTGTTTTGTTTGTATATCCTAATAGAACATAATGACTGCTTTCAAGCCATTATAGTCTATCATGTTAGTGACTCCATATGCTGGATATCCTTGTCAATGATATCCCCTCTGAGAAAATGTACTCTAGTGATGCAGTAGTGGGTGTATATATATATATTTCACTTTTAAATCCAAAAGTCACCTCACTTTTTAAATAGAAGTCATCTCTTTTATGGAACTTTGAACTTGGTTTGAGTGTCGGTTTAATTTTCACTAAAAAGTCCAGCTTCATGGAAACAAAGCTTGTCAGTTATTTGAGAAATAAGTGAAAGTCAGCCAGAGCATAGGTAAAGGTGAGGTATAAGCTTTTCATAGGTCTGTCTTACATGAATAACATTGTCTTTATGGCCATACAATGAGGAAGCTGCCCCCAGCTCTAGGAGCTGCTTTATGCTGCTCTGTTGAAGATCCTCTGTGTTGTGAATGCCAGCCTCAGGCTGCCCATGGGCAGCTGCAATATTGGGCATAAATCAGCAGTTACAGGCTTAAACATAATACAAGAAGAACATTGCACCTGACTGTCTTTAAGATCATTCCCAGCTCCATATCAATACAAGCTACTGATGCCACAATCCTTGATGAAGGAAGAACTGACAGAGTGACTTTTCTTAGACACTGATGTATCAGAAATAATCAAGCTAAAGAGCTTGTATTGAAACACTAAGGCCATGTCTGGACTGTAGGGCAGGAAAGTTTTGCTCTGTTTCCCCATCTGTCAGGACTGGGAGATAAGAGAAAAGTCCCCCTTTCTGCCCCACTTGCCTGTCACTTTCCCATTGGAAGCACTGAGGGGGAAAAGTAGGGTTTATCTTATCTGAGTGTGGAGTCAGGACATCACCCAAGCCTTGGGTCATGTCCCAGGTCCCCGTAGTGTGACATTCTAAATATCTAAAATGTACTGAGCGCACCTTCCTTTGGTGAAGGAAATAGGTGGCAGAGTGCAGTGTTTCTGGCCTGGGAATCTCCCTCCCGAATTCAGTTCTGAGTTGCAATGTCTTGGAAATAGTCTGGGGTTGTGATTAAAATGCCGACAGACCCTTTAACTTCAGCAGTGGGACTGCTGTAATGCACAGACCCTGTAAATTAGAGATATAAAGTATGTGTAAGTAGAACCAATATGTGTCTAGATATTCTATTGCTTTTAAAGCCTTTTCTGTCCTGTTAATTTTGCTTTACAGTGTGACTGTGATGAATTGATGTCTACCATTTCCAACTGCCAGGTAGACTGTGTACACATTTATTAAGATTAATTAAAAAGTAACAAATTGTAAAGTAATAACATTAACAACTACTGGAAAAAGTGTAGACGTTTTGACAGTCTTTTTGAATTTCATTAAAAGATGGTAGTGACAAAAACCCAAGAGACTATTTCTACTTTACTAAAGAAATAGGTCACAGATTCAATTACAGTCACTGAAGCATGGACTCAATCTATCATGGCAAATTAAGTACGTTTTAGCAACCTACTTTCCTTTAAAAATTTTATAGACACTTTCACTGGAAGAAGAAAGACTATAGAAAAAGAAATTGCAAACTGAAGGCTTTTTTTTTTTCCTCTCTATTGCTACTGAGTGCTTGGCTTATTTACCATAGGTGTAAGATACAGAAGAAATCATTATAGAACGTCAAGATATGTAATCATCATTTCTCTTCCCATTTTTCTTCTTTAATTAATGATATATCATTTGTTCTTTGACTAAAAAGCATGGCTCAGATTGAATCCACAGTGCACCAGTTAGAGGCTTTGTTCTCTCATTGAAATCGAAGGACCCATTTACTTAGAAAAATTCGCTGCACAACCTTTATGCAATTTTGGCACAGATCCGTAGTGTTGGGCTGAAAATGTGTTGTAGTCCCAGCCCCAAATAAGTAAATAAATGAAGACACATAGAGCCTGTGGATATGGTTTAGCTGAGTGCAAATATTGGAATGATGAATCATTCTTTTGCCCATAGCAGAATTGATTTCATGTTGACAACTGGAATTTATAAAGATCCTCTTTCAACAGAGTAGCAGTGGCCATATTTACTGCATTACTACAGCTGCAACAAACCAGCAGCAAACATAAGAACTGGTAAGAGAGATGCAATCTATTTCCTCTTTAAACATAACCCCAGATTTACTGTGGCACCCCTACCACTTTCATATATTAGGGTATTCAGTGGGTCTTTAGATTGTAGAAGCATATTAGGGTTTCTAATTTTTTTTTTTTAATGTCTGTAGCATTTGATCATGCAAAGAAATCTGTCTGTCATACAAATGAAACCAAATGATGCTGATTAAAAGTAACACACTTTCCAAGGCAATGCTGATTAAATGTGTGATCTTCTCAAAGTACATTGGGGATAAGATGCTTTCCATTTCCAGATACGCCTTTCTCCAACAATGCTTTTTACTTACTGCTCAACAGTTTTTGCTGGTTAAATATTCAGGGCCAGACTCACCATTGAACTATCTCACTGTAACACCAGAAAAGCAAACAGCAAGAAAGGATAGAACAAAGATAGACCTGCAAATCAAGCTTTTGTTAAACTTATTTGCACCAAAATAGAGAGAGACTCATAAGTGTCTCATCTCCCTTAACAGTTACAGTCTGACCACAATCATAAGCTCAGGAAGGATACTTCCAATGACAACCAGAACTACATCAGCACAAGCTATGGAAGGCTGAAAAATACCCACTGCTCCCTTAGTCATCAAATTCTGCTGTATTGCAAGTACCTCAGCAATCATGAGAATGTTAGATGACAAAAAGCAGACCTGCTTTACTCTGTCAACCTTAATATACTTATTTTCTTGTCAAAATTATGTTTCTCTTTCAAACGATTCCACTTGATTTCTATATTTAGAATACAATATTTAAGTAACTCCTATCCTGGGTTTTCAAGTATGCTTGCTACAATCCATTATTCAGAGAGAAGCGACTGTGGTGCCAGCTAACGCAATGAAAAATGCTTTGCAGAAGATCCAAACCTACACAAAATTCTCCTTCTTTTGGTAAGATTCTAGACTTGGTACTCAACCCCATTTTTCCTGAAGTTTCTAAATTTATTTTTTGTGTAATGAGCATAATATTTGACTTTTAGCAGTATTACAAGAAAATACTATTGGGCAAGATTAATGATACTTAATAAAGTCAAACAGATAAATCTTTGGAAATATACCAAAATAATAAAATGGCAAAATATTAGGAAATATGAAAAGCAAGTTAGGTATGAGAACTGTGCCTCAGGAAGACTCTACAGGGAAGGAAGGAAGGAATACTGTTCAAGAAAAGATTGGAAAAGAACTGTTGACTTAATTTGGGTGTGATGTGCCTGTCCCCTTTGAACTGAAGAATGGAAGTGGAGGTACATCTGTGATAGTGGTGAGGGCATGATGGAACACAGAAGGGACTGGAGCTCAGTCATTGTACAAGTGAGAAGTAGGAAATGGGAGCAGAAAGACCACATGAGAAAATTACTTCATTTACATACCAGAGAGCTGTGCATGAATGAATACTAAAATATTAGTTTTGAAATTCTTGCACCCAAAGAGTTATTTATGCATTAAACCTATTCTAGAAGGGACAAAATGTTTAACATTTTTCTAAAAGATTTTTTTTTTTTGTATAAAAGGGAAAGTTTTAAAGTTCTTTATTGTCTTTGCATGCATCTGTCTTTCTGTTGAAGTGACTGAACATAAAGCACAGAATCACAGAATGTTCTGAGTTGGAAGGGACCCACAAGGGTCATCCAGTCCAACTCCTAAGTGAGTGACCCATATGGGGACCAAGAATTAAGTTTGATTTAAAATATATCACAAAAAATAAATTTTTATAAAGGTATTTTAGTCTAAGCATTGGTGCTTGTTAATTAAATAGATATTTCTTATTGAGATGTAGAATTCCCTCTAGCTTTAATACACTGTGGGCATTTCTGTAGCAGAGTATTAGCAACAGTAAATTGCAAGAAGACACAAGCAGGATTGTTTCTGCTCACTGTTATACCAGCATATTGAGAGAAGAAGTGAGTCTAGTAAAGCTTGATACCATTTTATGAGGGTCAGATGGCTGACAGATAAACAGGCATGATGTTCCAGGCAGGCAGTTTCTGACACATTCATGCTGGATGTGCAAGACACAATGGAGGGCAGCAGAGCTGAGCAACCCCTGCTGTCCTCTTCGCACTTGCTGGGGCTCTGAGGGTGTGGTGTTTCTGCGACATGAAGAACAACTTGTATGATTGGAAAGCTTTCCTTTTGTCATTAGTGTGTGTAGAGAGGTCAATATGAGTAAGATGGCAGCAGTATTGTCTGAATGTCAATGCTATTGAGAAGTGGTTCTGAGTGTGTTACTCTGTGCTTGGCAGATGTGAAAGTCTAAACCGAGGTATGTTTGAGGATGATGTCAAGTGAGGGAATCAACTGAAGATAAAGTTTACCCCTTATGTCCTTGTCAGTCCATTGCTATCAGAGCTTGCAACTGATGTCATGGCTGAAATCTGCTCTTGTGTGTAGAGTGACCATACAGGATGAAGCTTTTGCTGCTTGATCTCCCTGGAGAGCTGATATTTGCTTTTGGACCCTATGCAAGAGGTGGTGGGATGCTCTGCAGTGAATACACTTGGGAAGGAATCTCTGTGAGCAGAGCTACTCATGTTCTGGGACATATACTGGCTTTTGATTACTAGAATTAACTTTGCTTCCTGAAGACCTAAATGACTGCACCTGCCTGCCTGTTAAAAGCTTTTCTCTCTTTGTGCAGTTCTGCAGGTGTTATCAGAGCACTTCAGCTTAAACTTGGAACTGACAGGAGAGTGTTGATGTTGGGATGGAGCACACTGAGCTCTGACTTCAGAATTAGAGCTGATTTGAGGATTTTTTGATCACATTGTTGCTGGGAAGTTCAGGTTTTCAAGATCTGGCTCTTTTAACAGGCACTCTGGAAAGCTAGAAAGGAATCAGCTTTATCAAGGGTGCCAGTAAAGTCACTCTAATATTGTAGTCTATCTACTTTTATTATTGTTGAAGAGTAACTAGGCCTGAGATATGAGAGATTGTGATTCTTTTAAGTGGAGAAAAATGAATAGATTTATTCATAGATTATGCAGAACACCTCTAAAAATAGTCTTTCTTCTAAACTGTCTTCTCTTGCTGTTTTGCATCTCATTTAAATAAGCACCTTTCCCTGGAATATAGAAACATCAAAATGAACTGCTTTAAGTTTTCCTGTTCCTATATGTTAAGCTTCGTTAGTTTTAACATGTAATTGTAAAAAATATGTAAGGTTTGGAAAACAGCTTGACAAAACCATGGCTCTAGTCTTGACTGATGACAACTGAGACATGCATATTTTCAGTCTTAGTTAATAGTCTTGAGACTATTTACCTTCTTGTACTGTGCATGAATCATAAGAACTGAAAGAGGTCTGTTATTGTCACCATGCACCAGTTGGCATTCAAACTTATTTTTTACAGAAGTCCTTTACTGCCACCTCTGAGGAATTACTGAAAATAATAGAAAAGTGGGGGGGGGGGGGGGGAGGGGAAGCTACAGCCCTCAGAAAACTACCAGTAAGAGCTGGAACTCATGACAGCAAAAATGGTTTTATAGTGTCTAATATATCAGAAGAATCTATGGGTGCAGCTTTTTATTCTAACACCTCCATCTGGGTTGCAGTTTCATATTGGTGCACTAGGTTAGATTGCTGACATCTAAAGCACCCCCTGGCAAGAGGCTCACTGAAGTTGAAACTTGTATCACAAGTACGTTGTTGTTTCTACATTCCCAGTTGGAAGAACTAAAGGAGAGGAACACATTAAATCATTAGGAGAACATCCTGAAGTCACTTGTGTGTAACAGTGATTGAGTGGTACATAACATGCAAATGCTGGTCAATGATTGGGGAAAATCCACTTTGTTTGATTTAAATCATGTTTGGAAAGGTACATGGAACAATGGGAAGGAGGGGGAACCTCCTTAAACAGTCAAGGTTCACTTTAACCCCAGACCGGTTTTAGGGAAAAAATTCCTCTCTGAATGGCTCCTCATCCAGTGTATGTTCTCAGAGTTTTGGAAGTAATGCCCATCATTTGCTGTGGTGTTATGGCTGTTGCACCAGGGATTTTAGGACAGCCTGCACAAAGCATCCTGGCTTAGGGTGAAAGAAGAGCTCCTGAAAGAGGGATGCTGGGCCTGCTATATATTGCATCCATATTTTTGAACTGTTATCTACCTAGAATTTGGAACACTTTTGAAGGAATTGGAACAGTGCCCTTCCCTAAAAGTCACAAGAATTTTCTTCATTCTTATTTCCTGCTCTGTATATTATTCAGGATTTTAGCAGTGGGTAAGCAAATTCTGGTTAGTGAATTTTAGTAATGACTGCTTCTCCACATGAAACCCTGGTGCACTGAGAGATGCAAGCATGTGGCTCAAACCAGGGAACAAGAAGGTTCCTAAACCCTGGTACAAGTGCATAACCAGTGCTGCTGCTAGGATGGGGAATAAATACTTTTCAGTCTACTTGAGTGAACCAGAGAGTCTTCCAAATCTGATTCTTTTCAATTCCTGATTTGTTTTTAATGTTAGGCTTGGGAAATGTTATTCCAAAGAGAAAACAAGGTTTAATGGATTACAAAGAAATTTTTCTTCTTTTTTTTTAAAGTGAGTCAATATTGTAAGTAAATAACACATACATATTCTTAATCAATGAGCCCATAAATAAGGTTTTCATGTCACACTGGAATAATTGACTCATTACTCGCTCCTGGAAGTCTGAGAATGAATTAGGTTCCAATAACATCAGTTTGCTGTCTCAGCTAAGTTAGCACTCTGAGCCATAAATAACTACATGGTTTAGCATAAATTTATTTATTTTACAATTTATAAAGTGCACTCATCACTGGGATTCTTGGCATGTATACAAAGATAATAACAAAATAAGAACATATTGACTAGTTTCAACTGAGTGAACTTCTTCAACATGTCCTCAATAAAGGTATATAAATCATCACCAACATCTCCAAGCAAAGGCATCAATAAACATATAAGCCTTGGACATCACCCTGAAAGTCAATGAAGTAGGGAGTCTATCAGATCACCAGGGAGCATTTTCCAGAGTTAAAAATTCTCTAGCAAAAAAATTTCTGAGTCAGCCTCAGCATTTAAGCCCGTCAGGTGATTATTTAAATGAGCCATTAGTGTTATTCTGGTGTACTCAGTGACTGTGGTGGTGCTCATGGAGATGGGTTTGCTGCAGCACAAGCCGGACCTGAGGCTGCAGAGCTGTGCAGCCCAACCCACGCCGCGCCCACAGACAGAGGAAAGGCTTGGCAGGAGCTGCTGTGTGGGAGCACGCACTCCACATTGCCTGGTGCTCTGAACTTGAGGGAAGTTCTAGAGGAAATAAAGACAGAATCTTGTCTGGGGTTTGGCTGGAAGAGTGAAGGCAAGAGCTAGCGGACTCTACCTCCAAAAGACTGCAGAAACTTTCGTGGTTGAGTGTGTGTGTGGTTTCTTCCTGAGTACAAATAGAGCTGAGCCAAATTCTGGGTGATTCGCAGTAACTGAAGTTTGGAAGTCTCTTGAGAGTTTATGTAACAATTTCTCACTCAGCCTTCCTCTAAAGGAAAACTTGGAGCTGATTTTTCACTGAAAGAGTTTCTAATGTTGGGAAGAAGGTTCTTGGCAGATGATGACTTCACTTACCCCAAGATCCCGGGCAGAGCTCAGAACAGTGCAATGAAGGAGTGCTGACAGCTGGCAAGTGATTACAGCCCCTTCTCCCATGACCTGAGCCTGAATACCACTAAACCCTACAGGGCATTGGTATCACCATCTCCTCACCAGTTCCATCCTCAGATGATCTGGGATGCAGTTTCTTTGTGCTTTTCACCCTCATCCATCCCACTGTGCTGTTGTGAAGCTCTAGGACCTGTTTTGAGGGGTGCAGTGAGTGCACATGTCCCTGCAGAGCACAGGCCTGGCAGCCCAGCAAGGACTGAGCTGAGCTGCAGCTCCCTCCACTCTGGTCCCCTCCCCTGCTCCACCCTTATCACAGATAAACAGAGGCATCCCAGCGTACCCCAGACAAGTCTGTGATGTCAGAGCAAGAGATTATTGTTAAATTATTAGACACAATTACTATCTAGAGCTGTAGGACATGTTTGCAGAAGATCATTTTTCTGTGACTTTGCAATAACATTCGTGGTGCTTTTATTTACTAATCAAAGCTGAGGATAATACTGAGGCATGGCAGGATTGTGAATCATCAGCATAAAACCCCCCTAGGCTAGTGCCATCCAGCCTTGGCACTAGCCCATCCCTGGCCTCGAGTTGCACACTCCAAGCCTTAGGCTTTCTCTGAGGAGCAAGAGCCGAATAAAGTTTAGGTTGAGAGACTGTTACGTTTGCTTCTTAGGCTACCTGCTGCCAAGGAAGGGGCTAATCCATCTTAATTACAATTACTTTTATTCACAAAGCATGTGGAAAATTCACGGCAGCATAAAAATAGTCCATGAGACAGGGAAAAGATGCAGTCTAAATTTGCCAACCTGTTCACCTGTTAGGATTTCACAGATGCTCCTAAAGGGAAGGAATAATGCATAATTTGTGACATAACCCAGGAATTTAAAACTCTCCAGAGACCAATTATAGAGATTTGGGCACTTAGACTGCTAGCAGCTTTCCAAGCTCCACCTGAGATGCTCCTACTTTCAAAAGTCCTTGTGTGTACATCTTTAATTATTTTCCATAGAATAATTGACACAATTTCTGTGCCTCATTCATGTAATCAATGGCTTCTTCTAATGATAACCTGAAGATTATCGCTGTATTATGCTTGAGAAATATCTGTATCACTCTGAAATTACCTTTTCTCTGTTAAATATACTGATTTGATAACTCTTCAAAGCCCTTTCATAATACTGTTCCCATGCAACCTCTACAAAAATAGCTACTGTTTCTATTGAGGTCAGTTCTGTTTGTGGTCTGTTTGATGGTGCTTTTTGTAACTTAGTACGTAAAGTCCTACTTTGTGTCCAAACTGTGGCAACCAAAATATGGCCAACTGATAACAGGTGATTATACAATTCACTTTCCTAACAGGCAGACTTCTGTAAAAGACAGACATAAGTATTCCTTGGGTAACAACTTGCAACACAGATGACATGCCTGAGCGGGCAAACTATTCACCTCCAAAAAAATTATTTATCCTTAAGTAGGAATCATGATAGGTTAAGGTAGGTAGACACTTAGTATAGAGGACAAGTCCTAAAGATCTTAGCTGTCTCCACAGCTTGGTTTCATCAAATACAAGAGAAAATGTAAATGATTTTTGGCTTTCTTCTGCATTTGAAGAGGTGAGGTTAATAAATGGTTACTTTCATTTCTACCAAAAATTCTCAAGATAGGTCTACTTGCTTGCTCCCAGGATGATGTTTGTGTGTATGGGAGAGAAACATAATTAGGCTTTGAGTTCTGTACAACATAATCCGTGGCAAGTATGAATGACATGAAAGGCAGCAGAAATTGCCTGGGAGGAGGCTGTTTTTGTTTGTTTTGAAAAAAAGAGGTTGAAAAGATTCTTTCTGCAGCTGATGCAATCTGGCTGTGTTTGCTCTGAGCTAGAGACACTTGTGCATCACAGTAAAGGCAATGGAAGGGCTGGGAAGATGAGTGAAGGGGTAAATTCCACTTCCTGCAATACCTGCTTTTGATCTAAGCTTTAATTGGATGTGATTTAGAAAACTGCTGGCATCACATGGGATATTAACAGCCTTATTCTCTATGCTGCCTCTCCCTGAAGGAGCTGTTATATTTCTGTTTGTTTTAAGACTTCTCCTGCCCCTTCCTGTTTCAGTGAAAAAACATTGAAGGGTAGGAGAAAAAAACCCAAACATTAAAGACACCACATTTTCCGTCCCAAGTGACATGATAAGTCCTAGAGGTGTTTATCGCATGCTTGTTTCATGCACAGCTCCCACTGTACTCATCCACACGCCCCTGAATGATTACAATGTGTTATATAATGAGGTCTGTTGTTCCTCCATTTCTTTTCCTTGTTTTACCAAATATTGGGCAGCAAAGGTCTTAGTTCTTTTTTCTTGTTGAGTCACCAGTTAGTCACTCTTGGGTTAGAATGATTTAAATATGTTGCCATCCTTTGCAGATATTAAAACTGGCAATTGCTCTTGACTGAATTGCATAATGCATCAGTGGGAAATATAGTCTGTGGTCAGTACTTCCTCACTGTAAGTTTGGGGATAATACCTCCTTATGTTAGGAAGTTCAAAGAAAGTTCTGGTATATAGGTTTATATTTTTAAATCTGATCTAATCACTACAGAAATATATTTAGTTACTAAATCAACGGGTGTTTCTGGCAGCTCAAATCTTATTACTCCATCTTGTGGAACAAGCTGAAAACGACACAAATGATATTATTCCAACATTTGCCATCCTGTGTATGTTTACTTAATAACCAAAATACAAAGACTTCAGAGATTTTCTGTAGACAATGTTGGTTAATGTCTATTTTATTTCTGAAGGTTTGATTAAAAAAATATTTCTGCATTTGCATAACACAAACGGTATCTGTCTGTATTTAAATTCATACTGAATTGACTTTTTAATAGAAGCTAAATAGGGAAATATGGGGTTTTCCCCACCCTCATTTGAGAAAATAGTGTGAAAGTTTAAATCAAAGAGGTTTGGGCTCTTGTATAAAAGACAACTAGTTAAGTATTGCTCTGAAGCTCTAAAATTAAAACATATTATGTGACTGGTGACATACCATTTCCATTTTCTTTCTGTTGGGGGTTTTGTGGCTTCAATAGACACGGTCTGAGATATTATCTGTTCAATGGGCAGACGTGGTTTTGCTTAACTCATCTCTCTGTAGTTCCCAGCAGAGACCTCTGCTGAAAGCAGGAGAGCAGCTCTGCAGGGCTGGAGCAGGGCTGTGGAGCAAAGCCCCTCGGTGGGCCCAGCTGTCAGTCAGTGATATCACACACAGGTCTAGTGGATATCACAGTAAAGCCACTGCTTACTCTTCTCGTAAAGAAAATAGAGGGAAACAATCATAATGTAGTTAAAAATCTTACTTTTTCTAGTGTTTTAAAGGAAGTGGGATATGATTGATTCATATCATGCCAGAGTCCTAATGCCGCTGCTGTAATTGGTGTGCCAGTGGCTCCAGAGGGGACAGTTCTCTTTTAAAGGCAGAATTATGCAATATATTATGTGACATAGTGCAGTTAAAAGATTCAAAAATCTTTTGGTTTAGTGGTACAATTTTCATCGGGGAAAGAACAAGAGATCACCCGAAACCAGTGTAACATAAGCACAACACTGACATCTGGTGTTTAAATCGCATTTAATCCCGGGCAAGGTGAGGTACAAGTGCTCTTTAGGGCCGTCAGGTGTTTCTGCAGGGGCTGGGATATAGAGGTACCTACAGAGGCAGATTAATGCCTAAGTGGTCTTGGTGGTGGTAGCCTGTTGTCCTCAAGGGCCTGTACCTTTAGTTGCTGGGAAGAAGCTCCTGGCATTCGGAAAATCTGGCCTGCAAAACCTGTGCTTCTTAATAAAGGGAATGAAAAGCTTGTGGTGAGGTCCTCAGACCGATTCTGATGGATATTTGGGGGTAATGAGACCAGGAACAGTTATTTCCAAAAGCAGGGCTTTCAACCAAGTAACTAAAATTTCCAATTGGCTTTAAAATCTAGTTAAAGATATTTATTCAATAAAAGATACAGCTGAGCAGTTTTTTTCTCTATGCCAATTTATCATTTTTGCAGTAATATTTATTTAAGATTTTATAATATCTTCTTTATTAAAGTGACAGGCTGACACATGCAATGACAGTTCCTGTCTGATTCTTGCACCTTAGATAGTATCTACTATGTATTTACTGTATATTTTGAAAGTGACAGGTAGGCATGATCCATGCTCACTTTGTGTGCTCACTTGTGTGCTGTGCCAAAACTACTTCTCTTTTTTGCAACTATGTCTGATTATTGTCTGATTTTTGATTTTGTTTTCCCTGCAACCCCTAAAAGAGAAAGTAAAACTGAGTGGAAAATACAGCAGATAAAGTAGATACCAGTCAGACTTGCTCAGATAGCTTTGGAGAGAATTGTCTGTTCTCTAGATTAATATATTGTCCTGGGGTGACTGTATGATACTGTATTCCCTATCATCTTCCCCATGCCAGACGTGAATCCTGTGCCTTTCTGTGTCTTTAAGTCTTTCCAGTCTTCCTCAATAATCTTTATTTCGTGTGCTTGACGTTTAAACCAACGTCAAACCACGACACATATGCAGTTAGTTCTCAGGTACAGATGAACTATTCATCCTTAACCCTGTCATTTAAAAGGCCCCAAGAGAAGGAGCAGATGCCATTTCCCTGTGACTTGGCTTCCAGGGCTGGTGTGGCTCAGAAAAAGGTACAAGCCTGTTTTTGAAAAGGGCTGTTGCTCCAAGCCTGGACTAAGGTTCAGTAGGGATCTATTTGCTCTGTGATGACAACAGATGAGCAAATACCTGAAAAGCTGCTGTTCATTTGTTGCTTCATCCAAAACTTTATCTTATGATTCGGGCTCACCCCGAAAGGAAAGGAAGTGAAGACCCACTCTCGCCCTCCATGTGAGAAGAGCAGCAATATCATTAAAGAAAGCAAAGCTTCCATGAAAAAACATTTGAAAGTCTTCATGACACACCTTGGAAGCTCAGAATGAAATAATTATTTTTATGTTTCTGAAAATTACTAATGAATATAAAAGTCTGGCAAAAAAAAAAAAAAAAGGAAGCCATACATTCCTCAGAAGGGACTGATGAGGCAGCTGTGGGTATGGCTTATTCTCATATACCCCAGCCTATTTTGCTGAATCTTGATTCATTTTGTGTTGAGTCAGAAATCTATTTCTTCTCTTATACTTAAAATAGCCACTAAGGATATTAAGGTATTAGCTTAACTGCTGTTAATAAAGTTGATTTCATTGTTTTCCCTGATTTTCTGATCATTTGCTTTGGATTTTGTTGGTTTTTACTTTTGCAAGGGAATCCCACCTAAAAACAAATGATAATAATTTCAAAATGCATTTCTGAGAGCAAACCGAGGTGGGAGTGGTGGTTCTTACATGGAGAATAAGGAGTATCATTGTACTTCTGTCTCAAACGAGTTCATATTCAATGTATTTCATAGTCCATATTCCATTCCTTGCAAGATGAGGACTTTCAAAGTTTCTTGGTGCACACTAGTGTGGAAAAAGTCCCCGTTTCTGATCTTGCAGAAACTGTGGGGGGCAGGGGTTGAGGGAAGGTAGAGAGGGAGCAACTACAGGTTTCTTCTACTAAAATAAATCCTAAACGTGTTGTAAAGGACAGAAAAAGACAATACCTTTGCAGAAGATACACAATAAACCTATGCTAATTCAGCACACAAATTTGTCATCTTTAATTTGATTCAAATTCAAATTTTCACCTCTTGTTGCAGGCTGATGAAGAGGGTAGAATCCATGAAATGAGACTGAACAAAATTTTGAGACTCCATATCTCAAACCAAATCAAATGCTTTCTGTAAAACATATTTAATGAGCAACAGGTACAACAGAATTCACACACTAGCACCAAAATATTAAATATGTATTGCAGGAATTACAGAACAATATATTCACAACAAAGGACTCTTTGCAGCACAGTGCTGTGGATGGAAATACATTATCACTTTCTTCACTACAATTTGAAATAAAAGAGCTGAAGTAATGGCTAAAAAGTTCTCAAAATGATACAAGATGTAGCTACTACTTTGGTGTATTGGTACTTCTGTGTGCCTGTGTAGGGCAGAAAGAGGAAAAAAAGAGAAATCATGTAAGAAAGGATGTTTGTGTAAGTACCAGTGTGTATCTCCTCTTTCTAAGTGTAGAAATTCCTCAGACTGTGTCAGCCACTCTATATCTGGAGCCAGGCTAGAAATATTTTATTTTTTAAAATTAATATCTCATCCTATTACTTCATTAAAGTTATAATACTTCTACAAAAAGTCCTTAGGGGAATTAATCCTCTGCATTACTTTCCAAATGCCCTGTCTGCATAATTTGACTCCATCCACTGATTCCATATGGGTGCCAAGATCCCCCGGAGTACTTCCACCCATGTCCAGAGCTTCAGGTCAGCAGGGAGGCTCATGCAGCAGAGCCACTGTTGAGAGTTCCTCCCTTCCAACTCCAGGATTCCACTGAGGTGTCATTATATTTAAGCATCTGAATTCTCCTGGTGCAGCAGGATGCTTTTATCACTTCATATGCAAATGGTACAGAGGAAAGGAAGGGGATCGTTGTTTATTTGCTTTTGGTTTTTATCTCCCAGTATCTTCTCCTTTGGTTGCAATAAAATGTTCTGAGATGCGAGCTGAAAACATTGTGATACATAATTTTAAACACTCAAGAAAAATATTTTTCATCAATTTTTACACTAGGAACATAAAGTGCCATTTGAAGGAATGGATCACAATCTCAGTGTTATACAGATGCATTACAAAAAGCATCGCTCTCTCGTCAATGTGACAAGAAAAGGTAATAACAATAGGATTTGGTTTCTGTATAATTCAAAGGCAACAAGTACGGTCTCTCTTTTCCCATCTGTGTACTCTAGAGTTGAAAATTAGATGTTCGGGGACCAAAAATGTTGTCAAAGGTAATGAGAGCTCTGCAGGCAAGCACAGAGTTTGTGTTACAGGATGAGTCACTAATCTGCATAGGAATGGCAGAAGGAGGGGGCTGAGATACTGACTACTCCTTTCTGAAAAGCAGCTTCCAGACTACTTTCAGTGTCTGAAAAAAGGTATTTTTTGAGTGCACACAAGTTAGCTCCCAAATTCTCCGGGTTGTTTTGTCTGGGATAGATGACAGAGGAGGTTTAATTTCCCCCTGCCCCTTCTAGGAAAAAATTGAAGAAGGGATGTAAAAACACATGAACACAAGAGGGACACGTGGAAGAACTTTTGAGCTTAGGGAAAATGAATATTTGTTCATTTTAAATGAATCCATTTTCTCAGCATTTGTATCCTGTAAATAGTCTAGAAAAATAAATTATTGTCAGAAAATTTTGGGTGAGCCTTAAGTGAGCCTTAAGCAACTACTAAAACATGCCTATGGAAAGGTAAACTTCAAATTTACAATATTATCTATGCTAGAAATATAACTCTAGGATTTATGTTCATCCAACTGGAAAAACAGTATGCTTAATCTAAACAGCTCAGATATTGAGCATTCATAATTCACAGGCCAAGATAAAATAAAAAGTGCCTCTTTCACAAATGTTGCTCACCAGATCTGTTGCATCCTGCAATTTGGCAGGGGAACAGAGGGATCATGGGGCACTAAGATGCATATGGCAGCTTTGTATATATATGTATTTATACTTTAGATGCAATACAGAATACACATATGCATATTGCAATGCATTTATGTTGCACATGGTTATATTCAACAGTAAAAGACCTGTAATATCTCATAATATTGGTAATAACTGGAAGACTTATGTTAATATTGTCCAACTATATTTAATGGATTTTATATATATATATCTTTGAGCCTGGGGATTGAAAAGAACTAACGAAGCAGCTGAATTGATTCTTCTCATGTGTGGTGTGAGAGATCTCCCTTGATACCAGCCCTGCTCCTCTCTTTAAGGTGAAAGGCCTATTTCACATTCAAACACTTCTCAGCTTACTATTTATATGCCTTTCTCTTATTTTTCACCCTAGCAGTACTCTGAGCAGTAGTTCATTCATTTTAATTTAATCCTGTTCTGTTCCTTGCATCCCTCTGTTTGTCACTTATTCAAGCTCTATTTTGTGCTGCTTGTGCTCTGGCAACTGTTACAGTCATCCTGCAGAGATGGAACTGGTGCATAGCTCTGTCTATGGCCCTACCCACTGGTTTAAATCACCTCCATAGGTCTTCCAGCTACCATAGGTACCAACACTATGAAGACCTCTGGCAGCAGCCATTGCAGGATTTTTGTTGGTGCTCACAGCAGAAAAATGGGAAGCCATAAGAAATGACAGTATCAAGGATGTAAAAATTAGGTGGTCAAATTTGAATCTTTAATCTTCTGTGATGAAATGGAAAACTTTTCTATTTTTTATGTCTTTTTCAGAATTCATATACAACTGCAGAAGCACTGTTCACAACTATTTTTTGCATTTATACTACTAAACTATCCTTCAACTTGTTTCTTCATTAATCTGCCTCCCCCATTGTTCTGCATTTTTAATGTAGAAATGCTAAATTATTTTCCACATTATGTAAGTTATTTCCAGCTGCAGTTGCTTTATTCTTGTCTGTTGAATTTTTTGTTTCTCTGTAGTTTACCTCAACTTAGTGACTATTACATGTTAATCTACTTCAATGTTTTAATTATTAATAGTACACAATGAAGTCTTTTTTTGCTTAAGTACATGAGGTACCTTTGTATAAAGTAGAAGATCAATAAAAAAAGAATCTGCAGACTATTTTCAGCTTATATTTCACAAATAAAACATTGATGCTCCCTTTTAAGTTGTCCATCACTCATCCAGCAGGTTTCGCAGACAGTAACAGTTCGTTAGTAATTTCAGGAGAGGAAGATGTATGATGTTGTAAATATTTAAAATCAAATTTGAAAAAAAGGACAGAGATGAATGTGATCAGAGTAACACAATGCTGAAGGCAGCATTTTCAAAGCAGCTTGGTAGGTATTGTTTTCCCTTGTAGGTGGCAGTATTGAAAAGCAAGTTAAACTGGGGCTAGAGCAGGGAACCAGAACACCCTGCCTGCAACTCACACAAAGTTGGAATATGAAGAACAGGATAACCACTGCCAGATCCAGACAGGGTGAATTCAACTGGGGTAGAGATTATAACTTATTAATTTTAGCAGAGGGTGGATTTTCTTAATTTAAAAAAAATGCTGAAAAAATTTAACATCACCTCAAATGTGGCCATGTGCTCACAGTAATATTGCAGGAACTGGCTGATTTACAGTGGGTAAGATTTGTCAACATAATTTTTGCTAGCAAATCATGAACCTGAATGAGTATTTACAAAAACCCCTACAATTTCTACTGTTTTATTTAGTATCCTTGACTATATATTTCTATGATACATAGCACAGAAGGTCTCATTTGCAATTAGCTTTTTAGAGTTTTATTCTCTGCCCTGCTCTAATTGCAAAGAACCTGCCCCGTGTCCAGTCAGGGCTGTTACTCTGCTCATTGCTGAACTCCAGGAAAGTCTCTGAGGAACTCAGTGCTTTTTCCCACAAACAATTGAGGATAGGGCTTTGGACTTGTTTTTCTCTGGGCATGGCAGTCTTGGGTGGTGAGCACCAACATCAAAGTGTAAATAGCAAATTTATGTCTTTTAGTTCCCAAGTTACTTTGAAGTGCTTCCTGGCATTCAGCTGGTGCCCCTTCATTTATTGCCAGGAAATGCCATACCTGAAGGTCTTTGATGCTTTTATAAGTTGATGGTAAATTAACAAATGAAAAAGCACAAACTTTTAGACAATATATCAACTCAGCCTAAAGAAGGAAGACTGAAGGGAAACCTCGTTGCCGTCTACAATCTCCTCATGGGGATAAGAGGAGGGGCAGACCCTGATCTCTTCTCTCTGGTGACAGTGACAGGACTGAATAAATGGCCTGAAGTTGTGTCAGGGGAGGTTTAGGTTGGATATCAGGAAAAGGTTCTTCCCCCAGAGGGTTGTTGGGCACTGAAACAGGCTCCCCAGGGCAGTGGTCACGGCAGCAGCCTGACAGAGTTCAAGAAGTGTTTGTACAATGCTCTTGGGCACAGAGTGTGACTCTTGGGGGTGCTCCTATGTAGGGCCGTGAGTTGTACTCAACAATCCTTGTGGGTCCCTTTCCAGCTCAGCATATTCTGTGATTCTGTGAACTCAGGAAGTGTTTTTAGTCTATTAATTTAAAAACAGATTGTAGGATACTGTTGCATCTGTAGTGTCTTCACTCACTTTGCAGTAACATACTGCAAAAATTGGCATGGCAGTAGCTTTAATGTTTTTATTATACACTGCGCTGAACTAGCATTGGAAATACAAACAATTAGGTGACACTGAAATAAAAATAATTTGAACAATCAAGTTACAGAGTTTTGCTGTTGGTACTTGCATCAGTGACTAGCAATGGCAGTTATAAGGGTCATACAAGCCTTGCTTTTTGATTTGTTTCTGTGCTGTAGGGCTAGGACCGTGAGGCAGCTCACATTGGGAGGGCCCTCGGGAAGTTTCGAGCCCAACCTCTGGCTCAGAGTAGTCAGTTCTGGGCTTGGCCCTGACTCCTCAGGGCTGAGTCCAGCTGGGCTTATGAAGCCCCAGAGGTGGGCACTGCCCAGGCTCTTGGTGCTGTCCCAGCCCTGGCTGCCCTATGCCCACCCTGCTGCCCCTCGAGTCCCAGGCCTCTTCAGCAGAGCTGCTCCTCAGCTGGGCAGCTCCCAGCCCAAATTGCTTTTTAATAGCTATTTTTTTCTGGAATTTAGAATGCCAGAATTGTTTAGATGCTAAATAGATATTTTCCAAGTACCAGTTTGAATAGATTTATGTTTGATTTTTTATTCCTATAAAGTAAAATTCCAATGGTAAATTTTAAAATCTAGGCTTCGTGTTAGTTGGAATACAACATAATCAAAATATTTTTAGACTGACCCATCCTTTACTGTTGCATTTTAAAAATAAGAAATCCAAATAAGGTGTGTTCATCACTACTCTTTTGCTTTATTATTTGTCATATATTTTTAATACATAAGTGACATCTGATGTATTACTTAATCAAGAGAAAAAGAATTATACCTTGTACATAATCAGTTATTTTTGCCATATCAAAAAAATTAGACTAACAGATGAGGAAAATAAATAAGATGAACTTTAAAAATGAAAATGCTTAGCCTTTGGAATTTTAGTTGACAGCTTTTGAAAATTAAATTATAAGTCAAGTACTGATAGGTTTGATATCTTCTTTGCAGCTTTGCAGATGATGTATTGCAGCTTTAATGGAATATCATTTATCATCTGATAATAACAAATGTAGTATTTCTGAGCTTGTCATCTCTTCTGTGATGACAAATAGTCCAACTTGTAGCAGTGATAATGGGATTTTATAATGATCTCTCCAAACCGACACTGCTCTGGCACAAGCTATTTTACTCTAAATCTCAAAATACCTATTTAAAGATAGATTAGAATAGTCAAGTTCTTCAGACCTGCTTGTGTGTATAAGATTCTGTGCTACAAAAGTTGCATTTACCTCGTTGATTTTAAAGTTTGGACCATTGCATTTTGGTTGTTTTTATAGTAAAAGTTGTCTAGACTTACTAAGCAGTATGTTTGTCACAATTTTCTTTGTAACAAGGCTCATATGTAGTAGTCCAGCAGGAGACATTTATACCAAAGTAACTTGCTTCAAACCAATGTCTGAGAAGGAATAGCAGCTCAATGTTATTGTATGAAGAAGTGGCCAGCTACCTACTGAAATTCTATCAAATTACTTTTATTCACATAATTTAATGCCTTTAAAGGAAGGTCTTTTTTACTTGGTTGTATTGTTTTTATTTTAAACCATAAGCCATTTTCATTAATGAAGTTGACTTCTGTAATACAGCTGCCTTGGTGCGTCTGTCCAAACCATTTGATTCTTTGAAAGCAGCCTTGTCTTTTCAGGGACTAATAGACAGAGTTTTAATTTACTTGAGTTTGGCAGTTAAACTATTTTTCAAGAGAATGACTGAAAATGCAGAAATGGTGAAGAAAAGTGGGTTTTGTTATATAAAGATTCATTTAAAAAATAACTAGAATATCTACTTCTTGTATTCAAGAATCTATGCAGATACTGAAGTAAAGTACGCTAATATTCAGATATCAAATACAACCTTGATGCAAGTAATTTTAGCAGAATTTCTTCATGTTGTCCTGATGTCTTGCCATTAAATACTTAAATAGGGCAATTTAAAACATGTGATCAGAAATAGATTTTTCTAATGACTCTTCCAATCTGAAGATAGCAAAATCTCAAGCTGAATTTGTCAGGCTCACTTTTGTGCATTCTTGTCTTTCATGAACATTTATTCATACTAAGCTATTTCAGAGACATACATGAAAAGTTTAGGGGTAGATATGAACTTTATCAAAAAATGAAATGTTGTCTTCCTCTTGTGAGGAAGTATACTTACAGCTTTTTACCGGCTAGGCTTGTAGTTCAATGCCTTAGAAAGCCTCGGGCAGCCTAGAGAGGTAGCACGGGCAATCCAGCATTTCAGTAGCTCTAAAAGCGGCAAAATGGTAGCTCCAAATCTAAAACCACCAGCAGAAGCAAAGAGGGAGAAATATAGCTTTTGGTTTGCCTAATTTCCGCAATCAGAAGCTTTCAAACAGAGACAGAAACAGACAGGTGTTCGTAGAAAGAGTTGCAAAGCCAAAGAGGGCGGGCCCCCCTTGGTCCTTTCTTTTATTCGGAGAAGGGGAAAGGGGAGGGCTGCGGGCGGACCCGGGGTGACCGGCCAATCAGACACTGCTACAGACTTTGAGTTACATTTGGCTTGGAACAAAGGGGTTTAGAGCGCATGGCAGAGGCAAGTGTCTTGGCGAGGGGGAAGGGAAGCTCAGAACAGGCAGCAACACCAGTGTAGTTCATTGAAATAAGGGAGCTGCTTCCAAGATTGCTGTAATCCTCTGGCTTTATCATGTGCTGCTCTGCTGCCACTTCTGCTGCTTTTTGTGCGAAGGTGTCCCATTAGATAGGACCCCAAAACCTCTGTTCTGGGAGCAGGAGAGACCTGTTGGAGAGCTCTGCTGGGTCCTGCCCGGAGCCTTGCCCCAGCAGTTGGCTGCCCCAACCCCAGCTGCCTGGGCCAAGCAGGAACCTTACCCACAGGTTTGCCTGAGAGGGCCTGACTGATAAATTCCATGATGGCACTATGTGGACAGGTGAAAAATTACTTTGTAGACCTTGAGAGCATCCCAGGCACTCTGTGCATCCCCATGGCTGTCTGGAGCCCTGTGGAGGATTCACAGTTCAGGACTTTTCTCTGTGGCAGCCACTGTAATATTAATGGTGTAACATCATCTGAGCAGAACAATGCCTAGTGTGCAGCAGTTTGGGCTTTGTGCCCACACACTGCTCACAACTGTGAAGCAATACATGTTTTATGCAAGTTGAATTCAAGACCTAAGCTAACCTACAACCACAGCAAAGCATATCCATTTTGTGCTGTATAATCTGCACTGTTTTCCTGTCAGTGTTTCCAGATGACATTAAACCTTAAATAAAATTAATCCCAGGTACTCCTCCTTATTATTGCTTTTGTTTTTGAACAGTTGTAGAAGTTTCCAAAGGGATTATATGTAATCAAGGATTTGTAGAAAACAGTCTACTGAAATATGAACTTTTTAAATTCTCCAGTTACAGTCAGAATCAAGACGTTTAAGCATCTTTAGCCTAGTGACTTCTTTCAAGTCTCTTATGCCCTGTCCTTGTGAAAATCATGACCAAGTAATTCTATGCCTATACAATATTCTGTGTCCAGTTGAACACAACTCATGTTCATAAACTTCATCTGTGTTTTAATGTAAACTAAAAAAAATCAAATTATAAACCCATCTATATAATGAAATATGTATCTGCTGCTGAAAAATTCATGGAGAGAAAAAAGTGTCACTTCAAAATACATTTTGTATATTTTACCCAGACTCCATAAAGGCAAGGTAAGAGCATGCTTTGAAATGAGGTGGAGAAGTAAGCAAAAAAATACCCTTTCCACTCTTTCCTTCAAGTATACCCAAAATTAGCACACTGTATTTTCCCTTTAGCATCTAAGCAGAGACATAAAATCTGAAGACTGGGGGAACTGACTTGAAAGATGAAAAAGCAGGAAGTGTAGAGCCTGCCTAAGCAGTGATAGAGAGGGTGTGATAACCATCTACAAGGGTATGAGAAGTGTTAACACCAAGGCAGGAGAGGAATTGCTGGGTAAGTGAGGGTGCAGCTAGAAGTTACAGGAAGATATTTGAAAAGGTAAAGTATTGGTTGATTATCAGCAAGAAGCTTCTGACAGTGTTATACATCAGTTGTGGGAAAGTGTCTGAAGTGATCTCCCTTGGGATACAGTTAGCCAGAGTGGACATTCCACAAGATGATTTAAGAGTAATCCTGCACTTGTGGTCAGGCACTGGGCCAAAAACTGATAAAGGCTTTTTGACACTTTCAAATTCTCTCTGACTCTTTGTTTCTAAGTGTAATTCCTGCTGGTAAAAGAAAATCACAAGATTTTATATCTACAGAAGCAGTTCTGTTATCTAGGAACAGATCTATCGACCGCAGTCCTGCAGTTGAGGAGTAGTGCCAAGACTTTCCTACCACGGTATAGCCTGAAACAAATGACTGATGTCCAGTGCTAATCATTCGCTTTCTGTCAGTTCAATTGCACATTCCTCTTTTAATGTGATCTAACCCCTGCAGCAACTGAGATAGTGTACATCACTGCTGCAGTCAGCCTTCCATTCATCACCGGGAGAAAAAGGCACCACTTCCTGCTCTGCTCCCTGCCTCTCTGCTCCAGTGTCATGGATCCTTCAGCCAACCCAAAAGGCCAGGGTAGAAATTAATGGAAACAATTTAAAGTTTGGGGAACAAACTTCAGATGTGTAAACATCTAATCTGAATTTTGTGGAAACAAGCATATAGGACTAAAAACAAAAGAAAGTGAGCAGACAAAAGCAACACCAAAAATGGGTAAAAGAGCACACGGTGATAACATGCTAAACATGTGCAGTCACTACCACATCCCTATTTAGCAGAATATTTTCTGAAAATATTTGACAAAATCTATTGACCTTAAAATCTGAATACTGAGTCCTGCTCTGAAGTAAATCCACATCAGTATGGCAGGAAAATTGAGCTGAAATCTTACTTATTTCTGCATACTTTTCTAGGAAAATCAGAAAATCATAGGTAGGAGGTAGTTGTTCATAAAAGAGTGGTTCCCTAGACAGTTCCCTAGAAAATCTCTTGTATGTTCTATGTTTGTTTTATTCCATCTTGCCTTCAGTTGCTACTGCTAAAATCTCCACAGTGGATAATTTTGAAATCTGCAAGCTATATTTTCTTATAATAGTATGTTCATAATAACTGTGTGAATATAAAAAAGATTGAAATTATTGAAGTTACAAGGTTGCATGTGATTTAAGAGCAATAATGGTTTTATCCTTTGAGGGTAAATATTGCATCAATTTAATATTCATGAGCAAAAAATCATCATGTTCCAGTGGTAGATTTGGTTTTTTTCCTGCTGAAGTCAGCTCCTCTGAATGTAGGCTCTGACCAATGCAGTCTCAGCTTCTCTTCTGTAACTTTGTGAGATCTCTTCTAGAGCTTAACTGTCTGTTAAGAAATTATTGGATAACTTAATAAAAATTAAATGGCAGATTTGTGTATGTGACAGGCTCTATGAAGGATTATGTCTTAAACTGCAATTTTCAATTTGACACACTCTATTAAACACAAAATTGGGTGTCATATGTAATGCTCGTATGGTTACATTTTACTATTAAAGTTATCTTTGTGAGAGAAAATTAATTTTTTTTTAGATTGAAATGTATACAAATTAAATACCAGCTGGCTTGATTAAAATAAGGATGTGTGTTAGTCTTTCCTTACCTTTATAAAAGAGGTGATTTTCTATGCAAACAGATGCTTAGAACTGGTGGATAATGACAGGAAATTTATAAATTGTAATATGATTTAAACCACTACTCTGTTAATGCCTGTTTTATCAGGTTTTTGATATAAAAATTTTAATATAGTTTAGCTTATGAGTTGGTTGTAAATACGTCTTTCCTTTTTCTACCAGATAGGGATTTCTAGTCAAGTTGCTTCTCCACAAAACAATATTTATGTAGAGGGCAAGTAGAACAATTTATAATATCAGTTAGTCCAACAAGGAAACAAATTATAGGACATGATTGATTAAGCAATTTAAGAATCAAATATGCAAAAGGTGTTTGTCTGCTGACAGTTCACGAGTTGTCCATAGATAGGAAATAGTTTTCACTGTAACTGGGACAAGTCTGGTGAGAGAATAATGCACTAAAACTGTTGAAGAAAATGATGAGTAGGTAATTATTGCTAATTATCCAGATGTGTTGTTACAAACTGTTTCTCTGTGTTATCAGGGGAGCTGGAGAGTGGCTGTGTCCATCCTGGCTCACCCTGGGCATCTTCCAAGTTAAATACACCTCTTTCTCCACAGACACCATGGAAAGGCTTCTGTACTTAGGGGGCTGGAGGGCTGCTGAACAGGTGTTGGGTACCTGGGGCTGCAGCCTGAGCTCAGAAACTGTGTAACAGTTTGCCTTTAGCAGGCAGAGGATGTGCACTAAGGCTGTTAGACTGTCTGCACCTACACCCATAACCCAACTTGCAGGATGAGGAACGTGGTTTGTGACATTTGGTTCGGGTTTTTTGTTTGGTTGGTTGATTTTTTTAAGCATCTTGCTATCTAGTATGAAATCAAAAATTATTCCCAGTGCAGGATCTGTGCAGCTGGTTTTCTGTTCCAGGTCTGGATGAGAGACATGTAGGTCTGGGGCTGAGGAGGCAGAACGTGCATCAGCTCTTTCTGTACTTGCAGGTGCTGCTTTGCCTGGGTTTGCACTTCCTATTCTAGTAAACATTCCAATACGCTTGAAAAAGAGAGTGGTATGGCACATTTCCACACACTTGGGTGTTCAAGTCCAGGTTTATGTCCCAAAAGCTGCTTTTCCCTGTTGTCCTCTCTGAGTTAATTGCTGAATGGGGTTTCAGTTGTTTTGTGGGAGTGAGGTGGGTGGAAGAGTGATCTGTGTAATTTCTGATGCTTCCTAACTGCCCTTCAGAATTCTTCTGGGAATTTGCCTTGTTCATGTGTTGATTTCTTTGTATATTTGTGGACTTTGTGTCTTTAGTCAACAGAAAAAGAAAAGAGCTATAATTTTCTGAATTAACAGGAGGTAATGTAATCAGGCAACAAAATGATTCTTGCAGTGTTGCTTTTTGTGGTGGTATATTTGTTATTTGGGTCTTGGTTTTGCTTGAAAAAGGCAATTTAAAAGAAACTGTGCAGAAGAGAAAGGCAAATTAAAGGAATCCTTTTGTGAGGCAAAAGGGGAAACTTTATCACTCCTCATTAGGACAGTAATGACTGGAGAATGAACTATGGATTCCTTTCACCTCTTCATACACACACTGTACTCTAAAAAGCCATAATGTAGACTCTATATTAAATACAGCTACATCTCTGATTTATATGCACGTACACAGGTTTCAGAGGTCCAGCCTGTGTATGTTGAAGAGCAGAACTTTCCAGACAGATGATGCTGATGCTACATCAAGCATACAATATTTTTATTATTTGCATGAATCATGCCTATGACTCTTGGGAATCTGCAGGCACTATATTCTTGCAGATCTGTGCATTCAAAGGATTCATAAAGTACATTTGAGCAAACAAGCTACCTACTGTTCTTGTTCATCATGTCCCTTATCTTAATAAATAATGAAGGTGCCATGGGCTGACAATGAAATATTTTGAAAATAGTTTTAATGTATAGCTGGCAGAGGACCTGTTGGGCATTGATAAATTACACAAATGGAGAGGATGAGAAATCTGTAAAATATTAATGGTCTGCTTCTGCAGCCAGTAAAGGAGAATATACCTGTGCCTTACATAAGGTGTTATGCTGCCTGTGTAAGGCTAAAGGCGCTGCTTGCTACTGCAGGGTTCATGTTTTGGGAACAGGGCTCATTGCCTTGGTGCTGCTGGTGAAGAGAACAACCCAAAAGGGCTGTGAAACACAGTGCCTGAAGATCTAACTGCAGTTGCTGTAGCATGGGGTTATACTAGTTTGAAAGCAAACCAGTAAGAGATCCCAAGTCAGAATTACAATTTAATAGGAAAATGAAGATAAAGGCAATAATACAGAAACACTGGCTTAAACTGACAGAGTCAGGATACAGCCTGACACCCTGTTGGTTAGGGAGGTGGTAGCAGTATGACTAAGTGGTGGCTGCTGTCCTCCTGAAGAGATAGATGTGGTTCTGTTGAAGCAGTGATCCTGTAGAAGGGTCTGGTCCTGCTCTGAAGGTCCAGTGGTGGTTAGGTAGCTCTTTTCCTCTGGGAACCCAGTAGGTAAGGGCTGAGTGTGGGATTCCAAACCTCAGATTATATCCAGGTAGGAATGCTCTGTTCCTCCCCCTGGGCGGAGCATCTCACAATGGGATGATGTAATTTTATGAGTCATGCAGTGAGACTTGATGGCCCAATAGCAGAAGATATCACCGGGGGGAGTTATCAGGGATGTGTCATGGAAAAGATAAAGAACACTGCCCCAACTGATTTTAACAGCTTATGAAGATGATGGTAGAGTACATACTTTTGGTTACATCTTACATTTCAACCTAAGACAAGGGTCCAGGAGATAGAGTTGTCCTCATGGTGAAGAGCTGTAGAAGTGTCTCTTTGCTTGAGAGAAGTGAATTTAAAAGGAACCCCCTGTTATGCCCTGAATGCTCAGCTTGCTCTTTGCTGATGGATTTTGGATTGCACTGCCTGGAGGGGCTTTGTATGGGGGAATTTAGGAAGTATGGGGAGATCTGAGGGAACGCTGTCCTCTGAGGAAACAGGGCCCTGTCATGGTGATACTATGAACTGGGAGGAAGGATGGGATCACAGCCCTTCCTCCTCATCTCCTGAGACCAGGAACTTGGTGATTGTCCTTTGCCATAATAATCAGCATATTCTTATGGGTGAAAAATTCTTCCACACTCTTGTCTTCATTGCAGCAATAGCTTAATTCTGCAATTGTACCCTAGGAGATACTTTCTATAAAACTGTTGTCCAGTGTTACTGTAAACCATTAGACATCCAGTTACATACTGCCAGGAAGCTCTTTTACTCTGTGATTTGACAATGCTATCCCTCTCTTAGAAACAGTGGTTTTGAGAGGTGTTTTGATCTGGTTATTTTTTTATGCCTCAAATGTAACTGTCTGCAGCAAAGTGCAATTTAATTCAGAAAATCAGGATTTCTGTGATGCACAAAAAAAAAATCTTGGAGATTTGAAAATTATTGAGTAGAACATGTTTTGGCTGGGAAATGAGTAATGAAGCAATGAAATAAAATGGGAGTAGCAGCATGACTTCAGCTCACTTGTGATAATGATTTGAATTTATTTCTGGACAATTATGAAGCAAAATTAAAGCTACAAATGTTAGTCTCAGTGAGAAGGATAAGCACAGATATAAGTAAGAGAAGTACAAGTTGATAAAGGGTTTAATTTTTGTGATAACTATACCACAAAACTCAAAATATTGCCTTAGCTAGGCTATGTATGCCAAGGAGAGGTTTTGACTGGTGCTTGAGCCAGCCTGAGCCCCAGCTGCTGGCAGGCTGTGCCCCTCCGAGCCCTCCTGCCCCCCAAGAGCCACCCGTCACACGGCGTCTGCCCTGAGTGACAAGATAACAAGTGTCACTTGTCTGTCCATTACATGCACTTCAGAGAGCTAAGCCCTTTTAAAAATTTTAGTGGTTTGGGTTACACCACCATGTACCTTTTCCCTTCAGAGGACAGTGTTACATTTAGCCATAAACTGGGAGTAACTGAGAGTTGAAGTATGATTTTTTTTTTTTCCAGGCATGTTTTCTATGTCCCAAATTTTGTTCAAATTGCTTACTAACATATGAAATGAACATATTCTTTATTAAAATTGGTTAAAAATAAAAGCTCTTTAATTATCTTAGCTCTGAAGCTCATCTAATAGCTTTAGCCACTTTGAACTAGCCTCATTACGCAGCCTGAATTTAATTTTAATAAGAAACACACAGATGTGCAATCCATAACACAATCTAATAGTCTGTATGTGAGTATGCCCTGTGTTATCTCTGATATTGAATTATTTCACTATGGAGCATAATTATCTGCGCAGGAAAATTCTTATTTAATTTCACTGAAAATTATGTAAAGATTTTCCGTACATCATGCACTAACCTTGCAGCTGGATTAACGTGATGGACTATCAAGTCTTCTTTAGGGACATAATGCACTGTTGGGTCAATAGTCCATGAACAAAGAAGGATTTACACAATAATCTATAACGGCTCTTTAGGAGCTGTTATGGTCTATCAGGATAAAAATCTGGTAGATAATACATATAAAGTGCGTACTTGCTTGAGGAAAGCAAGCATTTGACTACTTAAATTCTAGGCCTTTAAAGGTCAAATTAGATTCTTTTAACATTTTGAATGCAAGTTTATTTGAGAGAAGATTTAAGTCTACTTGCTTAATTGTGTGCTATGTGACAAAAATGCAATTCATTAAAATACACAACAGGTTTATGAAAAAGAATTAAGAATACCTTTTAAAGTTCTTAGTGTTTCCTTTGTAAAGTAATTTGCAATGATTAATGTCTGCCATCCTCTCTGCCTTGGTGGCCAGTGAATTTCAGAAAGGGAACACAGGGACCCAGCAGCCCTGAAGGGTATGGGAGGTCCTGGGGTGCAGCATCTTGGCAGGGCTTTGGTGTTCCAGCATGCCTCTGGCTACAGTGCCACTGCTTTCCTCTGACACTGGCCTGGGTGCAGGTGCTCCTACAGAGCAGTTTATATCCTCAGGAGATAGGGAGAGCAGCCAGAAAAATACTTGTTTCAACTTTTCTCAGTAAAATTATATTCTCTATATTACATGTTAAAAAAGAATTCTATTCCTTTTCAGATTTGTCCTTCCAAGCTGGCACAGTGTAGGATGACACCTCAGCTGTTGTATTTCAGTCACAGCAAAAGAGAAGGGAAGATTTTATTTGCTTTGAGTATTTTTCTATGAATAGAATAGCAATTCCTTATTGCTCTTGTGTATAATGTTCAGTGACTCAATGCATACGCTAGGAATTTAATTTGAAACATCAGAGCTCCCTACCAAGAGGCGTGTCCCAGGCTGTGCTGCAGCAGAGGGCAGCAGAGCCGCAGGATCCGCCGCACCGGCACCGGTGTTGACATGGCACTGGGCAACTGGGGCATTTCTGATATTGTCCTGACACATAAACACCTGGATCCAGCTTTTCAAAGGTTATTTGCTCACTAAAAGAGGAATTAGCAAAATGAACTTACATGCCAAAAGTAATTTTGAATATTCTGAAAAGGCTATAGTCCTGTGGAGAGATTGATTTTAGAAAAAGCCTCCGCTGTCGTCAGGGTGGGAATGGAAATTAAAACATGTTCAGAATAACTGGGCCAAAGTGACTCCTGGGAAAGTGCAGACAACAGAATTTAAAATTATGTGATTATGTGAAATTCCAGCTCTTTTTGCTAGCATCAGGCCACACTACCTCAGTTACAACCCTCCCTTTTTTTATATTTAATATTTTTTTACAGCATAATACCTAACATACTGATGTTAATAGGAAGAGTAACTGTGGTTCATATTATACTGTTGTATTTGTCATTGTGCAATTTACTTTTAAGTCATTATTCTACCTGGTATGTAAAAAGTCAGCAAATTATCAGAGTTTATTCCATTGACTTTCTCACACCTTGAGAAATAGCCCATTTGTATTATCACAGTTTGATATATTTCCCATTTACTGAGCTTCTTTGGCAAGCTGGCATTTTAATTTAATTATACTTTTTTTGCTAATGGTCTTTATTTTTCAGTGTCTCTGTGGTAAAATGCCTTTAAGGTCTGGGATTTTTTTGTTTTCTTTCTTTACTTCCTTTTGGCATGCTCTAGTGTAAATTTATAAACTGACAAAATTCAGTGTAAAATTCCAAGAGGTGAAATTAAGGAATGTTAAGAAATCCTGCATTGAAATGATTAAGCATTTCTTCACTTTGAGAATGTGATTTCTGAATATATTTAGTAACATACACCCCTAATTAGACCTGCAATGCAAAGAGAGCACAGCATGTATAACACAGGCATTCAGGAGTTTTCATGCAGTTTAACCTACGTTGTCTAAAAATCTTGTTACGGAGTTCAGTCTCAGACCACTGAACTCAATAAGAGCTTTGCTGCATTTTTCCTTTGTGGATAGATCCTTAATCCTTAATATATATCCTTAATTAAAGCTACTGTTAAGAATTAAATGCATATATTTATAATAATGCTTTCCATATGTGTTTGGTATTGATGTAAAATTCCATTTCAATATGTAAGCTCACTGGTTTTCACTCTGTAGTCCTTTTTGTAACTTCTTTTAGCCCCTTGTCTTTAGAAAGGTGGTACAAACACACTCTGCTAATCCTTTTAGCATCCTCATGTTTGCACCATCACCTTCCTAACAGCCTGCAGGAACTGCTGGATCTCTTTTCCTGGAACATTAACAGAAGTTTGTGGTGTGATCCCAAACTGTTTGCTTTGGCACCTCTTAGGAGCCAGAGAGAAGAGGGTAGGAATTTTTCGGTGGCGGGGACATTGCATACTGGGGTGTGAATTAGGAGATCAAAACACAGCTAAACAAATGGGACCCATGCTGTAGGGATGATGGAAAACCAGGAATGGACATGGCACACCTAACCTCCCTCAATTACAGCTTGACTGAAGCACTAAAAACATTCCAGAGAGGGGAAAGCTGTGGTATGGAGAAAATGTGCTGAAAACCTGTGACTTTTTTGAATTAGCACCTTATGGAAATGAAAGTTAGTGACACCAGGCCTAACTCTCTCTTCTGCACACCTGATAAATCAGTATGACTGGGATTTAGGTTCCAGCTTTGATATGAAAAGACAAACTAAGAATTCATACTGTCAGTCCTGAAGCAAAGCTCTCCAATTTCAGAGTGGCTGCTTTGCAGGAGTGAATTTGCTGCACACTTTAGTAACAATTGTCCAAACTGGAGTGCAAGTTTAGAGAAAATTGGCTATCTTCTTCTCTGCTGAATTCCCACTGTAATCTTCCTGGTTTTCCTTCTGCCATTATGTCTCTGTCCTCAACACTTGTGCTTTTTGCTTTGTGCTTTACTCTTCGAAATGGTGACCTTTTCTTTCTCTGGCCTGTGTTCACTTATGCTGCTGTGCCTTCTTCTGGAGAGTTATTACAACCACATCTACAACCACAGTATCATTTACTGAGATGTGTAGATAAAACCAAGCCTCTTAACTATATACTTGAGGATTCTGTTAGTGCTGAGTTTCTGCTTGTAAGG
The DNA here is from genome assembly GCF_009650955.1 of Corvus moneduloides. Classification (NCBI taxonomy): domain Eukaryota; kingdom Metazoa; phylum Chordata; class Aves; order Passeriformes; family Corvidae; genus Corvus; species Corvus moneduloides. The sequence continues at coordinate 11,723,363 of NC_045487.1, forward strand.
ATTGGGGGATTTTTTTTCCCCAAACTTTGGGTCTCCTTACCTAAATTCAGCTTTGGCACGGGTTGATTCCCCTTCATGTGCTCAGTTTAGAGCTTCTGCATTGCTGCAGTTGTCACAGCTAGGCCAGGTTATGTATTAATGACAACAAACAATAAGGAAATTATTTGTGGTAACCACAAATTAGAACTTTGTGCAAACTGAGCTGTACAGGAGAGTCAGAGCTGCCTTGCTGTAGCTGCTGTGACAGCTGCAGCGTGTTCTCTGTGCACAGCAGCTCCACAAGATTCAGTGTCACAATTACTCCTTCCTAACTGAGGAAATCACACAATGAAAACAGGCACTTGCTGGGTTATTTAAAGGGTCTTGGAAAAGACTTGGCATACACATCCACAAGAGCATGAAAACAAAACCAGCTCTTGGGACATAAAAAAGAAATGCTGTTACCTATATTTGAAGTATAATTTTTATTTTTTTAAATTTTAGTTGTAGTTTTTCTATTAAAAAAAAAAAAATAACAAAACTCAGAAAAAGCCATGAAAAATAGTTCAAGATCTTGAAAGCAAATCCATAGTGAGATTTAAGGAATTCAGTGTATTTAAATTCCCTATGAGAGTGTTAAAAATGGGCAATTTAATCACAGGAGGGGAAAGGAAACAAATGATAGAAACATACTTTAGCCAAGTGACAGTGCCTAAAGAAGTCTGTATGTTAAAGAAACTTGAATCAAAAATAATATACAAACCTGGCATTAAGATTAATTAACCACTATACAGTTTAAAGTGGTGTTTTCGAATGCTAATTCTCCATCATTTGAAATACAGAGTGGATATCTTCCCAGCTAGATGGAATACAGGCTGCAGAGCCTCTGCTGTGCTTGTCCATCTCATGCTCTTTTCAGACTGGCTCTTTAATCTGTTTGTACTTGCCACCATCCGCAAAGATGTATGAAGCTTTTAATAGAAAACTATTCTGTGGGGCCTATTTCTATCATCAGAGTAAGGGCAGTAGATAATAACCTCTCATTTTACAACTTCCTCTGTAAATGTTGGCTTGACAATTAGCATTTTCAAAGACTAAGAGCAACCTTCAAAGACAACCATCACCAAACAGAAGGTTGGTTGTCCAACCAAACATCAGGATTAATGGCACAGCATTAACAATGTGACAAAATCTCCCTAGAGTGTTTATTTGATGCCATTTTCTGTCCTCACTAATACCAGTGCAATAAGAGGATGTCAGCTCAAGTACTCCCATAGTTAGCTTTGAAGAACATATTTATGAGTTCCACATTTGTGTAATATTGACCTACAGCCCTGGGAATACGTTGGTGCTCCCTGAACTAGAAGGGGCTGTGGTGCAAATGCAGGTGTGGAGCTGTGCCCCTGGCAGGGTGCAGGTGCCCACCTTACCCAGAGCAGCACTGACGGCATCTGACAGATCTGCCTTGGCCTCTCAGTGATAGCTGCCTCTGTTTGCAAGTGGTTAGGAAAAAATGTAAAGAACGTGTAAAAAGGGTTTTATCACACTTCTTCCAAGTTTTCATCATGCTTTTATCAAAGTTCAGTGTACATAGCTGGTTGAACGTTGAAATTTTGACCAGACATCTTTTGCTGCTGATCTGAGTGGGAACGGCTGCCTGGGGGCTGAGCCTTGAGCATCAGTTTTTGTCTGTTCCAGGAGCTCTGGAGGGTGCCATAGCAGTGGCTTGGTTTGTTTAAATCTGAGTAGTGAAAACCATGTAAACATATCCCATCAGGATGGCTCTTCATAAGGACAGGAATAAATCAATTAGATAAATGGATCCTATAGTTCATAGAGAGGTCCTCTCTCATGCAGAAGAACAGAGGACTGTCCAGAACTCGTGGTGTATGTATTTAAATAATTCTTTTGCTCTTGCAAAACTGAGAAGTGCAAGTTATATACAGCAGGAGGAGAACAATGGGAGGGAGGTCTTGGCTGCATATTTCAGAATAAAGTTGGAGTAGAGCAAAACCAGAAGACGTTTGCCTTTACTCACACTGTGCCCTAAAGGCCTGGCATATGGTCATAGCTTTACAAGGAAAATAATTTTTATTCTTCCATAGAAAATAAAAAAGTTTTTTGTTGTTGTGTATTTTGTCGTGTTTTGTTGTTCGTGGTTTTTTTTAAATCCACAAGTATCTTTCTGCTTGCTTTCTGTTTTATAGAGTTCAGCATCCTTTTTTTTTTTTTTTTGCTTGGAAATTAACATTGCACTGCATATAAAATAATTTTGTATACAAGTGTTACTATTCCCCGTCCTTTACGATGATCAAGGACAGATGCAAATGTTGCCAGGTAGAATCTTTTCTGAATATAAGTCTTGCATTCAGTTCAGATTCCCTACAACATCTCACATGAATGCAGTGTAGTTTGGAGAGCTGTTACCCATTAATTATATTCCATTTTATTAGCTGGTGTTTCCATAAGTCATCAAAAGTGAGGCAAAAGAAATGAAAAAAAAATGTTTTCAATCAATTTTACATCTGGAAATAAACAGTCGTAGTAATTTGTAGCATTGAAAGAATTAAAACTTGTGAGCAAAGTCTGTCCAGCTGCAATTCCTGAGGAGAGCTGTTCCGTAAGGCAGCAGTGTGGGAGCAGACACTCCTGCCACTTACACTGGGTAGTTTAATTTTGGAACAGCAGTTCTGGGAAATTCATCAAAGTGCATTAAAGCAGACTGATAGCTTTCAGTTTAAATCTCCTAAATGTTGTGATGCGATGGCTGAACTCCAAGATTTTAAAAAACTAATAATGCAAATGAAGAGCTATTGGAATTCATGTAAAGGAGGACTCTTAAAATCTTTTAAAACACCATGTAAGGATAGAGTAGCTGTAATTTTATACAAGCTGAAGGCAAGAAAGGAATGACTGCAGCAGCTGAGCATGCATGGGTGAACTTCACTGCTTCAAAGCTGACAAAAAGATAGTTCAAAAAATTTTGAGGAAAATATAGTAAAATTGGAGAAGCTTAAGAGAAGAGCCAAAAGAATGATTCAAGATCTGGGACACCAGTGTTACCTGAGAAACTAAATCTATTCTGCTTATTGGAGAAAAGGTTAAATAGTGATTTGATCAGGGTGTATAATTATCTTCTGGGGAGAAGGTTTCACATTCAGAGGGGCTCCTTTAATAATAAAAAAAAAGGCCTAACAAGGGAAAACAGCTAGAAGTTAAAGCTAGGAAGAATTGGATGCAGTTTTTCAATATGAATGTTAATTAATCATTGGAATGCCCTTGTATGTGGCAATTTTCTATTGCCATTAAATCAAAATAAAACAAAGCAGAGCAGTTTTAGAGGGATGCAAATTTTAGTTGTAGAATAATGCAAAATACTAGGAATTGAAGTAACTAATCAAAATAGCTTTACAATTTTAAAATCAATCAGTTTTGCAATTTTAAAATTGAAACGCAGACCTATTGGGACTCTATTTCTGCACCTCCATTTGGTTCAAACATCTCCCTAGTGAGCCCAATGCATATTCTCTGGTGCCTTAGTATACTGCTTCTTTTCCTGTGACCAGGCTGCAATAGAATGATAGTTACACATGCAGAGAGTACAGGTGATTGCTGTTGAAGAGAGTGGTCCAGCTCCCACATCCATCCATCTTCCTATTCCTTGTGTTACAGTTCCCTCTTTTGCTTCTATTACTCTGCTACCTTTGCTGAGCTGACTTGTTCGCATGAGCATAAAGTTTTTGTTGTTGTTGTTGTTGTTTTTTTTTAATTTTATTTTATTTCCATACAGTTTAATTTAGAAAGTTTATCAGTAGAATCTGCTCATAAGGGCACTTAGACCAGCGCAAGAGGCAGGAGCGTGCAGCAGAGTGGGAAAGGGGACATGCAAAGGGAAAGGTGGATGGAAGCGACCATCCTGCAGCACTGAGCCACAAATCAAATCAGGAATTGCCTGCCCGTGCCCCAGCTGCAGTCACATGCAGTGTACACGCTGCCTGGTGATAGATTATGTTTTCAGCGCTTATGAAACTCAAGCTACCCGTAGACTTTTTTTGCTACTGCTGCAGCTTTATATAACTGTGGCCATTACTGTTTCTTTTGTCTTTGTTCTCTGGAATGTTTAAGAGAGTTGTGCACATGCTGTTTAACGAGATTTATTTGGCCTGCAAGCTGCAGATGGGCAGAAATCAAAGGAGGTGGAAGTGGACATTGACATGACCTCCAGCATGTTGTTTATGGAGAACATCCTTCTAGTGATGTATGACAAGTCTGAGGTCAATGATTAGTATCTATTAGCTCTTTGAAAAATGGAGAAAGCAATAGTTCCTGATGGTGCATGTTTTAGATCTGGTTAAAATGGAGAAGCCTGATGTGAGAAGAAAAAAATGCTTTAGTGTCTATGTATACAATTACCTCACATCACCAGGGCACATTAACACTCCAAATACGTACACACAGGTTTTGTTAGTAGGAAGAACGCTGGTCTAGATTCCTTCTCCTGTTTCCCCTCTGAAACAGATGGATGTGATTATTTATTATTATTCACATCTTCCTTCTTTTTCCTTTAAATTCTCTTTTCTTTTTGTTTTTTTTGGGAAGCTAAATCAAAGAGGAGCTTTACATTTGGTTGTAAACACAAGTAGGGGTGCAGTAACTTGCTCTTCTGCAAAAAATAAGCATAGGTTCTTGTGTAAGCCACCTTATGCCACCTCTCCTTTAGTTCAGTCACATCATGAAAAAATTGATAGGCTTTCAAAGAGTCTGGGGAAATTCCAATATAATTTTAGCATGAGAAATCTCTGCAGATGTCCAAAGTAACTGATAAAATTATTTCTGACCAGATTGAAGCCCCTAATACTAAGTGATACTGCAACAATATTTTTAAGGTTCTGCAGTTTTTACATAGACCTTTTCTTCATATAATTGCATATAGCATTATCGATTCAAAGAGATAGGTTATACACACCTAAGAAATGGTGAGAAAATCCAGACACAATTGAAATAGGGGTCGTCAGAACTGTCAAAAAAAAGTTTTTACAATTTCATTGGTAAGATAAAAAATATTTTTTTAAATTTAAAAGGGTTGCCTATATTTCAGAAAAAAAAAACCTGAAAAATTAATTGTGAGCATTTAGAAGACACAATACCACAAAATATTCGTTTCCTGTTATTACTTATACCAATGACAAGCACTTGTACTCAGTACAGAATCCAAAATGACCATTGTCCTTAAAATGAATTCAGAGACTCTTTATGCCATCAGTTTATCTTCAAAATTAAGTTTTCTCCAGCAGCAGCCCCTCCTCCCCACCATACTGTACATGTTTGAGGAGCTTAGTCCCCTGTGACAGCTGCCCTTCTCCTTTCCAGTCTCCAGGCAAAAAACCTTCCAGGTAAAGTGATGATTTGGGTCAGAGACTGCATGGGTGAGCCTGCAATGCCTCTGTGTGTCTCCAACAGGCTGTGCTAGAGGATGTGCTCTAGCAGAGCAAAGCTCATAAATTATTTTGAAGTTATTTGAATGCACTTTCAGGAACGGAGGAGGGGGAGCTCTATTGTCTGCAGAACTGCGGCTCGCGCAGAGCAAACTGTGTTTGTTTATGGCTGGGCTGAGACATAAAATGATCCAGGGGCTCCAAGCACGTAGTTGCCAATATTTCCTCATTGCTTTAGAGGTGCAGCCTGATAAACAGAGTACCCAAAGTTTTATGTAACTTTCTGTGCATCACTTTCGTGATGAAGGAAGGATTTTAGTTTGCTCCCCAGTGACTCTGCTGCAACAGAGCAGAGACTTTTACTCTGGGGAATCCCGTGCGTGGGTGCCTCTGTGGGAATGTGTGTGTGTGGGGAGGTGATGGTATCTGCATTTGTCTGCTGTCATTCAGGTGTTGGCATCTGTGTTGCCTGTTCAGAGCAATGAGATTCTCTAGGATTAGCCCCTAAATCTTAATGAAGACCTCCTGTCTTCAGAAATCCTCTTCCACAATGGTTTTCAGTGCTTTAGGCAGGCATACAACCTTCCTTTCCCATTCATAACTTGGAGTCTTATCCTTTTTTTCTTTTTCCTTTTTCTTTTCACTCGTCTTTCACAGAAATTAAATGGCAGTGGTTGGCTCCAACCACCACATTCTCTCTCTGCTTAATTTCTGCTACAAAGTTCTCCAGTTCTTTTATCTGCACAGCTGTTTTTAATGGGCTGTTCAGAGAAGGAACTGATAATGGGCACTTTGTGCTGTTTGGATTATCACTAGCTCTAAGGTTGGCAGCCAGCATTGGCAATATGCTCTTCTTTAGGCAGCATTTTTTTGTAGCTGGACAGCAACCCAATGACACCAGACAAAGCTGAAGCAGCAGCAGGCTGACGAGCAGCAGTGTGCTCTGTGCTCCCTCTGCTTCAACCAATCTCCCTGTGCTGGGACTGTCAGCCTGGGAACTGCCTTCCTTCCTTTCTTTCTCAATTTTTTTACTTATCCTTTATTGCTGGACTTGTGCTCAAGGGAAGCAAGGGTGAAGTTGAGGTTCATGAAGATATAAAACACATACACAGAAGGGGAAGTATGAAGTGTTTCTTTTTTTTTATAAGGCTGGTTAATAGATGTGCAGAGTAGGGGAGCGTCTAAAGATGCTTTTGAAAATGTCCCAGCCTTTCCCAAAATTGTCTATAAGCCTTGTCATTTGTAAAAAATATTTGAGAAAACTGTCTCTATGAAGGGGAAGGAGGGTTTGGATACACTCACAGTTACAGTAACAAACAGTTGAAAACAGCCTGTTCATTCTGTATATCCTTTTTTGACCTCTAGAGAATTTGTATATCTCTACAGTTCTCTATAGGAGAATCATGAGAATATATTAAGAAAAGAGCAGGACACAGAACTTTCCTAACTAATAATCTTCTTCTTCTGGTTGTTAATGTATCCATCAGCTTAAAACAAGGATACATGATGGAGCTTGGGCTTCTTATTTGAGCCCTGCATGGACTATTATAATTTTAAAAATCACTATGATCTTAAGGTCAGGCCCAATGTAGAGTTTCTAGTCTGCTTTGTGGCAACATAAAGCAGTTTATTCATCCCACTGAGTAGCTCAAAATACTAAACCCATTAATTTAGTTACATTTTTAAAAAGTTAGATACTAGTTTTGGAGCCGTTTCCCGGGGTCAGCCACTATACAGTGTGTCTTCAGTTGCCAGGCATTTCTAAGAGCTGTTTCTTCTCTGTACTGTGTACTCTAGTTCAGGTACCAAGGAATTTTACTCACAGAGTTAGGATCTTGTTGGTTTCTGAAAGTCCACTATGTCTTATCTGAGATGGCAACATTTCCTGATTTCTGTATGTGTTTCCATGTATCTAGATTGTTCCAGTGCTGAGTAATTTAATCTGATTTTTATTATTTTGGAATTAGGTTGTATAAGTACATACAAAAAGTCAACAGAGTCAGTTTGTCAAAGCTCCAGCCATAAGAAATATGACATGGTATTAGTTAGCACTAAATACAGAGTTGCAAAAGCTTCTCTTTAGTTTCTAGAAAATAAAATCCATCTTATTGAAAAGAAAGTTACATTTTTTGAAAAAAATTCATTCCCAGAAGGGAAAAGAACACTCAGATAACTGAAGTTGCTCTCTTCCTGCATTACCAAAAATTTCCAGAAATTTTTCAAGATTTTTCCCTATCGCTTCTTGAGAACTACCTAAAGGACACCAAATAACCCTAAAATTATACAAAAGGTGGGGGAAAAGAGAAAAAAATAACAAACTTTTTCTGTAATAGACCCATGTAGGACAGAGCCAACCTCTGAGAGAACCTTGTTATCAGTATAGCTGGCACATTGCTTTAACTTAAATCCACCACAGTATGCTTATTTTTCCAGAAGATAAAGGTCCATGAATGTACTCTGGCAGTTCTCAAAACCAGTATGAAATTCCCCTGAACCTCAGTTTCTGAAAAATTGTCTGCCTGGTTTGTTTGTATATGCATGAAAAAAAATTAATTTTGACTATAACAATAATATTTATTATTTTAATCATATGACCCATCTCTTGCATTTCTTTGCATGTATTAGTTGTCAGAACACCTCTGAGAGTTAGGTAACAATGTTAGAGTGAATGGAATAATTCACAATGAATAATTTATTTGGAGTTAGTCTCTTGGCTTGCTCTCAGAATATCCATCAGAGTCTTACCACTGTTATTACTTTAAACATTTAAAGGTTGGGCCTTTTTCTAATTTTTTGCACTCTAGCTACATTTAGAAATCACAGATAAGTCTGTTGCACTTTAAGTTATTTCAGCTACTTTTTGTGTGCTTGATGTGATAAAATGTTAAAATACTGGTAAGATGGCAGGAAGTTGATCAGGAGATGAGCACATCCTAGTCACGAATCACATTTTCCTGTAGTTCAGCCTTCACCACTCATTTCTTTGGGATGTGTCAGACCCTCAGGCCAAGGCACTCCAGGTCTTGGGACACTTTCTTGTACTGTAGAGATGGGACAGTTTTCCTTCACTGGTTAAACTTGTTTTGCTCTAAAATGAAAGAGCATTAACTTGAAGTCAAGCAAAATTTGTTAAGTCAGCATGTCTGGACAGTGGCTGTTCAAAGTCCAAATGGAATCCAGTAGGCAGGAAGAAGTTAACCTATTTAAAAACTTGTGCTTTATGGCTGCTAAATGACTGGAACTGGAGATTTCCAACTTTGAAGGATAAGCATCAAATTCAACTGGTAAAAACCCCAAAAATCTTATTTTTGAGGTAGAAAGAATTGAGAAGAAGGAAGGAGGAATTTTGTCACTACAAGCATAGCATTGTTATATTTATCTTTTTTTCTTATTAGAAAAGGAAATATCAGGTTCCTAAATATTCCTTGAAATCAAGGACCTGGTGGAAGCCAATTGAAATCTGTTGGGAAAATGTCTCCAAGTGCTTCCGTAGGACTCAAAACAGACCCTCAATGTGTGAACAAGCAGTAGCTACAATGAAAACTTCAGCTGTACTCACTCTAGCAGTATCTAGTAAGAAAAAGTAATTATGATTACTGGATTTCATAATAAGTTTAGAAATCTTTTCCTTCTTCAATTTAAAAAAATGGACAAACAATGACAAAACTACAGGTGTTTATAACCCAGACTTTATAGTCTGAAGGAAAGTTCTCCACATCAACTCCAATACAAAGCATCTGTTCATATTATTGACACTATATTGTATTGTCAGTTTCAGTAAACTGATGTTATTATGGACCTAATGTATGGAAAGTGTCATGAGTGAGACTGCACAAGGGCACACACTATCCAAGACTTTAAAAAAAATGTTATTTAACTTTTAGGAACACTAAAAACACAAACTGTGTCACATAAAATTAGAAATCAGTTCATAAAATAGTAATAACTGACCTGCACAATGTAAATTTCCTGAAATGTGCACTCATGTTGGCAGCAAGTAACAGCTAATGAAGGGAGTTTACAGAGCTGATTAACAAGGCCCTATGCTTTTTATTAGACTCATTTTGTTAATCCCTAAAATTAAGGAATTCCAGGTGTATGGAGCCAAGTATGCAAATGATTTCCTTCCGTCTAGCTGCTGATTTCATAAAAGGTCCTCCAAACAGTGAAATAAAACACAACATGCATAATGTGGAAAGCTTTACTACATATGAGAGAACAGTCTGGCTTTACAGAGTTAAGCACAGTGTGCTGTAAACTTGCCACAGATACAAATTTGAACAAAGCTGTAAAATAGGTATAAATAAATAAATTAAAGGAATGAGTGAAAGAGAAGAGAAAAAAGAAAAAAAACTAAACAAAACCCCTTGCCTTTAGTTTACAGACTGTCAGTTTAGCTGTTGTTACAGCTGAAAACAAAATACCTAAAATTGAGCTTATCAGACTAGTATAAGGCATACAGATCTCTGCTGGAGCAGAAACAGATGTAAAATGATAAAGGAAACCATATTAATCTGCTAAAGATGTAGTAATTAGTCTGGTGGTGCTGTGGTACTGCAGATGCTTCTTCTGTACAGTTACACTTGGAAACTGGCTTATTAGCCTATAATGTATGCAAATACCTACCTCACTTTAGTTTGGGGTACACAGGCCTGGCACCATTAAAGTCAATGATAAAGCTCCTCTGACTAAAACAAATATACACCCTCAAGCTGCTCATTACTTTCACCTCCTTTCATCTTGTCACAGTTCAGCAAAGTACTTTAGCACGTGAGATGTCCCAGTAACTCTTAAAATTAACCCTAGCTTTTGAAATTCAGCGGGCTATAAAACACGTGCTACCTTTTGGGCAGACTGCTCTGCTTCTGTATGACATTATAGAGACAATTCATTCTCACATTAAATTTAAAAAGCTTATAATTTCTGCAAGGCCAACATTATATGGTTCTGGTTGCTCTTTTCTCCATATAGCCAGGGATAGGCACTGTCCATTCATCTGAGAATAGTTCTTATTTAGCTCATGGGGGAAGTGGGGCTATAAAACATGCAGGAAAGGGAAGAAATTCCAGATTGGCAAACTGTGGTTTACCTGGAGTCAGTAAAAAGCCATGAGGCCAAATCCTGGAAATGACTAAACAAGGAGTGAGTTCAGGGGGAGGTAACAAGCTGCTACCAAGTACACTCCTTGTAAGAGACAAAGACTCGGGAGTCTGAGATGAGACTAGCAATGGCTTTGACGTGATGAGAAAGGTACTAATTCCACACAAATTACTCAGCTGTCAGTTTCTAGTTGCTGGAGTCCATAATAATAGAAACAAAAACCCCTATGGTGCTTTATCGCATATCTTGTGTTCTTTACAATGACTTGCTCTTTGGATTTAGTCCCGAGAGGTGAGCCTTACCTGGTTACATGGATGAAGTCAGCAGGAATGTCCCTGTAACCTGAGCCTGCTCACAAGTGTGTGGGAAGGGGTGTTTAAGTGGGTGTGATCTATCAGTCTCATCTGGCGGGAGGAGGAAAGGTAAACTGATGTCACCCCGCCAAAGCACCTCCCTGGGAACACGCTGCGCTCCATGCCCTGAAGCTGCTGAAGGCGTCTAGGGAATGGCCTTTTCAGTGTCACATCTACAGGTTAGACTGGCTGTGTATTTTCCACAGAGCGGCCACAGAAAGGCTACTATCTGATCTTTCAACTTCATTTTCCTGATTAGATGAAGTAGAGCTGTCCTATGTGTTCAGTCAATTTATATATTGCACGTTGATTCCCATGGATAGTTCATTTCAAGTAAAAAAAGTTCTTCATTCAAGCATTTGCTCTCAAAATCTCTCTTGGTCTCAGGATGTCACAGTTTCAAATACTGGTTTGGGGCAAATGAAACAAGAATTGTCCTTGTCTCTCGTGTAATGTGTGTGACTGTGGTTTCTGCATTTCAGATTTGCTCCTAATATATTTCAAAATTATATTTTCCTAGTGATATACTGAAAACAGAGAGAAAATATTTACTTTCCAGTCAGGCTCACTCAACTTTTTAAAAGGTGCTTAAGAGGCGGAAATATTTGCATTTACATCTACTTCACCATAACCAAGGAAAAAGCGGTGATGTAAATGACAATATAGCCACGGGTGCTTTTAACACACTTGTACTATTCATGTGCTGTTATCTGAGACACTGATATTTGCATCCTCATGAACCAGCAGTGCTTGCAGTATATTTACTTATGGCAAGAAAAATAATAATTGATAAAGAAAAAATAATTGTTACAGGTAAATATTAAGAGGCTATTTCAGTTACTTGAATTTCCAGTTTGATATATGTTTGTTGATAGAGCAGACAACCATGAACTGTGTGCTGAGGTTTAAAGTTATTCCTTGGTTGCTGGAAATAAGTAAGAAATACCTAATCTCACAATCTTGGAGTTAACCACCCAGTTTGGTTTGCTGACTGCTCAGATCTGAGTCCAACTTTGAGTCAAATAGAAAATATTGTTATAAATCTTATGCAGTTAAATGAAGTGCCATTTTCCCAAGTTGTACTTTATTAGCACTTGTGTGCTGCTACTACAAATCATGTTAAAAAGGCTCTGGAGCAGAGTTTGGGTAAAAGTTGAAAGTGTGGAATGTGGTTATTATTAGGGATTTTGTCAGGCACAGTAGCTGTCAGGACGTGGACTGACAGTGGTGCTCACACCGTGTTAGTACGCCGGGCAGCAGTTCACAGCTGGGCTTGCACTGAACATGCCAATGCTTTTTTTTTGGTCCCGCAGGAAAGATGTAGGAGGACGTGATGAAAGGCAGTTGTGAATGAGCATTCTTTGACAAAGGTCAAATGCAATTGTTTGCCATCTGCCCTTTGCCAAGTGGGTTGTATTTATCAGCCATCATCTTTAGCAAGCTGTACCAGAGAACTGTATGACACACTGTGATAATGGTATCTTTAGATACACCTCTCTGACATGCAAGGATGTCCTTTCAAGTTTCAAATAAAACATTTTGAATAAAATCACAGGTAGGGAAAGGCTGCCATTAAATGAAATCATTATTCAGCCCATCATAAATACAGAAGTAATAACAGATTTCAGCATTCACTGTAAATTCATTGCAAAACTGGTATAAAGAAAACCTTTTACAGCTGCAAGAAGTACGTCACTCATCCAACCCAGTGGTAACAAGAGTAAATACAGCTCAGAATCGTATTATCCAATGTGCAAAACAAAGAAATCTTTCATAAAGTCACCTAATTAGTCCAAGTAATGTACATATTCAAAGTCTAGGCATTAGCCAGATATACATGTACTGTTACACTCTAAGAATTTTGCAGAAGAATTATAGGATTTCTTTTTAAAGGACTTTCTTTTTTAAAAGGGAACTAAACATGAGACCATTGAAGTTTAGGTTTTATTTTGAAAAGACTGAAAACAAAGTCTTGATCCTTTTGTCATTTACATGCTCGATTGTTGTTGATTTTATGTGAATTCAATGGACCTATTTATGGAAGTATGCAGGAGGGCAGAAATGGGTAACTCAGTTAAAATATATTTGTTATTTTATGAACTAATGCAATGAATTGTGGAGTTCAGACAGATACTGGGGTAAGAAGCTATTTGTGATCTGGCTAAAGCTGACTTTACAGATTTCCATTCAAAATTTCAATTTCACCTAAAAACAGATGACTTAAAAAAGGAAGGGGTTTTTTATAACAATGTTTAGAGGGTACCAACTTGGCATTCTTCTTGGCTCCCATCTTTGTGCATAAATTTCTGAGTAGATTAAGCCACTGCATTCCTCTTGAGAAAAATACATTCCCAGGAGAACCTCACAGGGCATGGTCTCAGCATCACTTTTCATATCTCTCTAAGGCAGAATTTAATGCAAAGCCACAGTGACCTGTCTAGTTACGAATTTCATAGACTTTATATCCTACAAAGCTAGACACAGTTACTGGCATTGGCCACCTCTCCCTGTGCCTTAGTAGACATGGTGCCTAAATGCTGCTCCTAAGTCCTGTGTCTCACTCTTCTCCCATTCAACAGCCAGTTTGAATCAATGAAGCTGAGGAGGATTTTGTAAACTCAAGCTGTTTATTTTACAGCTGAACATAGATTTAGCGTCTTATTCTTGAAGACCTGGAAACAAACCATTAGCCCTTATGAAACTGCTCTTCCAAACCTCCTCTGTGCAGCCTGATTGTCATCAACCTTTATTGTCATTAATTAACATTGCGTTGTTGTTGGCAAATTATTGTAGGACTTGGACTCCAAGGGAGTATTGCATCTTATAAGTTGTTTGCTGCATTTCAAGCTCCAAATAAGATTGGCATCTGAGTAGCACACTTCATGGTAACTTAACAACGTACTGTTTCACATATACAGAGAATGATAGTCAACATCCAGAAAAAACTGCCAGAACCAGCAATAGTAATAACAGTAATTTCAGGAAAGTTATACAAATATGTGGAAGAATAAAGCAAATCTGTTAGCTTTAAAAATGTTCAAGACATGGACTAGGCACAGACTTTGGTCTGCTTTCATGTTATAATTTTCAGGGTTTGTTTTCTCAGAGAGACTAAAGCATATATTCAATCAAGCTCACTGCACTAAATCTGCTCTATGGTTTATCTTGAGCTTTAACTTCAAAGTGGTTTTACCTATTAAGAAATTATTGTTCCTCTGTAATTGAAAGAGGAAGAAACTATTTTCGGAGTATGAAGATAACAGAACTGTTTTACTGTAACATGACATACATGTTATAATTTATATACGTTGGCTCAGGTTCTCCTGCTTACCTGATCTAGTGTACATTTCTCATATGCACATGACCTTTAGATGGTGGAAAAATCCCTTTTAGAAGGAGGAGAAACATTCTTACTGAAGGAAAAGAATCCACAGATATGGTGGTGTGAAGCAGAGGTAAAATTCGGTTTCTGCCTTTCATGTGATAAGAGGCACTCATTCATAACTCTTGCAGTTCATGAGGATTCTGGAAATTATCTCAAAATGGGTGTTGAGAAGAAAGGCATGGTGAAATAATTTATTTCATCTAACTAAAATTTTAACTTATACTTCATTGGAATTTTCCTGTGTTTCATTGCATTTCCTGAATGGGTGGCAAATCGCATTTCAAGCCCTTTTAGAACACCCGACTCCCTGTGTTCCTGCAAGTTGTGAATCCAGAGATTCGAACTGTTGCAGCACAGCTTATTTCAGCACTGAGTTGTCATTGACAAGATACAACTGCAGACATAGCATGTAGGTGGTAGAGAACATTTGGTGTGTAAAATGGAGCTCCTATTTTAAGAACAGGGAGCAAGTTGTTTTGTGTTAGAAGAGACCTTTATGCCTTCAGAGCAGCTCTCGTTAGAATGGGTTTGATTGACTGTGAGTCTCTTCCATTACTTTTTCTGTAGTTCTCCTACAGGCAAAGATCAATTGATGTCACACCTGCGTGTTTAAAAGTCATGAGAAAATCTCTACTGATTGCTGCCAGAATTACAGCCTGCCACAAACTGCCTCGTATTCAAGAATGTAATGGTTAGTCAGAACCTCAGCGTTAATTCTAGTGCAAGCTGAACTTGAGCTTCTCAAAACAGTTTATACAGTAACTAAGAAAGAAACTTGAAAAGTATGGGATTTACAAAAATAGTCTGATCAGCCTAGAACTACTAATGTCTGCTCTGCAGGATGAAAAAAAGTGTTTATGAATAATCATGGTGCAGTAATTTTAAAATATTACTCTATTTCCCTCTTTTTATTAAGGAGAAAATCTTTGTCAGATATTGTTTTGGTAGGTGTTAGCTGCTTAGTAATGCTGAACTGTAGCATTTTGTGTCAGAGGACAAAATCTCCCAGAGTGTATATGAATTGCCAACGATGTTTAGCTGACCTAAAGTTTAACAGCTTTAGCGCTAGCTCTGTAAATGAAGGAAAAACAAAACAAAAAATACCTCAGACCATGCATTATCTGCCAAACCAGCAGAACCATGGTTATTTCATCCAGTTTCTAAAGTTGTTAAAGTTATTTGTCTATTGAGCATTAATTCTCATGCAATCGAACTGCACAAGCCATTCATTCCACACAGAAGGAAAATGAAGTTGGTTCAAGCTGCAGTGTAAATATGGAGCTATCTCCTGCCTCCCTCATACACAGATGATTTTAAAAATGTGTTGAACTCAGATATTATCTTTGCCTATTGAAACTCATCATGAAGCCAAGTGGTAGGAGGTCATCCAAAACCTAGCAAAGTGTATCAATAGCGCAGCATTAACTATTGAGAAATGAGTTTGAAAAAAGAAGATTCTTCAGAAAAGTAAGAATATCCCATTATGCAGCTACACAGTAACAGAGGGGCTCCTCCTGAGATGTTGCATGTCCCCTTGGTTGGGATCAGGCCCGTGGGTGCTCAGCTCACAGTTTCCTGCCTGTGAGTCTGGTCTTGCACTCGAGGGAAGTATTGAATCAAATCTTTTGAATTGTTGCAATTGTTGAGCAGAAGTGCCTTTCAAAGTGTTTTGGGTCATTTGGTGGCCATGCTATACTATGTTAGACAGTTTTTATAGACTATTAAATAAAAATCAGAACCATGTCTCCCCATCAAAGAATTTGCTCTACTGCCTCTAGGACACCACACAGAAACTTTCCCTCTTGGCTCTGAGACCTCAGGAGCGCAGGTGTGTAGACAGGTCTGGATATCAGAAGATATTTGAGGGAAAAAGGAGATTCCTTTTCAAAATTAGGTACAGCTTCAAAAGTTTTTTCTTCTTTTTCCCACCAGGAATCTGGCTGCAATACTATATGTACCTCAAATTATTGGCATGTGTTCAAGGGTACAGCAAGTCTTAGTTATGAAAAATTATTTTAACACATACTGTATAAGTCTATGTGACTATTATAATTAGATAGAGTTCAATTATATTTCAAATTTAGCTGGTTAATACAAAAACTGTTATTAAGGAACAGTCCTTCATGTGCTAAATGAATGATTGAGTGTGTCATTAATTTATTTTATGGCAAGAACGTGACTAGGGGAAGAAATTCTAGGTGGCTGTTTGGATAGTAAGTACAGAGTTTTAAGATTTGATTGACAATCAAAATTTGTGTTAACCAGAAAAAACTGAAGAAAGAGTCTAATCACTGATGGAGAAAACCCATTTGCTTCAACATATTAAACAAATGTTTCTTTGTTATAAAGAGGAACATTTTGTTGATTTCTAAAGTATTCAAAATAACAGTTTTAGAGAATCTAATAGGTTTTTATATTTAGCCACCATGAAATGATTGTTCCAAATATCTTGAAAATTTAATCATAGGAGCAACTATACACACACTGTTAGTTATATTAATTTTGAAGAATTACTTGCATGTGCACAGTTATAATTTTCTTCTATTATGAAAAGCTCTTGTATATCATGCAGCTGGCGCCTGTCAGACTCTCCTCATTCATGCAAAGACCATGTGAGACAGCAGGAGGTCTGGCCTGCATCATGGGGAGGCTTTTCCCAAGCTCACTTGCCCACATTTTGCTGTAGGTTCACCTTAGATTCCAGTTCAGCCTTCCTCTCTCTCACCTCTGACCCTGAAGGACTTTGCCCTGGGCAGCCTGGGCTCTGCCCACCAGTGCTAATGCTGCGTCTGTGCAGCAGAACTGGGCTATCCCACAGCCTGGGTGCTCCTGTCTGCTCAGTGGGACCTATCTTTTGGTGCTGGCTAGCTTGGCCTTCCATAATTCCTTCTTGGCTGTTTGGTGTTCCTGTCTGAAGTGAGCGATGTTGTTGGTTTTCCTACAGCTTCACTAATCATAAGTTTTTCTTTTATAATTAACAAAAAGTAATTTTATATTAACTTGGAGTCATACAGCATTCTCGGCTACAGTAAATCTTTTCAGGGGGAAATTTCATTCAACTCCTCAATCACAGGGACTTCTGAATAATATTGCAAAACTCACACATTACAGTCAGTGACAATTCTCCTGTCTTCAAGGGGATAGAGCCATATTGTTCTGAGACTCTTTACAATAAACATATATTGTATATGCAAAAAATTTTAAACTGGTTTCCTGTGGTTTCAGAAGATCCCTGAAATGACCCACAATATTGGCCAGACACCACTGGTTTGAAGTTGCCTTTTAGCATGCAAGACCTGATTCAGTTTGACTAATTAGTATCCTGAACTTGCCTTGATCACAAAGGTGATTGCTAAATTTATCCAAGGCTTCCGTCAGTCAAGGGTAGCACATCTGCTATATAGGAGCAATTTCCTCCCTGACATTGGACTACTACTGCCTGATGTGTTTATGTTCTAGGCAGAGAAAAAATGATACTTGTTACTTAAAACTTCATATTTGAAGTCAAATCACAACAACTGGTTAAACTGGTAGGGTAGTAAATAAAACAAGGGTTCAATATCAACTCCAGCCCTCAGAGTATCTAAGCACCTTAGCAGATGAATGGATTAATTGAACACTGCATAAAACACTGAACATTTTCTTCTGTTAATCATTCACTGATTCACCTTGAGGGTAGGATAAGTGGTGGATTAACCTAAACTTAATTTGTTTCTTCTTAGGCCCCATACTTGGAAAGAGCCTTACTGTATCCACTCACTGATTTACTCACTAGGTGCACTGACTGACACCTGGTCCTTTCAAAGGACTGACAGCTTTCCAGAATTTATAAAAATATCTGCTGTGTTCTATAGACCTTTAGGCAGTGGAGATGTTAACATGTCTATTTTGTGACAGGAAATTCACTTTATAGTTTGCCCTTTCATGAGAGGCTTCTGAAAACTAAACAAACTACGTATTACTAGCTGAAGTTTTGGAGTACTTGCAAAATCTTTCTGGTGATGTATTGTCTCAGCTAAAAGAGAAAGTACACCATCTGTATTTTGAAGGTGGTTTCCATGGACCTGCTGAGCAGCGTGAGCCGAGCCTGGGTTATCTCTATACAAAACACTGACTTAACCTTTTCATTTGCTGTAGTAGCCAAAGCAAACAAATATTGGCCACACTGTGAAACTTAATGTCACTGAAAATCACTTCAGTGAGTTCCAGGAGGTATATGTGTACTGTCAAGGGTAAAGCTGTGGGTTTGACTCACCAGAGTGCTATAATATTCTGGCTGTGCAGGAAGTCCTGTAGCCTGGCTCAGCTTCTTGGAGAAGCAGGTCTCCTAAGTGGTGTCTGTGAGAGAATTCATGAGTATTTTGGGTAAACAAAGGATTCAACTGACAGCACTATATCTTATCCAATACATATTTGAAGTTATCTTTTTAAGGATATTTGCCTTCATTGCCAAAGACCAGTCAATAAATAAAACCACATGATATTGTATCATTCAAATCATAATTAACTGCTGTGTACTGTCTGAGCATGCATGATCAGTTAACCAGTCTATGTTCTGCTAGAAATCTCAATTGATCGCTTATTTTATGAAAAAATAATCCATGGCTAACCCTTTTTCTTTTGAAAGTTATAAATTAAAATCAGTGGACCCTGTTAAGTGCAGCTTCACAAATTAATGTGAAATATAGTGCTTTTTCATAAGGTTTGAGAACCAGATTTAAAAGCATATTGGTGTTTGTGCACAGCAGGCAATAATGATCCATTATCCTGCAAGCAGAGGAGCTAGCAGCAACACATAAATAAGAAGCAATTGGACCATCTGCTTTGATTTCTGTAGCATCCCCAGAGGATGTGAGCAGGAGCTGACACTTCTCTCCATCTGCCCTTACGTTATCAATTACAGTTAAATTATGCTGCATGCTACAAGGCTGGCAGGTATGGATTGTAGATTGTGGCACCTGAAAAATATAGAAGAAAATACATATGTTGCAAGCCAGCTGTTTATTTACAAGTTCTTGACATTTTTTCTTCACTTTCTTTGATGCCTTTTCTAAAGCTTCTAAGAGACATCTCTGCTTAGTGTGAAATAGAGAAGAAATTAGGTGTAGCAGTGTAGCACCAGGCACAAAATATTCCAGTTCCCTGGTTTATGATTGAATCCTTAACAGAGCACAAATATCAGGTAGAGCAGATTTTAAATTTTGAAGAAATAAGGTGTGAGTACATCTGGGTCAGCTGCTTCAGCCGGTGTTTATAAAGCATGTTAGAGCAGGACGGGCAACACACCCTGCGTGGTTTTTTGTACTTTAGGAATCACGTGTAAAACTGTAACTTTTATGAAATGCTAAGTGTTTATGAAAGCTCTGGGAGTGGTAGAAGCTGGAATTGAGGGCTCCAGTTGCCATGTGCTGCGAGAAGTGCTCTGTTGACGTGTCTTACCACAACCCATAGGAATGCTGCTCCCTTTCGACTTGGGATAATTTTGTTGTAAGTTCATTCAATTTTCGACCTGTTTGATGGATGGTTGCCAGTCGTGCTGAATTGCATTTTGGTTTTGTGGTATGGTATTCTGGCCATCGAAGCTGACATATGAACACTACTTAACAACTTTCCTTTTGCCCTGACTGCAATTGGAAGCCTGGCACATTCATCAATCGCGCTGGTCAGTTAACCCAGTGATGCTCCAAGGCAAATGCACTCCAAACTTTGAACATTCTGCCTTTCTCATACTTTCTATCACTGCTCCTTGCATTTTCAATATCATTAGTGTTCTCATTAAATAAAGCCTTTAGCAAGTGCTAAAAAATTATAAAATTGATTACGTATGTTTTAATAGCCACTTGCCAATGCTGTCTGATCAGTAAAGTCTAGTAGAATACTGCACAAGACAGAAGTTACCAGGGGAAAAAACCCCACAAAACCTCTGAAAAGGCCAGAAATAAGAGCTTGAACACAGAGTAACAAAGAGGAACTGAGAAAAAGGGATTTATCTGCATTATTACTACCTGTTGTAATAGAGGAATTTAGAGGTACTTTCTGTTTGTGGACTGTCATGGGTGAGATTTGGAAGTTCCAGAAAGCAAACAGGTTGTCTTGATATATATGGGCTCTATTCTGTGATTCTTGCAATTGCATATATTTTACTTATTTTGCCTTTACTTCTTGGTAGCATTTGACATTATCAGCAGTGCTGTATGAGGAGACTGTACTGCAGACTGCTTCTTCTGTGTCTTACTCTATAGGACCTATTGGAAGCTAGTCCACCCTCTCTGAAATGATGGAGCTTTTTTTACCTTCAGCCTAGCAAACAAAAGACTTTGCTCCCTGGGTCTCTTCCCTGGAGTCTCCAAGGACTGTCCTTCGCTTTTTTCATTGTTTCTTGCAGCTGTGTGGTTTTGGGCCTTCCTTGTTATTTTACGGCTTCCTTTTGCTGGATTTGCCTTTTGAGGGTTATGTTGACAAGCCCAGTTTTCCAGAGGTGAAACCATGGCTCCTACTGGCAATACATCTGTTCCTCTCTACACGTGTTAAAATGTTAATATTGCTCTTTACTGCAAAGAGATTTATCATGCAGAAACATGAGAATTGTCTCTGGATAAGGAAAGACAGAGCCCTCCTCAGGATCCCAAGATACAAGCGAAGTTACTTGTTTCCACATTGAAGTGAATTTATGCTTGTAACAGGATATGCTGGTATCTGTCTTGAGCCTGCCTGCTCTGGCAATGCTGTTATCCTTGGCATGGACATGTAGGAAATTCTCTCTTTATCAGCTCACTGCTACTGATTATGCCTTTGGAGAGGCCAGACCTTCCCTCCACCATTGGTCACCAAGTCCAGGCTAAAGCAGCAAACTGCAGCCATGAGTATAATTGTTGTAAGAATTTTAAAATTCCTGTGAAATGAGACTCCCAGTTCTCAGGATTTTATGCCATGTGTTTCTGGTAACTTTCTGCTTGTGTGCATCTGGCCACTTGTCCATGCAGACCCACACAGAAGAATGATGTGTGTTATTCACAGGTGACTTGGGTGTGAGGTTGTTAAAAAAAATGTGTTATAAAAACACCAACCGGCAAAACTTGTCCAAAGCATATAAGATTTTTGTAATGGAATAGTTCTGATTTTAAATGAAAATGTTTCAAAATTACTTGGAAGTCTCTAATGTTCCAGACTTACACTGTTATTCCTGAAGAATCCTTTTCTTCTGCTTTGTTGCTATGAAAGCTCACTATTTATGTTCTTCCCTCTGGGAGTGAGGATGGGATCAGAACGGCTTTGTATTGCCAGGAATTGTCTGAATTCTATAACTAACCAGCATCTTACAACACCTTTGTAGCAAACTGACTTTAAAATGTTTGATTGTTGCAGTGGAGTGATGATAAAAGTAAACGTAAAATAGAAATGAGCAGCAAAAAAGTCTAAAGTAAATTAAACCCATTTCATATTCTGGATGTGGCTCATACTAAGCTATGAATAAGAATATTTGTGAAATTACTGAGAAAATTTTTACTTACTTAGTCATCAATTTGAAAAAAATCTTTATTTCGACCAGTATATGAAGTAGGCTTTCAATTTGCATCTTTATGAACAGCAGATAACTATGTGGAAAACATTAGTTTTCTAGTTTATATATGTGGTCCATAAAACTAGAGTTACTAGCTCAGTGGGTAATTACTTCTATGAAATTATTATAATAGCTTTGAACAAGGATTTACATTACTACAGTAAAATAACTAACAGTTATGTATATTCTATTTCATTTTTCAGCAGCAATGTTTGTGTTTTGAAATACTGTCTCTCAGAAATTTTATGTCTTTTGGACAGGGAGGGGCAATAAATGAATGTGCATATTGTTGCACTTGCTTTATAAAGAACAATGCAAGTTATGAATCTGTAACTTAGCTAAAAACTCGTTGACAACAAAGGAATGGATTTGTCACATTTTTTAAGAGCTTTTGGTGAGATGCTTGGTTCAGTTTATTGATCAGATAATCTTTAAATGGGTGTTTTGTCAAAGTAATAAGTTTTAAGATATTCTTTAGGTTCTGGAAGGGAAATTCTGCCTCTAAGCCCAGAATGCAGGTTCAGACAATGGAATGTTATATACCATCTCTGTCTCTGTGCTATAGGTAGAAGTAAGAAGAAGGTCCCTAAAAAAGGTTTCAAAATTGCCTTAATAAAGCTCAGTAAAAAACAAGGCTTTTAAGGAAAAAGCTCTCGCAGGGCTTTCCACGCTGCTAACCCTCACTGGCAGGAAGGTGCCTAAGCCCAAATGCTCCAAGTTCTCCAAGTTTGAAAGCTTTGAGCTCAGAAATCAGGTCCTCGATTTTTTCCAAGACTGGCTCCTGATGAACCAGTCTTGAAGCAGAAGAGTGGGTTTAAGTCCATAAAGATGGAACTTTGATTTGACAATTAAATTTCTGACAGCTTGGAGACCTGTCTGGAGAGCAAAGGGAGAGCCAGGCTCCCCAGGGGCACCAGACCCCATGACCTCTGAATGGGATCCTCGTTCCTTGGGTCTGATGGGTTGTACCAGCTGTGAGACTCAGGAGCACTTGGAGCTCTTGGAATCCTAGTCTTCCTACAGTCATTGAGTGTTTTTAGAGTCCTAGCTCATCATAAACTGGGCAGAGAGCTGTAAATCCTTTTCCCAGGCAATGCTGTAATGTTTTGGGTTTTTTGCTGGAATATAACAAAATGTCGAATTCTTGCATTGTCTATACAATGGAGATAACTTTGTCTGCCTATCTTGGCTTGAGGAGTAAAAAGATTATTTTCAATTAAGCTTACCATCCCCTCCCCCCAAAGTTTTTTAAACACAAACAGAAATTCAAAGAATTCAGGTTTTTAGTTGTGTTTGATACAGCAAATTACAGAGGAGGTGTAAATATTGTCATTTCCTGTCCATCCAGACTTGCATATCTAAAAAAAGCTGTATACAGTCATTTAAAGATGCTAATAAATAATTTTCTTTTACTTCAGTAAGTGCGTGGTGCATTTTCAGGGTAAGAGGGGAACTGAAACGCAGTTTTGAAGTCTCTGCTAACTGTATTAATAGTGCCTTTTGTATTTCAGTTGCTCTGAACTCTGAATTCTCTCTCATGTCAATAGCCTACCTTTTTAAAAGTCACTGATTAAGTAAATAATTTTGTAGCATGTGAAATTTCTTGTACTTAATTTGATGGGATGGGAAGCTGCTTCTCCCCCTTAAAGTCTAATTAACATGGAGACTATCTTCTCTGATGAGTTCATAAGCTGTTCACAGACAGTTGGGATGTAGCAACTTTGCAAGACACTGTTTAAAGATCTCTGACATCTGAGAAAGCCACAAAATCCAATAATCCTACTTTCAGAACTCCAGGGTGTCCTCTGAGATCAATCTCATATCTAAACATCACATAAGGGAGTGCATTGTGTTATAGACTGGTTTCTATTGAACACCAAGTAAGGAGCAGCATTAGACATTCTTGAAGTAGGGCTTTTATCAGGGGACTAGGAAGGGTTGTCAAATTCTGAAAATTTTACCCATGATTAAAGCAGTACTATGAAAATTGTTACATTTTTAACAAAGGTCAGCTTATCCTCTATAGAGCTCTCTTGAGAGTGTCCAGCAAATTATTTATTGGGAATAAAGTTGAACAGCTTTCATGTTTATCTGTGTGCATGAACAGAGCTGGCATTAATTCTCTTGTCTCTAATTGCTGTGCTATCATGTCAAATATCCTTTCAAGTAGACTTGGCTTCTGGTTTCAGTTGTGCTTTTGGTCCACATACATTTATAAAAAGGCAGTTTTAAGTGTGAAACTGCCTGAAAAAAAGGTTATGTAGGATTAGTAATGTACCAGTATTCTCATTATCCTCGTGTCTGTATTTTTCATACATACTCAGGCCACTCACATTTAGTCTGCCATGCTGATATTCCACAGTGCATATTTTGTAGTGTTATAAGTGGATCTAAGCATTAAAGATCTTTATACCTGCTCTGCAACAAAAACAGAACTATAAAGGCATTGGTTCTTTGAGTTTAATTTGGGCTGTTTAACCCAATCTACCAGCCCTGGTGTGGAGTTATTCCAGAATATCTCCTGGGAATACACTTCAAGGGCATGTTTTACTTTGCTCCCAACTGGAAAAATTCTCACGCTGTCAGTCACAGTATACTAGGGCACTGTAGCTCAGCCAGGCACTTAAACCCCTACTCCTGTGTACCTGTTTGCACAGAAAGTCAAAATAAGTTTTCTTAATTTGTTCATGCATTGAAAATTTTAAAAGATTTTGATGTGAAGATTCAGTCAAAATTTATAGCTTTATTCCACTTTGGAGAGGTGATGAGATGAGTTTGATTTCTTTTAATCCTGCAGTTCATATGATTTTTTTTCCTTTTCTTTCATTTTCCAAAGATATGTTTCTGTGCCTAAAGTCTACATACTAAATTCGTAGATTTTAAATTGGTCTCATGTTGGACTCCTCTCCACTTTCTGGAGCCTGTCTGTTCTCACTGAGAAATATCACTGTTGAGAGACACAACATTTATGAGCAAAAGGAAAGTAGTAGTAATAGATGCAGTAAATTAACCAGAAATATTTTGTGTTGAGCTAAGAATGAGTAGTATTGTGTATTAACTGTGCCAGACCTCAAAATATACCTGTTTAACTTGTCCTCTGGGAAATACGATAAGTTGATGTAAATAGTGAGTGACTACAGAATAATCAGAGTAAATAAAATTTGTTTTCTCAAACTGGCAGTTAGTAGATAGGAGTTTCCAATACCAGTGTAATTCTGCTAGAATGAAGACAAGGGAACATGAGTGTGCTCTGCATTGAAACCTGTCCAGAAGCAGACATCAGTTACACAAAACTTCTGGTCAGCTCCTCCAAGTTGGAATTTGTTGCATAAGTATTGGAATGAGATGTCTATTTTCCTACAGCTGCAAAAAATATTTAGGAAAATCAGATTTTGTCATTCTGAAGATGACTCTCAAAGCATCATCAATTTGCTGTGGAACAGGACATTGTGCTGGAGCATGTGTCTCATTTTAATATCTTTAATATTGATGATATACATATATTTATCTACCTCCACAAACCTGCTACTGGGGCTTCAAGCTCTGAAATGCAAATGCACTATTTGTACTGTTGAATTAGAACGTTTGCTGAGAAGTACAGCTACAGGTACTGGGGCTGTGAGGGGCGTTTTGTGGTGTCTATTGGAAAACCAAATGTGACATCCCTTTTGGCTTGCAGAGGAGTCAATAGAATCATGTTTCAAGACATTTTAAAATTCTCTTTTAATTCATTGTAATGATTTACATGTATATTACATTTTCTACTTTATTCTTAGACTTGAGTCAATACGTATCCAATATAAGTGCAGTTCATTTATAAATAAATTGATATTCTGTCCCTCATTACCTATATTTCTAATGCATTCTGATACATTAGTAAATAGACTTGTCTGATTAATCATTAGCACATGAAAAGAATTATCTGTCTACTGCCAAATGGAACTATTGACGATGATAATAGGACCAGCTACTGTGTCATCTGGAAGCTGATGTTTTACAGGAAGGCTGGAAATGGGTGGTGTTCCATTTGTACACTGAAACTGAATGACAGAAGTCATCTGTCTGGGTAAAAGAAAAATAATAATTTCTCCATATGCCTTCATGTATTTCTACCACTAAAACACAATAACGCCTTTATACCACAGGTATTGATTGGACTGCTTTCATGACACCTTCAGTTTGTTATTCAGACTGAGGAAAAAAAGATAAAATATATTTTCCTTCAAAGCAACGTGTAAGTTTCTAAGATAATTACACATTAAAAAAAAAAGAAGAAAAAAATATACTGCCCTGCATACTGTGTCATCTTGCTAAAATAATTTGACTTAACACATCTCAGTGTCACCACCCCAGTGTTTGAAACTGGTCGTGCAATTTTTCCTTTTTGTTTGTACCATTTGAAAGCATTCCAGTACAGTTACCATAAATATGCAAGTTAACTATATGATAAAAGCAGCAACTTAATGTACCAAAACATTGTGAACACTTTTATTGTGGTTCGTACAATAACTGCTTTGTTAATGCTAAATATTTGTAACCAGTGGTGAAGCAGTGCCTCTGTTGGGTCCAGCCCTTGCACTTTTTCTCAGGTGCTCAGAAATTCATGTCTTGTGGAGTACTTATGAAATGTTGACAAAAAAGCCAAACAGGATTTTATTAACACATCATTAGTCTTCCAACATGTTAAAATACTACACAGTTAACATGGGCAAAAAGGTGTTAACCATATTCTAAATATTTTTAACAAGGCCTGTACACCCCTAATTGCGTAAGTTAACAAGATGAGCATTATTCTCTAAATATTTTTTCTTGCACTCTTTACCTTTGAAGATCTGGGGACAACTGTCATTATTAGAAACTCATTTTATGAGACCTTGTATCAATATTCTGGAAAGCAGCATCTTCCGTTTTTCAAATTTAAATCAATAATGTCAGATTAAATCCTTTTTCATGTGATGTTGATTAGGCAAGTAAACATGAACAGTGTGCTGAAGAGCAATTTCATTAGTATTTAAGACAGAATATTTTTTCTGCATCTGTGATAGCTGAAAACTTTTAGACAGTCCACTATGCAAGTGAACAATATAAAATATTCAATCCCTCAATCCTTTTTGAGGGCCTGACATATGATAGTACTTTTTGGTCCTCCTCATAAGAAGAGCAGCTGATACCTTAATGCAGTTTAAATTTCTGATTCTTTTTGTAATGTTTTGGGTTAAGAAATGAGAGAGTGTAAAATGCTGCTTAGAATGCTTATGTGAAAGTAACATTTTATTTGTGTGGTTTGGTTGTAAATACAAATGCAAGTGAGCAGAAATGGTATAAGAAATAATGTTTGTAAACATGTCAAAAGTAATTTGATAGGATTAAAATACAGCTATAGTTATTAGTGTATTATCAAACACTAAATACAAAAAGGGACAAGAAGCAAGCAAAATACCCAGTCTGCAGGGAGAAAAGAAAAAATATGACAGCATACGTAGGTATATTTTTCTGTGTGAGGAAGTGGCAGACCGCTACACAGAAATCAAATATATTTTGTAAAGGAGCTATTTTCATATCTTTTTAAAATTAAATTAAGAAGAATACATCCGTGTGTTAAATTTAGGGAAATTGAAAAGACTAAGTTTCTTCAGAATAAAGACCTACAATCTCTTTAACTGTTCCCTTATTTATGAGAGAGTATGAGTAAGGCCATTTATATTAATATGGATTCGCAGGATGGGGCGGTGAAGTTTGCTGTATTCAGCTTTGTTACTACCATATTTATAGTGTTTAGATTGCATAGTATCAGTGCTTCCTAGGTTCACTTACCCGTGCTTTTGAGACTCTGTCCAGGGACCTAATTAGTGCTTGAATTTGCAGTTCTCTTGTAAGAAAAGTGCTACATTTAACATAAGTGAATGGGACTTTTATTTTGCAAAGACTGCTGGATCAGGCTCTTACCATATACAAGAAATATTTCAGGTCGATGGCCTTCTCTTTGCCGTATTTGAAACTGAAGCAAAAAGAAGGTCATTGTTATATGAAAAATATTAAAAATTCATTATATGTTTTGGTTTCTACACTTGGATTCCTGGAGTAAATAATACTAATGGTAAATTTTCAACATGTCTCTTAGCAATTACTGTATATTATGTAAATACTAGCAGGTAGCATACAGTAAATCAGCAACTGAAGAAATATTGACTTGAAACAAACTCATTTTAATTGAAAAACAGTGAACTTTTTGTGCCTTTTTACTGGTCTCAGATTCATGGTGTAACAAATCTCTAATTTCCTAAGACAGCACACAGAGAAACTGTAAAATGCCATTCTCAGCATTCAGGGAATAAAACAAGCAGAAAGACATTTTTACTAAAATAAACAACTTGACTAAACCCAATGCTGTAAAGTGCAAGTGTGAAAATCCCACTTTAATTGTGAAAGAGAAAAAATGCCTCCTCACTATGGATAAAGGTACACCTTTAGCAGTGCATATAGAAGGGAATAGAGTAGATAGTACCAACATCCCTCAGTGATGTGTGTTCATGGAAGGCAAGGGCAATAGATCGTGTTTCCAACATGACTACAAATTACTTTTCTTACTCGATGCAGCGATGTTGCTGAATGCTTTAATGCAAGTGTGTTTCCAGCAAATTACCTCTTTCTGGTACTATTTTGAAAAAAAGGATCTGACCACCATCCAATATGTTTGTGCTCAGCACATAGAAAGGTTTGAGTGAGACAGAGCAGGACCAGCCGTGTCCTGTTCAGGATAATCTGTCTGTGAGGGTGGTGCCTTTCCTTTGGGCAATTAGATATCACAGAAGCAAAGGCCTTAGTATTTGTTTCCCTAAGTTATTGATTTCTGCCATCCTTTATCATATTTCTCCCCAAATAATACACCAGACTTGTGCCTTTGGATATCAGCTCCACATGCCTTTGCTATTCTATTCATGCCAAGTGAAGGAGGCACAGATAAAGAGAAGCATCTGATCCAGAAACCTGTGGAGCCATTTCACCACTAAATTTCCATTTGTTGTAGTGATGCAGATATGAGTTCTAATTCACTTCTTCATATGTTGATCAACCTTTATATGGTACTGAACTTTTGATGGAATTAGTGAGTGGTAAAGGACAAGATCACATCTAACTTTTTATCTGTCTCTGATATTTATTAGGTTTGCATGTGTACAGTTCTAGTTTGAATTTCTCAAAGGGATCTTTGTTAAATATTCCGCTGTTTGCTTACCAGTAAATCATTAAATCAATCTAAGCAATGTGTGTTTGAGGTTCCTGGTTGTTTGGGAGTTTTTTATGCCTTTTAGTAATTTTTTCCTTGCTAAGCACAGCAGCTTATGTAGTGCTCAGTACCTTTGTCTTGCCATGAAAGGTGACAAGATTTTAAATGATACTAAATGAAATTACCTAAAAATATGAAGGTTGCTATGGACAACTGTCTACCTAAATATGGGAATAAAATTTAGCATTTTGTTGATCAAAATCTGTGTTTCTCTGGCTGCTTAATACATAGGGCACACAGACAGAGGGTTAAGTCTTTCTGCCCTACTTTTCTACTGTCCTTAGAGGAAATCAGAAACTGCCTACTGAGAGTTGAAAGTCATTTGCCTCTTTAATCTGTTTCTTTAAAAGACTGCAGTAACCTTGTATTTAGTGAAGTGTATCTTTCTTAAACAGATAACACAGATATTTTTATATTATGAAGGATCAACTTGTCATCTCTCCAGATAAACAGTTACTGGAAATTAGGATAGTGAAATGGAAAGCGCAACTTACAATTTGGTGTAAATTTTATATGAAAGTAACTTAATTTACTTGATAAAAGATAGTAAGTGTCTTTAATATTTGATTATGATCTTGTGTGTCAGAGAGTTGAATCTTAGTCCTGAGATCTTACACTGCAGAAATGCAGTGTAAGGAAAAAATCCAGTAGAGAGCAATACTACTACCCAGTGCAATGGTATGACAGTCTGTTCCCATTTTGTGAATGATAAGTGAAACCCAGAATTTCCAAAAGGTTGTGTGGAGGGAGCTTGAAGTTTGCTTAGGCAAAAGGTTTGGGTTGCTCTGTCCACCCATGATTCCTCAGGGGATTGATGTTTTCGCTCGGGGGCTCTGCATAAGATAGAGGAATGAGGTATCCTAAATATTTATCCCTGAATGCTCTCTATCCAAAATGTATGAATGGTGCAATGGTAAAGGTGCCTCTTTCAAGTGCACTAACTCTGATTTGTGAGATTTTGACTTTATTATATGTTTATAGCAAACAATTAGTTTTGTCATTATTCTTCATCAAAAGTTCTTCAAATATATTTTTTATTTAAAAGGTTACTGTTTTTATTACAAAGGGATTAGTATTTTATTTTATAAGCCCTAGCAATTGTTGTATAATGAAAAGGCTAACCCTTAAAATAAACTAAATGCATGTTCAGTGATTAAGTGGCTTGCTTATTTCCATTGAAAAGACTATATAAATTACTTAAAAGCCACATGGACATTATTTATGAAGCATATAGATTGCTTTGTAAAGTTCACTTGAAACTGTTAAAGGATGAGGACCTTTAAAAGTTTTGCTTGTACCAGATTATGCTAAAATATAAAATGGGGTAAAATGTTCAGCACACCATGTTTCGCTAGTTTTCTTTCAATTAACAATAATTCGACTAGGCCATGAAAAAAGCATTTTAAAATGTTCTATTATATTTTATTTTCTGATAGTTTTTTTATACTGTAGCAATTAAATACACTGAAAATATTCATAATAGCAAAAGTAACATGAGATTTATATGGATTTATATAAATTAAATACTTTAAAGATATGAGTCAACATAAAAAGATATAAAGTCTCTGCAATATCAGACAATAAGATTCCACATTTATAATAACTTTAGGCTTTAGGTATCATGAGCAAAGATACAGGAAAAATGCATACCAGTATCTTACACTGAATTTTATTTATAACTGTCTTTCATGTTAGAACCTATGTGACTCATCCATTATTTATCAGGAATATATTACTGATCAGCAAATATTGCGTGGAAGTTTGTAAAAAAGCATTTGGCATCATTTAAAGCTGGATTTTTCCTGTAAATTCTTGTAAGAGGCTGTGCTTAAGTTTACTGAAAATAAACCTTTTAGTGACTCAGTCTCCCAATTATCCTTAAAGCATTTATAGAATAAAAATGTCAGCAGATTAATTTTAGTTCTCTAGTGGGTGCTGAGCGCATTCAATTAGATTAGTTTAATGTGATTAGTCCTCCCTCTCACTTTCAGGTTTGCCTCACCCCTAAGAACAGATGAGACGTGTAAGTGTTGTTAGAAATTTACTAATGGGGAAAGTTCTGTTCTCAGATGAATGAGCCAAAATTTTGATATCTAGCTCTACTAGAGGCAACAACAAAACTCATATTCCTGTAAATACTCTAAGGAGTTCATTCCCAATTCTTGGAAACTTTCTTTAAATAGGTTATTTGTGCGCATGTGTAGGGGAAGTTCAAATAGGTTTGTAATCTTGAACGTGGAGTGTTGTATGTGATTTTGGATGTGCAGTTTCAGTAAAGGTGCTGTTTTATTTCATCTAATACATTTTGAAAAAGATTCCAGTTTTGGACAATGTCCCTATATTTTGAAATAGAATATGCTCTTTCAAAAATAATCTCAGCTTGAAAGTCTCACAAGACCTATAAATAGATATACATGAAATATCATATAAATACCTAAAGATCTGGAATACTTCATATGGAATTAGTACAAAGGTTCGATGCATCACAAACAGATCTGTAATGTAGCTACTCTGGATTTCCATCTTTCAGTTGTCTTTATATTGAAACATGACTTCAAATCTGTTGATTTTTTAAAAAAATCAAACACGACCTGTGTATTTGTATGTTTATCTGGACTGTTTGTGGGGAGTAGTTACATGACACTTCTGTCTCAACTCCCCTCTCCTTTACTTTCCTCTTCTACTTCCATTAGCACAGCCATGGCTAAATTTGCAGGGAGGTGCAGAATTCACAAAATAGGTGTGTTTGGAAGAAATACCCAGCATTTCCTTTCTGCAAGTGGGAAAACCACTAATTGTGTATTCAACACCCTTGTACTTTCTTAAAACAAGTGCTACTTCAATTGCAAAATAGTTATTCTTCTGTTGCTTCAGCAGAAAATAAAAATAAAAAAAAATATATTAGAAATGGCCAGTCTAATGAGCTTCCCAACAAGAAAGCATAACAGCTCAGATACAGTTGGACTGAATGCTGTCTTTCTAGAAAACCTTTTCTGTGTGTGTAAAAACAGCAGAATTCTATGTAAAGTGATACTTAGTTTAAAAAAGAAACAACAAAACTACAGCACACAGCCACATCCCCCTTCCTTCACTGTCTTTTTCATTTTCTCATTTAGGCAAAGTGTCAGGGACTCAGTGACCTCTACTGTGAATAATACTGGCCAAAATAGATGATAGGGGAAGTTATGAAAAATAGAATGATTTTATGTAAATAAACTTACAAAAACTCCAGAGACAGGTTTGTTGGTTTGGTTTGGGGTTTGTTTTGTTTTTTTTTTTCCTCAAAGCATGTAAAGAGAGAAAAATACTTATTGGGTGTAGCTAAAAACTGATGTCTGGCTATAACTTGAAAAGCTCTAGAGAATGCCTAATGGATTCTGGTAGGCAGATGAGACTCCGCTCTTGAGAATTCAATAAAGCAATCCTTGAGATCCTCTCCTAAAGAGCAAGGGCAGCAGAACAGTCCAGGAGAAAGGACCCAAATAATAACCCATTAGTTTTGAGCACAGATGGAAGCTAAAAGGCACTCAGGAGGCAAAGGGACCAAGAAGACATCCATCACACCAGCACATGCTGTAGAAATGATATGAAGGACAAAAATAAGTGTTCAGCCACGGGCAAAGTTCTGTGCTATGGGAAATGGAATCACTATCATAATGCCAGTGGCAAGTGCTAGGAAGGTTGGAGCATTAATATATCAAATGATTGAGGACATGAAGTTCTTCTATGAAGAGAAAGATGCATATAGGGTGACTTGAAGAGATCCTAGGCAAATGCATGTAAAGTACATGTACATGACAGTGAAAGCTTCCAGCTTTTTTCCTTCCAGCTGTTCCCATTAAGAAAACACACTCATATCAATCTAGGTCTAGCTGGATTACAGAATTCTAGCTACAAAATACTGTTTATCATCAGCAAATATTTAATAGGAAACCATGGCCAAGTCTTGGAGAAATACAGTAACACCTTTCTGAAGCTAGTGAACAAGTAGTTGATGAAAAACTTAATAAATTGATGATTATTTAGACGGGACACAATAGAAGACAAAAGAGTCAGGGGTTTTTCACAATGTCAGAGCAGTAATTAATCATGTTTGTTTAAGCATATTATATCTGTTTATTTTTCATGTCTGAGTAAAAACTAGACAAAATATCTGTACAGGTTAGAAAGAAAATTAATACAGGTTATCTTGCACTTCTGCTGCTCTATAGGGACCATTGAGCAATGAAGCTCACATTGGCTGCCTCCGCATGTTGAGATATTGCAGGAATGAACTGTCTATTGTGTGACCTGTCCTCTCTTTGTATAGTGAAACACTGGGCAGCTTTATCGGTTTTGGGTCAGTTGAAGGTGCAGTAATGCAACCCTGACATAGGCGTTTCCTACGGTGACTGCAGAAGAGCTCACCATGTGGCACCAGGACCATGAGTAGTAAATACCTGTATTGTCTTCTGCAGTGCACCACGGGGACATGCACATTGCCCAGATTTATTGCTTTAATTCTAATTCATTTATTCTAAGATAAAGGATAAGCCAATCTCATCAAGCCCTGAGCATAATCAAGTGGTTTCAAGCTTTGCTTTCCCTTTTCCTGCCATCAGGGATTGATCTGTACCTTCCATTGCTTCTTCAAGAATTCAGTTTCTGACTTGCATGTTCACATCTGCTTTCTACATGTGCTGACAGAACTCAGGTGTGTGAATGAATATTTGAGCAAAACAGTCATTACATGTGATCCCCAGATCTTGTTTGGCTAACACCTGCACAGACCATCACTTTCTGAAAAGCAGTGTGTAGAATAATTTCAATACTGCAGACAAGTTACTGCTAAAAGTGTATCACCTGTATGAATATTGTCCCTATAACTTCTAATTGCAGAATATGGGCAGAGGAGGAGGAAGATTGCAGATTTCTGCTGATTGCAGGCTTATACATAAAAGGGGAGATGAGTATTAAGAGAATTACTCAAATCACAAGACATTACATTTCCCTATTAAAAATTGTTCTTTTTTCTTTATTATGACCTGCTTTTCCAATAAAACTCTAATTTTTTAAAAAAATCTGTTGCCATTAAAAATTAAATAATTCTTACCAGAATCTTATGAAGATATTTGTGCAGCCAAAACTAGGTGGAAGAAAAACCTTGACATTTCAGTTTTCAGTGCTTTAAATTAAGTTCTTATTGCTTTTGATACATTCTTTAGCAGTTCTCTTTCCAATGCAATTTTTTTTTGTCTGTATAAGTTCCTTTCCATCTAAGAGAAAAGAAAATGGGACAAAAAATATTCCCATGACTTTCTGAAATTTTGTAGCAAGACATTGGAAGACCAGATGCTATAGTCTTATAAATTCAAAAGGCATTATATACAGACAGCTGTACCAAATAAACTCAGATTTTTATACCACATTTTGGTGTTCTGTGAATCCCTATTTGTTTTCAACATCTGCTTGGACCTGTCCATGCTTCCTGTCTATTAATTATAATTAATCATATACTAGAATGTAGCTTTATGTCTGAAGTTTAATCCAGTAAGAAAGCTATTTTATTACGCTGTTTGCTAAAGATGAAATTGTATTTTGCTTATGATTTTGCTGCTTAATGGAAATTCATCTACTTTCCTGTGTATTTCTTAGAAAAAACCCTTAATTATAGATTAATTGATTCAGAGAGCTTTATGGAGAATAAGCTCCATATAAATGTACTTTTTTTTCCCAGTTCCAGATGATTATTTGCTTCCATGTGGAAATGTTACACTGTGTGATTCTTTGATGTTTGGCCCTTCTTATCAGCAGTTCAACATTCTTCTACCCTACTATTCTAATTTTTATCAGAAGGTACTAACCCCTCCTCTTAAGGCACATCACTTAATGAGGGTTTTAATAAGGCCTTTGTGTGGTCTCCAAAACTAGTTTTGGCTTTCTATGTGCTAAGGTGACACAATAAATTAACAATAGAAAACTTGAAATTTAGAGTTCAACGTTCCAGCTGAGTTTGCATTTTCCTGTGTAGATCCTGCTTAGCCTGTCATTTCAAATTAGAAAATCCAATGATAAATCAAAACCAAGAACCCCAAATAGAGCAAAGCCAGAGTGGCGTGTTCCTAAGATGCTGCAAATGCCAAAAACTATGTAGAAAAACTCTAAAGGGTGCTCAGATCTGTCCAGGCAGACAGGTTCCCATTCCTTTCCAGGCAGGGTGGGTTTTCATGGTATTTCTGAGGGACTAGTGGTATCTGAGAATATCCTGCATCCAGATCTGCTCAGCCACAACCAAAGAGAGACTCAGAATAGGTCCAGGGAGGGCTGCAGGTATTTGTAGGCAGGCAGGGAGTTTTCTTGTGGGACTGGGCAAACTGACTTTGGCTTGTTGAGCGGGACAAAACAGGGACTGACGAGAGATACAGAGCCAGCATTGTGGATGTGGAGCCGGGAGCTGCTATAAACTGACCAGGAATAAATTTAGGCTGGAAATACAAGAGGTTTGTCACATGACACGGAGCAGCTCTTTCCTTGGACTGTGACCCCTTAGTTTTCTTTAGGAAAAGTTATCCCTGATAGGGCTGGGGGGGTTTATTAGTCTTTAGGGGCTGGGCCTGCAGTTGCTGGTTTTCCTGTCTCCCCATAGTTCAACAAGAGGACATGTTCCCCAAGACTAGCGCATTATCAGAGGCAGGCTGCTCATTTAAATACTTTCCTCTCTGAGGGTTTGCTATCCTTTTTCTCTGAAAGCCAACTAAAGTAGTAGGGAATAATTTTTCCCCTATATTTGGCTACAGCCAACGTATAAATAGTGGATAAAAGGTGGTATGTGGCAAGAAGTAATTTTTAAGAATTGAATGTGCATAAAGTGTGTAGGTTTTTCCATCCTTCATTCACTTCATTAAATGCAAAGCAAGCAAAGTTTTAAAATAACTTTAATAAGTGTTTAATAGTTCCTAACACATCTGAATGGAAATCACTATATTATCTTTTCCATGTAGGAGATACTATTAGGCAGTGATTTAAAACTTAATATTTGCAGAATTATACCTACCATGTAAATACTCGAAGTTTTGAAATTCAAACACTTTTGGGGATTCCAAGACCCTGATTTTTCAAATATACTTTTTTGTTTTCTAAAGGTTTTCATTCTGCTTTGAAACATATATGCATTAGGCTTAAAGGCAAAAGGAAGACATGAGTGGTAAATTACTAGTGGCTGAAATAAAACAGTGTTTCAGGATCAAAGTATGGGCCAGCATTAACACAAGCCTTTCTAAATT
Source organism: Corvus moneduloides (assembly GCF_009650955.1). Classification (NCBI taxonomy): domain Eukaryota; kingdom Metazoa; phylum Chordata; class Aves; order Passeriformes; family Corvidae; genus Corvus; species Corvus moneduloides. The sequence continues at coordinate 11,759,723 of NC_045487.1, forward strand.
TTTGAATGTTTTTAATTCTACAGCTAAAATTGATGCCAGAAGAGTTAGATTATATTTATTTAATTTGCCTCTTTTTATCGTCACAAATACACTGAAATACACAACACATAACACACTGTGCTTGTATTTCCCTGGGATGTCTGTAGTGTTATTCCCAGTAAAAACATGCAAGTCTGAGTAAAACTTTGTCTTCGAAAGTGTGAACTTGAATATACCTGGTCACCATGAGAAGTTTAAAATAGATTATATTAAACTGTCCTATATGGTGTCACTGATTAATAATGATTGATTCTGTAATAACCATGCAAATGTAAACTATTCATTTATTCCAAATACGTATGAATTAGGAGAATGATATCTCATATAATCTGGTGTTAGTCTATTCACTGCATCATAAAAATTAATTTGTCTAATTAATGACATAAGTTCTTTTATACACGTATAATTCATATTAATTGATAGGTCTGCCTAAAAAGAGTACCTTTTGGAAGAAAAATGATCCTATTAGTATAAGTTTAATCCAAATCAAGGCTGACAAAGCATGGTGCTTTCAAGGCTTATCTCTAGCTTTGTTAATTGTCATAAGCATTCTAAATTGATTATTCTTACATTAACATGTGACATTTCATTCATCAATGCTTTGCTGTAAAGAAAATTTGTCTAATGGATTTGGGTAGCCGCACTAAATAAGTGCGTTGGTCCATTTTTCCACTGTAGCTACAGGGGTATTCAAAGCATATTAATTCAGTAATACTGAAAAAATTAACTGCTAAAATATATAGAAATATCATACAAAATTAGATTTCTGACACTGAATAATTTTTGTGATATTTCAGTAGTAAATGTGTGTGCACACTAGCACTTTTATTGCTTTTGTATTTCACAGATGCCTTGATAAACAGGCAATGTTAATATTTCTTATGAGCGATGTTGCTTCACCTTCCAGGGCCACAGGGGCACAAAGTGTAGGATAAATTAGTTAAATATGCATTTTAAGGAGCTGCTTGGAGGAACAGAAATTATAATATAGTCAGGATTTATAATGTACAACCTTATAGTTAGCATTTTAATAATTTATTTGCAGGTTATCAAGTTTACTTTTGGTCAATGAAAGAGTTCAGACACAGACTGAGATTTTAGTGAAACAAATGAATTTTAGTGTTTGTTGCTCTCTCTCTGCCGGTTAAGCTACAGTTCTGATTTTTTTTTTTAAATATATTCATAGACACAGAAAATGCAACCTTTACAAATTCATCTGGTTTCTGCTCAGAATGGGAGGGATTGACTTTCAAAAACTACACTCCTTTTATAAGTATTGGCTCTGTTGGCGGAATGTACTTTATGTGCACTTTTTATGGTACTCTCATTTCTTTTCCCCATTCACCTGATCTTTGTTTGTCTTGCACTTTCTAGCATTCTGTTAATCACTGGAAGCCACTGTGGAATCAGATCTGCGACAGTGCCAAGAATTTCAGGAAGCTTTTTATAGTAGTTTACAATTGAAGGCATGCATCATAAAATGAGTGAGGAGGAAGGGAAGATGTTGTCCAATAGAAGTTAAAGGCTTGTTTTCTCCAACTCTCTAATCAGTGCATATTTTTTCCACTTTGTTGAGCCTATCGTTGAACAGCAATCCATAAAATGAGGCCATGCTTGACCTCCATTGCTTCTGCCATGCTTTAAAAGGATCCATGAAGGAAAGAAAAACGCTTTTCTCAATTTATATTCTTCCCAGTATTGGTTCAGAGGGAGTAGATGAACAATTCAGTTTAGCCTTAGAGTTTTGAGATTCATTCAGTGTTTGTATGGGACTTTGGATTCTCAAGACCAAAGTGGTTTCTCTGTGCTGCTTTACCTTGGCTTTCTAGTTCCACAGGGCAGGATGCTTTTAGGTCTTTTGTTATTTCAAATACATAAAAAAAGAGATCTGATATGTTGATCTTTTTGTTGTGTAATCAGATTTTCCTTCAGTCTGTGAGAGTTACAGACAAAAAAATGCAGCTGAACAGCTGGCTAGGCTACTTTCTTTTTTTCAAGCAGAGAACCTAGATAAAAGTGAACAGTGATGGTTTGAATTTAGTCCTATGGGAAAGAATTCTACTCTTACTGATTAATTTTATTCAGGAAGTGCTCTGTTACTCTGTAATAAAACCCTGGGAGTTATATTGTAATTTTACAGCATAGGGTGTTCAGTTTGCATCAGGCTAGGAATTAGCATAACCTTAAGCCTGTGTTATTTGCATTTAAACACAGACACTTGGTTTTTATGCAGAAACACAATGGAAAAGACCACCCTTTTGCTTGGCTTTTCTGTAATTCTGACTCAATGCAGAAATAAATAGTACAACTTCAGTTTCGTTTGAAATATGTATCCTGGCACTGTAAATTTGATTCCTGTATAAAAATGCACTTAGAATCCATAAAAAACCCTATGTACTTCTCCTTCCTGAATGCCATCATTTATAAGTATGCTGTCTTCATTTATCACCTTTGGCTTAGATCCAGTCCTGATTTCTAAATTATATATCCTAATAACTGAAGCTAGGATGGATTGCACCTTCAAGTTTATATCCATTCCTGTGGTCTAAAAAAAATCCCTTTGTTCCAATCATGACTGGTTTTTCACATCCATTTTTAATCCATATGCCAAGCATTCTCCATAGAGTTCAAATTTCAGTGAAAAAGGAACACTTCCGAAAGTTGTTCAGTTTGGTTTACAGTAGACAATGTTTGGGAAAGACAGAGATATTCCATATCCCAAAACTAAAATATACCAGATGTGCAGCTTTATTCTGGTTAAAAGCAGATCAGAAAAAAACATATATAATATTCTTTATTTCCTAAAAGTAATTTAATATTGCTTTCAACAGAGAATATGATACTCCAATTTTATATATAGTAAAAATGGAAAAAGTATCTATGATAAAGAAGGAAATGAAAACAAATTACCTGTGCTTAAAATCCAATAAAACTCAACAAATATCGTCATGTCTGATATTAGTTGAATACATACTTCCAAGTCATGTGGGAATTAATTATTATTCAAGTAGTGTTGTTTACCAGTGCCTGCATTTAACAGATTGTTCAGGTTGACATGAGAGTCTGGTAATATTTATTATTTTAAAATTAATGGAACTAACAGGTTTTTACTGGTCACTCAAGGAAGTATTATTGGGTTCCAGTATGCCTCTCATGTGCTCTGAATTGAAGGATAAAAAGCAAGGGGGTAGTTTTTCTCATTAAAACACAACAGTGAAACAAGATACTCTCGTCTTCTTCCTTTACACCACAAGAAGCAGAACACAATATTTCCTCCAAATGCTTGTGTTTGTTAGGGGTTTCCTGTAAGTTTGATTGTTTTAAGAGAAAGGAGAAAGGAGGAGGAGTTGAACTTGTTGGAAGATGTTTAATCATCTTACAGTTGTTATCTTGGAAGTGTCTGTAAGACATGTTTTCCCAGGCTGATGAGAAGAGCCTTTTAAGATTCACTCACCTTCAGATGTTAGACATCACAGTAATGATTGAAACATGGGACCCTCACAGGCTTAAAATACATAATCTGCTAAATTGCTTTTCCTTGTACATATCTTCTTTTTTCAGTGAGGTCAGTCTGAGTTATTCTCTGTATTCTACACAGTCTTGATGTCTTTCATACAAGACATGTTTAAGCCCATGTATTACTACCCTTAGGTTTCCAATTATGACTAGGATTTTGGAAACTACCAGGTTTTGAATGTTTGAAGTTGGAGTTCTGGGTCAGCTGGATGCAACTGTAAAAGCTCAGCCATGAAATTCACATCCTGTTACAAATTCTGACTGCAGTGTTTAGAGATGTTCATATTTGGGGTTTTATTTTAGTCTTTTATTTGGTTATAATACAATAACAGAAACAAATAAGATTAAGGAACCAAAGCAATTCAGCTGAATTTGCCCAAGCCTGGCTCCCCATTGAATAAAAACTAAACCCATCCCACCAGGTTTGTGCTCCTGGTGTCTATGACAAAACCATTTACTGTGGAAAAGATCCCGTATTGGATAAA